>NC_134587.1:50231840-50606840 GCF_037038515.1 Microtus pennsylvanicus | reverse complement strand
GCCTGAAACCTGCCTAACCTCCATTGATACTTTAGCCACTCTCCCAATTCAACTGATGAATGTGAATGAAAATTTCCTACAATTTCTCACAAAATAACATTTTTTTTCTTGTTCTCAGAGACAAAGAAATTCTGCAGAATGCTTTCCAGTTGCCTCCTCTCATAACCAAAAGTCTTGCTTTCACTTTAACTGGAAAAAACACACTGCCTCTGTTTACACTGACATATGTGTACATACACGTATGCACACACACACACATGCACACGCGTGCACACACACAAGCACAAACACACACGCACTGAGCTCTGCATAAAAGGACAAAGTCACTAATGTTTTCCTTGTTTTTGGCTTTTTGCTTCCGAAAGTGATTTGGAAAACAGGCTCTTTGTGGCCCTGTGTCGCAAACCCTGCTTACACAGAAGCGCCTGGGAAGGCGGAGCGTTTGCATAGACTCGGGCCAGGGCTGTGGGCTGAAGGAACCATCCCGACTCCCCCAAGCCTCAGATGGGCTGTAGAGATAGTTTCCCTGTTTCACATCAGAATGGAGAAGCCAAAGGAGTCCCTGTCACCTCTGGAAGGACCAGGGGCTTTGGAAGTCTGATGTGAGGGTGAACTTGCTTGGCCATGGACGGGTGACTTTCCTCCCTGACACCCGTCCCTCTTCTGTGCAGCAGAGATCATGTCAAAATAGACCCAAAGAGCCTGGAATGAGACTTGGCACCTGGGAAGTGTCTTAATGATGTCTGTTGAAGAAAGGTGTGGTCTCCATATGCTGAAATCAACAGATGCCAGGAAACACCGCTGCCATGGCGGCCAGGAGCCCTGGCAGGAGAGGCTCCTGGAAGTCAGCTGAGACCCCGCTTCCCCCTCCCCCTGCCACTCCCACCTCTTAAAAGCCTTTCAAAATTCTTTATTAAATTTTCATGGCGCATGTAGTCAAGGCTCTGTTACAGCCTCAGTTGTCTTGGTAACTTGGTAAAATGCAGTAATAAAATGAAGCTGAGTGTCGCTAACCACAAGCTTGTGTATAACAGCTACAGAGTACTGACAGGGTTTGTGCGTGTGGTAATTTTTGACAGCAAACCTGCCAGGGGGACAATATTTGTTCATTTTGGGTCAATTGGTAAGAAAAGGGCACCTTTTAATTTTCTTGCTTTTTCCTCCCCACATGGTTGATGTTTGCATGAGAGCTATTGACTCTAGGGATCCAGGAAGTCCTGGGGGAGTCAGGGGAGCATTTGGGATATCCTCCAAACTCAGTCTGCTGGAGGAACAGCCTCTCAGCAGGGTGGGCCACCTGTCAGGGACTCTGGGAGGGAGTCTGTCCTGAGAGAGCTCCTTGAATGTGAAGTCACCTCATGTTGCTCCTCGCGAGACTGAAATGCCAAGGCCTCTCACCAAGGAGGCCACAGGAGTCCTACGGGTATACCTGGTGGCCACAACTCCTGAGAACAGGGCTCTCCCACCCCACCCCCACCCCCACAGACGCCTCTTCCCAGCACCCCCGCACCCCGCCTCGGGAGCAGCATATGTTCACTCTGAATATTTCCCAGACTGGGGCCCACCTGGTGGGAAGTGGGAGCAGATGGCCTAGAGTTAAAAATAAAGTGAGACCCCCAGCTCCTCGGTAGTCTCCACCCCCACCCCAGTGAACATCAGATCCCACCCACACATGCCTTCTACCCTACCATGGCAGGCTCCTGTGTCACCACAGGCCATGGCTTTGTCACTGCACTGTCTCTTGTAGAGAGACCCAGGCTTGCCTACCGGGAGACCCCCAGCTATGTGGGGAAGATGGTAGACGGCCCGCAAAGTTACCCTGGCATGGTTACCTGGGTCTCTGGGGCTCGGATTTGAGATTGTCCAGACCAGGGAGGCTCTTCACCCAGCTGCCTTCCCCCAAACCCTGGGCATCCGGTAGAGTCCCTCAGAGGGCCAGGCCCCACCTCTGTCTTTAATCCAAGCAGCTCCCCCCCCCATGTGAGCAGTTCAATGTAAAACTGTGTGCATGGTTATTCTTTTACAAAGGAGGGGACTCAAGGGGGATCCTTGTCCTTCCACCTTGCAGGTTAGGGGTGTGAGCTAAATCTCCTCATGAAGATCTCTGTTTTGTTCTACACAACCAGAATGACAGAAACTGGAGCCAGCTTTTAGGCCATCACTAAACGAACAGCCACAAGTCCACTGTCATGGAGGGACTCCATGACAAATAACTCTTACCTGTGTTGTGCATTTGCAGGTACACTAACAGCTGCACATCTGCACACACTAACACCTGCGCATCTGCAGGCACATTAACATCTGCGCATCTGCAGGCACACTAACAGCCAGGCATCTGCAGGCACACTAACAGCTGCGCATCTGCAGGCACACTAACAGCTGCGCATCTGCAGGCTCCCTAACAGCTGAGCATCTGCAGGCTCCCTAACAGCCAGGCATCTGCAGGCACACTAACAGCCAGGCATCTGCAGGCACACTAACAGCTAGGCATCTGCAGGCACACTAACAGCTGTACATCTGCAGGTGCTAACAGCATACATGCATCTGCAGGCACACTAACAGTTGCACATCTGCACGCACTAACATCTGCGCATCTGCAGGCACACTAACAGCCAGGCATCTGCAGGCTCACTAACAGCTAGGCATCTGCAGGCACACTAACAGCTGTACATCTGCAGGTGCTAACAGCATACATGCATCTGCAGGCACACTAACAACCGTATATCTGCAGGCACACTATCAGCCGCGTCTGCCAGCACACTAACAGCAGATGCCTCTAGCACTGTCCTTGTCTTTGCAGCTCTTATCTGTGAGGTAAACTCGAGGCTTTTATAAAGCTGGGGCCCAGGAGAAACATGCAACCAAGTTCATGACCACAGGGGCTTTGTCAGCCACCTGAATTCAGCCATGACCCACATCTCTAGCCTTGCCAGCCTCTTACTGGACAAGGTGTACTGTTACTAAACTGGTCCACACCAGGTCCTGAGGCAGAAGCTTGGCCCCAGACAGAATGGGTGACTGAATCTATTTAGCTCACTGTAGCAAAGTACCATACGCTGAAAGATTTACAAACAATGGGAATTTATTTCTTCCTGTTTGGAATTCCAAGATCAGGAAGGATGCGAGCATAGTCAAGTCCTGATGAGGGCCCTCGCAGCTATGGGCAGAAGGATGAGAGCAGTCTGGGGTCCTTTCCTAAGAGCACCAATCCCGTTCCTGCTCACCTCGTCAGGAACTCAACTAGGCTACTCCTGCCTGTTAGCAAGTGGACCACACCTGTACCTCACCATGAATGTGCTCTTACAGTCCAGGGTGTGAACTACTCCCATCCACACCAGCTTACGGAACTCCCAGCACAGCCAGATGCACCATGAAGTCCAGGGTATGAACTACCCCCGTCCACACCAACTTATGGAACTCCCAGCGTAGCCAGACACACTATGGTACCCAAAGTTCTCAGAAGATACTAGACTCTGAGGATGTTCAAGTTGACGATGGTAAAATGGTGTACTGTTGGGACTCATGTATGTCTTTCTGCGAACTTACAACCCTCTTTAGACCTGTAACCTTGAACACAATGAATGTGCTGTAGAAAACAGTTGTTACAGTGGGGAGGGGGGTCACGATCAGGAAAAAATCCATCCCTACTCAGTACAGACACACTCCTTTGGGGGAACACTTTTGTAGATGTGTTGGTTGGACCCTCGGGGAAGTGAAGGGCTAAGTGTGCTCACCACATCACTCCAGGGTACAGTTGGGGAAACTGAGGTGCTGAACTGAGAAGTAACTTGCCCATGGTAGCCCTTTGCTAATCCTGAGTCTGGTCTCAGATCAGGACCTCCAGAGCCCATATAAACGGCTCAACATATTAAGAAATTTGCTGCTAACCTACATGGCCTGTCCTCTGGCCTTCACCCACAATCCACACCACACGTGCCCCCATACAGTGGATGAATGAATGAATGAGTGAATGAGTGAATGAGTGGACTGTGGTGACGCTCCAGCACTGCCAGAGCAGTGTGAGGTTCTGGTGAAGTCCCTCAGTAGCAGCATTCAGATTCACCAGAGTTTTAAGCTTCATGAAGCCATCAAAGAAACACTAGAAGTCCCTGTGGTCACCCATGACCCTACGCTTCATGGAATCTTGAAGTCAGTCATGGGGCCTAGCCTGTGGAAATGATTGAGCTGGACTGCAAAAGGAGCACCAGGGGAATCCAAGACTTATGGTTCCAATAATTCAGATAGCCTCATTCCTGGCCAGAGAGGGAGAAAGTAAATCTGTCCTGACCACCAGATTCATTCTGGCAGCCACAGTCACCCAGCCATCGTGGCATGGTTCCTGTTTTACAGTTGAGCAAATAGAGTCACAGAAAATGTCCCCTATATGAAGCACGATTAATAAAAACTCATGGTCAAAAATTGGGGTTCAGAAAACAGCCAGCCACTGGCCCTTACCTCGACATCAGTCTGAAATGGTGATCCTGTCTCCTGGAATCTTAGGCTGAGACTGCGTCTGAGAGCTGTCTTGCCCCATCTTATATTCCTCTCTAGGGCTGGGCTCAAAGGCATGCATGCACCACTGGGATTAAAGGTAAGCACTACCCCATTTCTATGGCAACTAGTGTGGCTACTGGGATAAAGGTGTGTGCTACCTACCATAACCTGGTCTGTAAGGCTGACCAGTGGGGCTGTTTTACTCTCGGATCTTCAGGCAGACTTTATTTGTTAAAATAGAGTTGAAATGGCACTACACCTGCCACTGGCCAAGTGACCACAAGTAAAGCTTTGACTCCAGCAGGTGAAGAGTTGTGTGATAGTTGACAGAAGAAAAGCCACTGCTCTTGCTACTGCAAGCATGCAAGTTTCTTGACTCCAAGCACTCATGTGTGAGCAGAAAACACAAGACCCCCTCCCTCCCCAGTGTCGGCCTGAGTCTGACCCCTGGCCCTGCAAACAATAGATACTACCCACTCGGCGCAGGCTCCCGACTGCTGTCCCCACTGCCCACACGGCGCAGGCTCCCGACTGCTGTCCCCACTGCCCACACGGCGCAGGCTCCTGACTGCTGTCCCCACTGCCCACACGGCGCAGGCTCCCGACTGCTGTCCCCACTGCCCACACGGCGCAGGCTCCCGACTGCTGTCCCCACTGCCACTCTTTCTCTGTTCTCACACTGTCAGATCTGAGGAGAAGGACAAAAGTCTCCTTAAGATAGAAGCCTTGCCAGGCAGTGATGGCGCACACCTTTAATCCCAGCATTCAGGAGGCAGAGGCAGGTGGATCTCTGTGAGTTCGAGGCCAACCTGGTCTATAGAGTGAGTTCCAGGACAGTCGGGGCTGTTACACAGAGAAACCCTGAGGCCTTGAGGCCTACAAAATGTTCAGTGGGTAGAGGGCTTGCCACTCAAGCCTGCTGACCTGAGAGATCTAGCCCCTGGACCCACACGGTAAAAGGGGAAACTGAGTCCTAGGGGTTGTGCTCTGACCTCCATACACACGCCACACACACGTGCACTCACACACACACTGTAAATAAGATCATTTCTTGGAAGGAACGAGGCCGTAAGTGCAGGAACAAAGGGTTTTAGGGCACCCAGGAAGTCTTCACCCACATTCCACGCTCTTGATAAAATGTGTTCTGTGAGTTCACCACGAATGCTTTCCTTGAAAACAATCGCTGAGAGTCTTGATCCTCGCCAGACCTGGAAAACTCACTTCCATGGAAAGTCACACCTCAAAACCCCGCTTAAAATGAGCCCTCGGTGCATGGAGAACAAGAAACGAAACGGTCTGGGCTTTTGGGTTTGGTTGTTACAATTTTAAAAATGCAGTGTTTACACGTGTATACAAATACCTGTGTGTGTGCACACGCACACACACACACACACACACACACCTATAAACTGCCTCAAAAGCTACATGATCTCGTCGGCTTTCTATCAGTGTGGTAAAACATAACCAAAAGCAACCGGGGAAGAAAGGGTTTCTGTGGTTTACGATTCGGTATCATAGTCCATCACTGAGGGAAGTCAGGACAAGAACTCAAGAGAGAACCTGGGGACAGGAGCTGAAGGAGAGGCCATGGATGGCTGCTTCTTCCTGGCTTGCTCTCCTTGGCTTGCTTAGCCTGCTTTCTTATATAACCCAGGACCTTCCCCCACCCCAAGCCCAGGGATTGCACTACCCACAATGGGCTGGGCCCTCTCCCATCTGTCATTAATCAAGAAAATGCTCACAGGCCAATCTGGAAGAGACATGTCAATTGACGTTGCTCTTCCCACATAACTCTAGCTTGTGTCAAATTGACAAAACAAACAAACAAACAAACAAAAAACCAGCACACTATATAATACTAAACAAAAAAGCCCAGTTCAAAGGCATATAGTGACAAGGGATGTACACCCTTCGCTGTTGATGGGTTTCTGTGTCTTTTTAGGAAGTTCACCTACATTCAAGATCTCTTAAGGGTGTGTGTGTATGTGCGTGACTATGTCTCTGCACATGTGTGTCTCTGTGTGTGTGTGCATGCATGTGTGTACCAATTATTCTCTTCGGTACACACCAACCTGCACTGTGTTTTTTTAGTCCAACACTGTCTTTTGATACATACATGACTGTATCATGATACACACATGGAAGTGGGTCTTAGCTTTTTAGTGATGTGGTAGGACCCATGACACATGTGTTGTAATTACATGTCATACTGTCATTTCCTTCACTGGTCCCTTTTTTTGTGTTTCAGGATACAAGGTAGCTGTGCAGCTTTGCCTGTCCTGGAGTTCACTCTGTAGACCAGGCTGGCCCTGAACTCACAGAGATCCGTCTGCCTCTGTCTCCCAAGTGCTGGGATTGAAGCTGTGCACCACCACCGCCGAGCTCGTCACTAGTCCTTGATCGACACCCTCACATGGCTTCCAGCTCGGCTACTGTGAAGTGCCACAAGAGGAGCAATTGTCGCACGCACATCCTGACCTCATGCACAAGGATTGTGTGTCCAGGAGGGAGGATTACCAGGGCAAAGGATGCATGCGTTTGAAAACTGCACCAGTGTGTGGTGCAGTGACCCTCAAAGGGGTTGGGAAGTTTTTCCAGCACCATTAAACCTGTGTGAAAGGGCCAGGCTGTCGCCATTTCCATCGCGCTGCAGGATGAGTCGTCAGGATGCAGCCGCTGGCCGGCTGGTGGGTAGAAACACAGCATCACATCACCACAGATCTAATTTTCACTTCAAGACTCTGTTGTGTGTGGAAAGCTGTAGGCATTTCTTTCTCTGTCGTCTGGCTGCTTCCACCTCAGCTCCTTTGCCACCATCTTCCCTCTTGATTTCCAACACCTCTCTGATGAAAAGATCCGGCTTTTGCTCACAGGTCTGCAAGATAACCTCTTCTTTCCAAGTCAGAGGACTCTGGCTGTCTCGGTCCATTCTTGACAGTATCCCTTCTGTACTGCCAACGCCACCACATTGCTCCCCGGGAAGACAGAAAGTGACTTCTGCCACCGTGATTCAGGCTGACTCCCGTCCGTTTCTGAACCCCTTCACGTTTGGAGCTTACTCCAGTCTGTGAGCCACACAGCCACCACCACATTAAGTCACAAGATTGTTGCTTCCATAGGCATCAATGACGCGTAGGGAAGAAGCTAGGAGCCACCGCCTCCTGGAAGCCATGAGCAGCCTTGCTGGAAACCCATAACCCCTACCCCACCCCATACTTTCTGCCATTCCACCAACCCTTGCTGGTCATCCCCCCAGTGCTAGGTCCAAAGGCTTCCTCAGCTCCCAGTGCCCTTCTCTGCCACAGGTCTGGGGAACTTGCAAAGCCAAGTTAAGGGTCACCAGCTCTGTAAGGCTGTCCCCACTTTCTGGGGCAGATCCTCCCACCCTGAAGCTCCTGAGCGCCTGTCAGCCCTGTCAATTACTTGGCGGTGGCGTGGGGGGGGGTTCTCTTTGTTTTCCACTCCCAGGGCAGGTCTGCACCCCTTTGAG
Source organism: Microtus pennsylvanicus (assembly GCF_037038515.1). NCBI lineage: Eukaryota > Metazoa > Chordata > Mammalia > Rodentia > Cricetidae > Microtus > Microtus pennsylvanicus. The sequence goes on along the minus strand of NC_134587.1, from coordinate 50,598,856 downwards.
ACCCCAGCAAGAGGAGACTTAGGAACTGTATGGAGAAGGAGGGAGGGAGGGAGGGAGGGAGGGAGGGAGGGAGGGAGGGAGGGAGGGAGGGAGAAGAACCAAGGTTGGCAGCCACAGAACTCAGTGGACAAAGGGGCAAAGGTCAAGGCCCAGAAGCCCCTGTAAGACTCAAAGTTGCCCAGTTGCTCACAAGGCAACCCTTTCCTGTAAACATCATTAACACTTGCAAAATGCAAAGCTTAAGAAATGTAGCAGAGGGTCCTTCCCAGGTAGCCTGGTCTGCCCTGCTAGGCTGCATGGAGCTTTCCCATGCCTTCTCCTAGACCCCATGGCATTCTAGGGAAGGTTAGCGGGTACAAAGGGCATTTGGGCCTCCCAGAGTCAGGGGAGACATGGGATGCAGGCACCAAAACACTCATTCTCCCTGTCCTAGACCTCAAACCTCACCCTCAAAGGGACAGAGCGCCCGTGCTCTCCTGCTGGATCCAACCCCCACCTCCCCCACCCCCACAGCAGGGCCAGACCCTGAGGCCTCAGGAAATGCGGGTCTCCTCCCACCTGACTCCTTACACACCCACCAGTAGAAATACACACTGTCCCAATAAATAGATCTATGCCCGTTTTCAGCCCTGCCTTGCATCTTCGGGAAGGCTGGGCTGCGTGGCGTCCAGCAGCAGTCCATTAGTCCACAGGCTGAAGCGTATCATATTGAATTCTACGGCCCACAGAGCCCACGAGGCCCCACAGTGCTCTGACATCTGCACTGATTTATTGAAATACAATCACACAGCTTATTTCCCATAATGGACACATGGCCCCTCCTCTCTCACGAACACTCTTCCAAACCTCTGCAAGGGAAACGGAAGTTCAAGGAACTCGCACCTGGTCCCCACTGAATCTCCAAAGGAAGAGAGTGACAGGAAGATTGAAGGGGCATCCTTGTCTGCCTGTCCCTGTCCTTGGGTCCCCTTGGTCTCTACCCCCACTGCACTGCTGCTGCTGCAATGGAACCCATAGCTGGGCTAGCCAAAGACCTGGCCGCTGAAACCCATGCTATGTTAAACTAGCTCTGCTAAGTCTCCTGGAAGCCACAGGTCTGGGCTTGTGTCTTTAGCTCACAATGCAGATCTATGGCATTTCCTCACACTGAAACAGGACACACTCCCACACTGATACCTCTATCCACAGATACCCACTTGCATGCAGAAGTGTAGGCTACACAGACCCACTCTGCGACAGTACACACCCATCAATCAGTACTGTTATCGGTCCACGTTCAGATACCGAAGTCCAAGAATTCTTAAGTCACATATGTAATGTGGGGTAGTACATGTGTAGACTGTGTGCCAACCACCTCCTGCATGCTTTAACTCCCTTCTACACTGTTTACAGCCCTAGTCACATACTGTCTGGGAATAAAAACAATAAACAAATGTATGTGGTCAATACAGTTGCATTCCACCCAAACATGTTCAATATTTGATAGCTGAATCTCTAAATGCAGAGTCAGAAAATTTGGAGTACCAATTTGATATCCAATACTCCTGTACCTATGTTCTGTATGTAGGTGCTCAATATCTCTCTCTCTCTCTCTCTCTCTCTCTCTCTCTTTCTCTCTCTCTCACCACATTATATACATGCTTCTTTAAGTACTTTGGATTGTCAAGCAATAGGTCAATTTTTGTCATTAATTTCTAATTTTGTTGTTCTATCTATTAAGGGATATAGCCTTGGTGTTGGAGAAACATTAGAGCACTTTAGAGGGTTTGCTCCTGTTCCAGAGGGTCAGCCTTCCATTCCTAGCACCCACATCAGGCAACTCACAACTGCTGGTAACTCCAGCTTCAAGGCATCTGGCCCCCTCTTCTGGCTTACAAGGGTACCTTGTACACATACACATGAAAATAATAAAAATACATCTTAAACAAATATGACCCTTCCTTTATTGAACTCCTCATGAGCCAAGCATCACTTTAGGTGTTAAATATCTAAAGCTGAAAAGGCTTAGAAATTGAAGCTGAGTTGACAACCTGACATAACAATGCTACAGTGACTTCCAGACACTATGTGTGCTGTGGGACAATGGCTTTGTACACTGTAAAGATTTGTCACATGTATTGGTTTAATAAAATGCTGATTGGCCAGTAGCCAGGCAGGAAGTATAGGCGGGGCTACTAGAACAGAAGAATTCTGGGAAGAAAGATTCAGTCTGTAGTCATCACCCAGAGGCAGAGGAAGCAAAATGAGAATGCCTCACTGATAAAAGGTACCAAGCCACGTGGCTAACACAGACAAAAATTATGGGTTACTTTAAGATGTAAGAGTTAATAAGAAGCCTGAGCTAATGGTCCAACTAGTTTATAATTAACATAGATCTCTGTGTATTTCTTTGGGACTGAACGGCTGAGGGACTGGAAGGGACAGAAACCTCTGTCAACATATGTGTGTGTCAATATTTAACATCTGTGTTTCTCTTCTTAGGTTGGTTTCCTTTTTGTTTCTATTACTCAAACCCAGATAGACAAAAACAAGAGCAACTTAACTGCTATTTTCATTTGCTTTTCTTGAATTATTAGTGTGGGTGAGCAGTTTACTTTGAGACAAGATGTTCTATAGCCCAGGCTATCTTCCAACTCTCTATGTAGCTGGGGATGACCCTGAACTCCTGCCAAGCACCAGAATTACAGGTGTCACCTCTCTAGGTTTAGACTTTTTTTTTTTTCAAGAAAGGGTTTCTCTGTGTAGCCCTGTCTGTCCTGGAATTCACTCTGCAGACCAGGCTGGCTGTGAACTCACAGAGATTCTCCTGCCTCTGCTTCCCAGTGCTGGGATTAAAGACATGCACCACCACTGCCCGGCTAGGTTTACACTCTTTGTTTACTTGTCTTTCTTTTTCCACTTGTCATTTCATTCTTTTGCCCGCTTTTCTGCTGGGATAATTGATGGTCTAATTTTTCAACTCTTTAGGTAGAGATGGATCCCTCTGCACATTACATTTTCACCATCAACAAAGGTGGAAGACAGCTCATGGTGGCTGATGTTTCTAAGCAGGGCAGGGCGATCTATTGATGAAATGCCATTCAAGGCCCACAAAGAGGCTTCCATGCTACCTGATGATGCTGTCACTCAAATGAAGTGCATACAAAGCAAAACTCACCACGACTCTGTGAAGGCAAAGCCAGGAGGGAGACAGACTCCCTGAGACCCATCATCTTTCATGTGTGTGTGTGTGTGTGCGCGCACGCGCGCGTGAACATGGATATGTTTGTGAGTGTGTGAAAATTCAGATTCATGAAACTGTAGACAGAGGAGCCAACTCACAATTTCTAGCACGTGCCTCTGTAAAGATGTGTAGTCCTGGTCTTGGCCAGTTAATACCATTTCCCAACATTGCTCAGAGGAACAACAAATGCCAGAGCCAGGGCAGGGATGGTACAAGGGAAGGAATGTGGATGTCACGTTAGGTCAGACAGTAAGGACAAGTTCAGAAACTGGGGTATGTCAGTAGGCTAGGGCACCAGCTTGAAGGGGCTCCTAGGGGCCACGCCCAGAACTTCTGGGTGACTTTGTCACAATGAAACTGAGGGATAATTCTATGCCCTTAATAGGAATGCCTCAGTTCCACACAGAGAGTAGGTAGGCCTCTGCTGCTGCCATGAAGACACATCAGATAAGCACACACTTCTGCTTCTCTCTTGCTATTGATGCTGTTTTGCAAGGAGCAAGGGGAGGAGTTGATTGCATTTCTCCTGAATGCCACTGTCACAAAAGACCAGAAAAGCCTATGGAAAGTTCCAGATTAGAAGATGCTAAAGAGACATGACAATTGAATGCAATCCCTGACCCTAGACTGAGGCACTAGGGGAACAGCCGTACGGAAGGACATAACTGGGTTACCCGAGGAAACTAGAAAGTGGCCTGAGAGCTGGTGACAGCGGCAGGGACAGACGATGAAGCCGCTACTGAACTATGCCGTGCCAAGACTGCCTGAAACGGGGGTCGGGGGAGGAGCCACGAGAGGCAGCTTGCCTTCAAGGAATTTGGGGTGTGAGTTTTGTGTGGAGAGAGAGGGAGGGAGGGAGGGAGGGCGGGAGGGAGGGAGGGAGGGAGGGACAGACAGGCAGGCAGACAGACAGACAGACAACAAGATAAGCAAATAGATTAAAGGCTCATGCATCTGGAATGAAAGCACATGGGTGTTCTTTGTACTGTTGATTTAAACAACTTAGTTGAAAGTGTGAAATTATTACCAAAGCAAAAGTTTACAAAAAAACAAAATCAGAATTCAAGGCTTGAAATTTTTTTTATTCATTTTTATTGAGCTCTACATTTTTCCTGCCTCTCCCCTCCCCTTCAACCCTTTCCCAAGGTCCCCATGCTCCTAATTTACTCAGGAGAGCTTATCTTTTTCCACTTCCCATGTAGATTAGATCTATGTATGTCTCTCTTAGAATTTTCATTGCTGTCTAGGTTCTCTGGGATTGTGATTTGTAGGCTGGTTTTCTCTGCTTTATGTTTATAAACTACTTATGAGTGAGTACATGTGATAATTGTCTTTCTGTGTCTGGGTTACCTCACTCAAAATGATGTTTTCCAGCTCCATCCATTTGCAAGGCTTGAAATTTTAAACTATATGCAAGTATAATCATTAAGAAAAATAAAGCAAATGACGGTATTTGTAAAGAATGATGTCCACAGTCTACTGCCAAGCGGCAAAAGCAAACCTCTTAGTTGGATACCGAGAACTGATCTTACAAACATCGCTTACTCGGGAGGACATGAGGCAGGGGGACCGTGAATGTAGTGTTAGACCAGGCAACACTGCAATTGTTGTTGTTATTGTTTGGTTGTTGTTTTTGCCCTATTGTTTCATTTCGTTTTGCTTTGTTTGAGACAGGATATGGTCATGTTAGCCCTGGCTGTCTAGCATATGCTATGTACACAATGGAGACCACCAGGCTGGCCTCAAACTTGCAGGGATCCTTTTGTCTCTATCTGCCAAGCGCTGGGATTACAGCCATGCCCAAACATGCTCTTCAAAACAAACAAACAACAAAATTGGGGGTGCGGGGCTGAGGGGCAGTAGAGTGTGGTTAAGGGCAGAGACTACTCTTATAGAACCTGTATCAGACAGATTATAATAGCCTGTAACTCCAGCCCCAAAGGACCTGGTGCCATTTTCTAAACTCCAAGAGCATCTTTGTTCACAAGCACAAAACATATATAGACACAGATACACACACACACATATATATATATACGTACATACATATATACACATAGACACACACATACACATATGCACAAAACATAGACACACATACACATATAAACATGCACATACACAATATACATAAACACACACACATATACAATATACATAATCTGGGGGCTGGAGAGATGGCTCAGAGGTTAAGAGCACTGGCTGCTCTTCCAGAGGTCCTGAGTTCAATTCCCAGCAACCACATGGTGGCTCACAACCATCTGTACTGAGATCTGGCGCCCTCCTCTGGCATGTGGGCATACATCAACAGAATGTTGTATACATAATAAATAAATAAATTAAAAAACAATACACATAATTTAAAATTTAACACAAAACTCAAACAATCGATTGAGATCTGGAGAGATGGCTCAGAAGTTAAGAGCACTGTCTGATCCTTTAGAGGACCTGGGTTTGATTCCCAGTACCTACATGGTCACACACAACCATATATAACTCCAGTTCTAGGGGAACTACACTGTCCTCTGGCTTCTGTAGGAACCAGACACATATGTAGTCCACATATATACATGCAAGCTCTCACCAACACTCATATTTTATTTTTAAAAATAAAAATAAAAACATCTTTCAAAAATTGCTTAGTATGTAGTGTGATTCTATTTTTGTCTTTACAGTACTAGTCTGTGCCAAATGTAGCAAGCACACCTGTAATTGCAGCACTTAGGAGGCAGGGCAGAGGAGTGTCAGGCTTGAGGTCTGCCTTGACTGCATACAGAGTGACACTTTACTTCAGATAATAAAATAGAAATTAGGTTGTATGGCAAGAGCAAAGTCTACTTGATAGCTGTAAACAATGGACGTGTCTATGCTCAGAGGAGCTTCTAGGCAGTGGACCCCTTTCAACATCACCTCTTCCCTGTCTAGTCATGATTGATTTTTTAATTTTTTTTAAAAAATTTTAATTATTATTAATTAGTTCATTATGTATTCAGTGTTCTGCCTGCATGTATCCCTGCAGGCCAGAAGAGGGCACCAGATCAGATGGTTGTGAGCCACCATGTGGTTGCTGGGAATTGAACTCAGGACCTCTGGAAGGACAACAGACTTAAACTCTGAGCCATCTCTCCAGCCCAAAAATTTTATTTATTTGGGGTCTTTCAAGACAGTGTGTCTCTGTGTAGCCCTCACTGTCCTGGAACTCACTCTGTAGACCAGGCTGTCTTTGAATTCACAGGGCTCCTCCTGCCTCTGCCTCCTGGAAGCTGGGACTAAAGGCGTGTACCACCACTGTCTGGCTATCTTTTTGTTTTTAATTATGTGTAGAAGTATCTGCATCTGCATTGTGGGTATGTGCACATGAGTGCAGTGCCCACGGAGGCCAAAAGAGAACCCAGAATCTATGTGCTCTGAGCCATGCAGTGTGGGCGCTGGAAAGGGACCCCAAGACCTCTACAAGTTCGTACGCTTTTAACCACTGCGCCCTCTGCTTCTGCTTTTTGTTATTTTTTTGTTTTTTGAGACATGGTTTCTCTCTGTAGCTTTGACCAGGCTGGCCTTGAACTCAGAGATCTACCTGCTGTGTCTCCCAACTTCTGGGATTAAAATTGTGTGCCACCACTGCCTGGTTTGTTTTTGCTTTTAAAGCTGGCTTTAGGAAAATATATGAGACTTTAACATCTTGGGTTTTGAGTCTCCTGGATCCATAACTTGTTTGGCCTTGAATTTCTTTAGGTAATGAAATGGTGGTAGCACTGTGATCTTTGTCCAACAGATTGGGATAAACGGGGTCTGCCGGAGACCCTGGAAATAGACTGATTTTGCATCGATTTGTAAATTTTCTTCTTTGTAATTTCCAGTTGTCTGCATGCACAGCTCTTTGAATTCTCCTTTGAATTGGCTGTGACAACTGACTGGTTTCCTCATTAATTAGTGAATTTAAAAAATGCTAAACATATGTTAAGTCTTGGTTGTCAAAAATATGCTTTCACACGATTGTTACTTTCTGTCACTAAAGGTAAAAGTAATAAACATTTTGTAAGGAATATTTCTGAGACTGGATCCTTCTCCCACCAGCATGGCACTCCTGTAACCCTTCACAGAACGACTAGGTGTGGATGGACACCCCCAGAGTAACTCTGCAGGAACCCCACCCTAGCCCTCAGAGCCTCAGTGCCAAGTCTGGCACAGAGGACAAACCATCACCCTCAGAGAAGCAGGTGGCTTCTGACTGGGCCTTCCGAAGGACTCTTTGTCTTCTGAATTTTCAGACATTCAGAAACAAATGTCAATCAGGAGTCATGAAGGCAGCAGTCAATGCTACACAGAATGTGGAACACATGACCATCTTCCTGTGAATTCACTCAATGGTACAGCTGTGGACACACACAAGCTATCCGTTCTGGCCAGGAGTCTGGTAATGACTCAGTCCAGATAGCGTGCAACCCTCACTGAGCTGTCTGGATTTGAAGTGTGCAATATGCCACCAACGCCCACCTTTCCTCCTGACAGCCACTGGTGGCCACTGGGAAAGCGGCTTCTAGCTTGTATATTTATTCTGTATTCAGCCACCTGCCTAAGCAACACCATTTTTATGATGGGAAATTCTAAGAAAATCCCATTTTGCCTTGTTTTCTTGCCTGCCTCCCACAGTAAGTACAGTGAACTTCTTTCCTAATCTTTTGCATCAGCATGGCAGCTCCCCCTCTTCCCGTATTTCTTACTTCCAATCCTATTAAGGTGGCCCACCTGCCACAGTACTGCCACATGGCTTTGAGTCTTTTTTTTTTCAGTACTGGGAAATAGCCCAGGACGTCATGCATGCAAGGCAGGCACTCTACCCCTGAGCCCCAGGCTATTTCTTAATTGGGTTTTCATCATAAATGCAAAGACATGTTAAGAGACATGTTAACTTAAAAATATGTTAAGACATGTTAACTTAAAAATATAGGTAAGCCAAGAAAGAAGTGCCACACTTGGTATCAAGGCCAACATTATTTCAGCTCCTTAGCATATACCCCTTTAATGATCCTAAGTACGATTTTAAGGTTTTATTAGGAAATTATTCTTTTAAAAATTTATTTTTAGTCAGGCGTGTCCATGGTGGCACATACCTTTAATTCCAGCACTTATCAGGCAGGTGGGTCTCTGTGAGTTCTAGGCCAGCCTGGTCTACAAAGCAGATACCAGGACTGTAGACAGAGAAACCCTGTCTTGAAAAGTTAAACCAAAAAAGAAAACAAAAAATTTTAAGTATGCGTGTAGACATGTGCATGCAGGTGCCTACAGAATCTAGAAGAGGGTATTGGATCTTCTGGAGCTGGAGTTATGGGTGTTTATGAGCTGCCTCAAGTGGGTGCTGGGAACCAAATTCAGGTCCTCTAAGAGAGCAGAACATGCACGTAACTATGGAGCCATCTCTCCAGCCATGGAAAATGTTACTAATACTCCTATACATTAACAACAAACAGTGTCTCAGCAACTATACACCCTCTCAGAAGACTTCTCCAGACACTGTGGCCACCGCCAGTCACAGTGAGAAAACTAAGATTAGAAGGACTGTCACATAATGCTAAGACCATGCTGCCTGCTGATCAATAGCCATCAAGACTTGGCAAAACCCACTCCCACATGTCCAAACTCAAGCTCTTACCTAACCCATCTCCCAATCCAGATGTTTTTGTGAACATGATTTAAAGGCTAAACTGGAATCCTCCTGGACGTATAATTTTGTTATCAGCGTTTAAACTTAATACATTATTTACATCTTTCAATGTCATTTATTATTCTTCCACAAACTTAATAGTGTTTCATTATATGGGTATGTTTTATTTATTTTTAAATGGTTTCATATCAAAACAAGAAATAAAACTGGCTGTAAAATATCCAAACAACACAAAGGAATATAAAGAACATTCAAATTCCCTTCCCCCTCCCCAGAGCAAACTGCCACTAACAGTGGGATGTGTTTGCCTGCGGTGGGATTTATTGGTTTTCTTTAGAATGCAGGCACACTGATTGACTGCTTGCTTTTCGCTCAGAATGGATCATGAACATCATTCTAAATCTGTACATCTCTATTAAAGCCCAAGAATCAAGAATTCACATTTAAAAGAAATCAAGTTTAGCACTTGGCTTGAATAAATGGTAGCAGAGTTGGAATGTTTTTTTGGGGGGGGGTTGGAAAATGAGAGGAACAAGTTTTAATGGCACTAAGGTCAAGAATTCTATTTCGGACATATCAAGTCTGATGCCTGGGAAATCCTCAAGTGTTGATACCAAGTGGGCACACAGCCTTAGAGAAAGTGAAGTCTGGGGTGCCATGAATTAGATATAAAAATGAAGTCATCTACATGGAGTGGACGGTGTGACAAGGACCCCTGCTGCTCTAGAAAGGGATGTGTTCATCTGCACATTACAGTCCCCTCTTCTCCGCTGTCGAGTGTCATCTGCCACGGCTCCTGACCAAGTCACTCCCTCCGACAGACGGCCAGCCTTCTCCAGCTGCCCCATGTTCTGCGAGTGTCTGCACACAAGCACAGGACTTCTACAACAATGGCACTGTGACTCAGTCTTTTCATTGAGGAGATATCTAGAAACCTCTGAAATGAGTGAAGGGCAGAGGGAAGAGGACAGGCTTACTTCCCCTCAGCTGCGTTTCAGTCCAGTGGCTGACGTCCTCAATCCAGACTTCAAGGGCCGTTTCTCTAGAGAATGAAGTTCAGTCCCTTGCCAGGAGACTGGGTGCAGTACTTCCATGGCTATACAGGGGCAGGAACTCTTTCCTGCTTCCGGCTGACTGTCCTGGCTCTGTCTGACGGCACATGTATGTACGTTTGGGCTTGGGGGCTTCCATCTAAGTCTCTGTGAAGGGTATGGGGCAAAGCCTTTTGCATCAGCATTCAGGAGACAAATGAACCGACTCTCATTGCCTTGAACCTCCTCCCCCATCAATCTTTTCAGCACAATGACGTTTGGGGAGGAACCAATCACACGTGGTCGAGAGTCCTCGCTCAATTTCAAGATTCATTTCTTTTAAAAAAATAAAAAATCCTAGTGGTGCATGTTTATTTGGTTTTTATATAATTTTTCATTGTAGCCTGGAAAGGCATTTTCTTCATATCTCAGTGTAGCCAACTTTACGTAATTTCCAAGTCATAATCCAACAAAAACAGGTTTGTCCTCACTAGGGTGAAAGACTGACGTGTTCCTGCTCATTAGAAGTTCTCAAAACCCTCCAACTCTTTTCTTCTTTTTTAAAGGGGTTTTAGGTGTTTTGTTTGTTTGTTTTGGGCTTATGTGCACCCCTGTAGAGCCCATGTGTTCAACCCAAGGTTATTACACATCAAAGATGCTGGGCAGACACCCAGGGATGTAAGAAACTCATTCAGCAGGTATGGCTGAAGCCGTATCAGACAAGTTCATTTCCAGCTCGGGAGGCTCTGACCCTGAGGAATCCACGTTGGCCCTCACAAGCACTGGATACTTGGGGACAGGCAGACTTCACTCACTGGCAACCCTGGCAGAGCTCTTCCTCTTCCTGCTGTCTTCTTCCCCAGGCTGCTGTGGACTGGCAGGGCTTGCCCTGGAGGAGCCTCTGCAGCGGCAGCTACTTGCGCCTCCAGGAGTCAATGGCACCACAGGCACTCGGGGGTCAGGAAGGCCCATAAGAGCTTGGCTGCTCCGCTCCCAGCTCCCAGCACAGGCTTTCAGCAGAGAGGAGGGGTGATCCCAGGTCACCGAGTTAGGGGTCATGACTGGAACACACTATTAGCACAAGCTTCAGAGTTACCCATAGGAAACAATCCATGACACAGCCAAATAAGAGGCGAGGCAGGCTTAAAATAGCTAAATAAATCTTTAATATTTCTAATTGCAAATGTACAGAAATTGCACAGCCACACGGAGTCTTCAAACACCAACAAGTTCTCTGTACATTATTACATGGTTAAAAGTCACGGTTGGAGGGAAGGGCTCCAGCCGACTCTGACGTTTGCATTTTTTCCTTTTCACATACTTACAAAAGGGGAGCTGGGTACAGTGGGGGACAGGGGTAGCCTTGTGGCCAAGTATATAGAAAAGAGGGGCTGGTTCCCTGGACAGTCTGGCTCCCAGACGTATGGGTATGAGGGAGTGGTTACCCTCAGACAGGTGCTGGGGTACACGGGAGCTCTGGCCCTGGTCCCCACCCCCACTGCTGGGTAGTCAGAGGTCTTCGCTCCAAGGAAGTTTGGCAGTTTCCTTAATCCTGAACATACAAGTTGAACAAAAAGGTCAGTTGTCTGTGTTGGCAGGGGAGGGGCAGCTCTCTCCAGCAGAGCCTGGGTGTCAGTGGTCAGGGTCTTCCCAGAGCAGGGACCATCCTTCCCTTGGGGCCTCTGTAGCCCTTGCTGTAGGCAGAGCTTAGCCCCAAGGTTGTGGGCAGGAGGATGCTTTACTGGCCCCATTGGGGCATGTGCTTCCCCCACCCCCCAACAGCATGCTGCAAAGCCAACAGATCAACGCCCCAGGCAGGAAAAAGACAGACACCTAGACTGCAAAGCTCGCCCCTGCCCAGCACCGTTCTCTAGGCTACAGTATCAACCGTGAGAGCAGCGGTCCCGGCCAGCCCTCGCAGCACCAGGACTAAAGGACTATGTACATCCCTTGGGTGAAATAGTTCCATTACAGTCAAACACCAAGAACATTTACAAAAATCGGCAGACTTGCAGTTAAGATAAAAATCTGTGGAGAGTCTGTACACTTTTACAGTTTTTGCACTAGGTAAATAAGGCTCTCGGCCTGAGAGCTAACAACCCCACCAGAGGGGCCATTGCATCTGGCCCTGCGCCCTCCTGTCCAGGCCTGGGGACCTCCCCATATTGCTAGGAGGCGCTCAGACAGAGGTCACTTTATGAGGCATGGGCAAGAGTATGGGTGGGGAGGAAAACAGGGCTTCCTGGGCAGTAGAAGGGCAAGACCCAGGCCAGGCCCTGCCCAAGAGGCCACCCTGGCTGAAATGCACGGGCGTGCAGGGTGTGGACAGGAAGGGGCAGTGGCAGGACCTCAGCCCCGCCTCCTTCCTTCCTGAGGTCTCTGAGCCTTGATAGCCAAGTCCTCTCTCCCAGCATTTGTCTGTAGCCTAACTGGGTTGTAGGTTATATCTGCCCTTGCCTGTCCACAGACTGAGGATGGGGTGCAGCATGGCGGGCCACACCTCCAGATTTCCACCCTTCCTAATGAGGACTCTAGGAGCACAACTGCAGCTTGCCTAGCCCCATTCCACTGTCTGGGCAAAGGCCCCAGCTCCTGCCCTAGGTGACTCAGAACCAGGGCTTGGAATCTAGGGTGGGAACAGATGGGGACCCAGGAGAGACCCAAGCTCCTGCCCATCTCTGACCCACAATGGGGGGAGGGACAGATATGCTACGAACAGCCTAGAGCTGGGAAAACCAGCCCCAGCTGTGGGGTATGCCCCTCCCTGCCTGCAGTGCCTGGGTCCTTGGCTGGGGCTGGGAGGGTGAGGAGAGGTGACTGCACACACAGGGCCTGGTGCAGGCTGCTGCTGTCTTGGAGAGGGAGCAAGTCTAACATCCTCCAGGGCCGCTATTTCCCATGCAGTGCGCACGCTCAATTTAAAAGGCCCCTGTGTTCCAGCAAGCGAGCAAGCGGGCTTTTGTTTCTAATGCATACTGTGAAAGGAAAAAAAATCACAGTTATCCACCTTCTCAGGGCCTGCAGGCATTAGACTTCTTCTTTTAAACCATCAGAGAAATGACATCACTTTTGCAGGATGAGCACCAGTGGCCACTCCCCACAGGACCAATGTGCTGGGATGCACTGGGACCCTGGAGAAGGCAGCTACAATGTATGGTGCAACCTGGTCACCTCTGCCCAGCTCTCTGGCTTCTGGGAATCCCAAGAGCATGAGCCAGGCCCACATGTGAAGTGTGGGAAGCTGGGAACCCACAGGTATGCGGGAGGGCACCGCAGAGAAAGTGCAATGCTCACTGTCTGTTTGGCAATGCGATAAGAAAGGAAAGGAGATGGAATATGGCGAGACTGGGCCAGGCACAGGAGCGAGGTGACTCCAGTTCTGCGTGGACAGGAAGTGTCCCTGATGGGCTGCATGCAATGGCAGGGGCTTGGGGCTGAGATGAGCAGGGGCCACAGAACCTCTCTGTGCCTACCAGTCAACCATTCCATTAGGCCCCAGGAGTGATCCCTAGATCATACTTGAGCCCTTTCCAAGTAGCTCCCTCCCTGGCAAAGGGTAAGGGGTACATGCACTTGGCTGGTCGAGGAAGAAAAGGTAACACATACCAATTCAACAACCAACAGACACATTTGGCAGGCCTCCCTCCAGGTTGTCCCCACTCCCCAGCGGGCAGTCTCTGCTGCTCTACCCAAGCCCGCTGTTCAGGTGGGCGAAGAGAAGGGGGCACTGTGCGCTCAGGCTCATACTCCATCAGTCTTGTGTCCCCCACTGCGGGCGAGTCTGCAACTGTGGGGAGCCTCCCAACCGAGACCGAGACCCTGCCCCGGGCCACACAGTCCCCCTCTCCTCAGGCAGTTAACAATTGCTGCTGTTTCTGAACTCGCCGTTCTCAGTAATCTGCAATTTGGTGGGGTTGGTGGGGGAGACGCCGTTACGGGCTTGCATGCTGTACCTCTCTTTCAGCTGCGTGAGAGCGCTCATGAGGCGGGCGTTGGCAGCATCCAGTGAGGCAATGCGCTTTTCCTGTGGGCAAAGAGGGCATCAGTAGGGCATAGGATAGGATCTAGACTGCAGAGAGGACCATGCTAGGCAAGAGAAACAGGAAGGACTTGGTTGGAAGCCAAATGTGGAAAAAGCCTCAGGCTGTGGAGTGGCCGGCTCCATGTGGAAAAGGTTCTGTGCTAAGGTTCTGTCTGGAGTTAAAGGTTCTGTCTGAGGCTCAGAGGCAGGAGCCCATACATCCATGCATGCGAGACACCCAGAGTTCCTAATTCCTAGGCTGCATAGTTTACAGTCTAACCAAACCTGCCAACTCTTGGGGGCATTTGGAAGAAAGGGACACAGGCTTGAGTGAATGGACTTGTGGGGCAGAGTCCCCCTCCCTAGCCTGCTCTCACCTCCCCAACTCCCAGAAAGTCCAGGTAGTCAGTATCCTCAGGGACACTGTGGCTCCTGGCGCCTGGCTTTTACAATGAGGTGTAACCGAGAAGCCAGCTATCCCCACCCCCGCCAGCTCTCTAACACTGTGGCCAGAGCCCACCTGGGCATCAATGATCTTCTGTTTGGAGTCTACAGCCGCTTGCATCTCAGCATGGTCCTTCTTCAGCTCCTCTTCCACAGACATCAACCTGGGGCCAGAGAACGAAATGAGTGGTGGCCCCTCCTGTCCCCCAGCACAGACACGACTCCCCACCTCTAGCTCTGCTCTTTGGGGCTAGCCCTGTTCCAGTGCACTTCCAGGACACAATGAATGCCATGCCACAGGATCTCTAGGATGGAATACAACAAAGGCCCTGGAAGGCTCTAGACCCTCTTCCGTCATATTTACTGAGGTGGGCCTCGAGAAGGGAAGCTCCACTTTCTCCCTTTAGGGGCTCAGAGCACTGGAAACACCACACCAGGCCTATAACTGCAGACTGTACAGCTGTTGCTGAGGGGGGCAGCTCACACCCAGGGATGCTGGCAGCCCCCTGAGATTAGGGTGATGGGGGAATTCAGCAGGATCGAAGTGGAGGATCTATAGGACAGTCAAGTCTCTGCAAGAATTCTAATTCTACCCTGTGAGCAGGTAAGCAAACAGTAGGCAGGGCAGGGGTTGTGAAAGAGTCTCAACCCTGGGAACGGGTCCGCCAGCTAGATTCTGGGAAAGATGGGCTACATGGCACACCATGAAGAATTCTGGGCAGGCACCTGCATGCATGATACAGCCCAATGAGGTCAAGTCCGAAGGTCTGAAAGTGCTACCCTAGCAAAGCTCCAAAACGAACCTGCAAGGATGCAGCTGATTCCTGGCAGTCCCACTCTGTTCCAGAACAGATCCCACACGAGCAACAAGCACAAACCTCCACCACCGACCCTGCAAACTCACAATGCCTGGCATCCCACCAAAGCAGCCAAGGATACAGAGATATAAGAAGATAAAATCTATAACCAGGAGAAATGGGTGAGAAGACGCAGATGGCAGACGACAGAACAGTAAGACAGCCACTACACAAACATCCCACATGCCCAGGGAAGACTTGAACTGTAACAAAACTAGAGAGAAAACTACATACTCAAGTAGAAAGGACTACAGCAGGGGCCACGGAAGCAGGGTACGCCATTTCAGACCACACAGGAAGCATCTCATGTCAGTCATGCCTACGACCCAGGCCTGTATTCCAGCTATCTGGGAGATGGAAGCAGGATGAACACAGCAAGTTCAATACCTGCCTGGGCTGCAGAGCAAGTTCAAGGAGAGTCCAGGAAATTTACTGAGAGTTTGTCTCAAGGAAAAAGGTTGGGGTATAACTCAGGGGCAGAGAACTATCTAGCCTGAACAAGGCCCTGGGTTCAATCCCCATGCAGTAATATAAAAATGTATATAAAACAAAACTCAGGGAACGATGGAAAAAGAAAACCGTGGAGCTGTACAGATGGCTCAGTGGATTATCAGCACCTGTTCCTGCAGAGGACCTGAGTTCAGCTGCCAGTCCCCACAGGGCAGGTCACAGTACCTTAACTCCAGGAGACCCAATACCTTCAGCTGACCTCCTTGGGTAGCAGACACAGAAAACATGCAGGTGAGTCACATAAAATAAAATAATAAAATGGCGGCGGGGGGGGGCTGGTGTTGGTGGAGCACACACTTTTAATCCCAGCACTCAGGAAGCAGAGGCATGCAGATCTCAGAGAGCTCAAGGCCAGCCTGGTCTACACATTAGTTCCAGGACAGCCAGGACTGTTACACAAAGAAACCCCGTCTCACAAAAACCAAAAAAAACCCAAACAAACAAAAAAAAAGGGTGGGGTGGGGATTTAGCCCCTGGGTTTGGTCCTCAGCTCCAAAAATTAAAGAGAGGGGAAAGAGAGAGAGAGAGCGCGAGCAAGCATCAATGAAATGGGGCAGGGCGGGAGTCAGAGAAAGGAAATAGGAAGCAGGGCCATCCACCTACAGATCTAAGAATAGCAACACAAAGAAAACCATACCAGGCATGTTATAGCCAGACTGTAAAATCAAATTGTTGACACTTAATGAAAATAATATTGGGAGGATCAGGTGGCTTGGGACAAAAGCACTGGCACACAAGCTTAAGGGCTGAGCTAAATCTCCAGAACCCACTGCCCACCCCCACAGACACACCCACCCACAGACCCACACCATATAATACTTATGTATCCCCTATACATGCCTACATTAATATACCCACATACCTAAATGTACACCAACACACACCTACACACAGCACACATACCACCTACACACACACCATGGCACAAATGTGACACGCACATACATGCCCCATCCCAATAGTAAATACATTTTAAAATTTGTTAGTGTTGGGCTGGAGAGATGGCTCAGTGGTTAAGAGAATTGCCTGCTCTTCCAAAGGTCCTGAGTTCAATTCCCGGCAACCACATGGTGGCTCACAACCATCTGTAATGAGGTCTGGTGCCCTCCTCTGGCCTACAGACATACACACAGACAGAATATTGTATGCATAATAAATAAATAAATATTTAAAAATAAATAAATAAAATTTGTTAGTGTTAAGGATCCACCCTAAGGCCTGTTCATGCCAGGCAAGCATTCTGACAATGAACATGGCTCTAGCCAAGAGAAGTACCTTAAAAACTAGAGGGGAAAAGACCAAGATAGGACGATGTTCCCCTCCTCCCATAAACCTTCACGTCACACGGCTCTGCTGAAGCAGCAGTTCAAACACAGCAGCAGTATTATTAGTACTACTACTGTAGCTGCGAAGCCTGGCACACTTAGTATTTGCCCTCTGAGGAAAACTTGTCAACAGATACCCAAAACATCGGGGAAATGAAGTATGGAAGCCAACAAGGGAAGAGCTATGGAATAAAAGATAGAGTCCAAGGAAGGCAAGAAGAGACAAAGAGATGCTTCTGTCCCAAACAGAAAACCTGCCAAGAGGCAACGGCGCTTAAAAAGAATTACATTAAAAGTATATGGCTTAAACACTCCAATTAAAAGACAGAAATTGTTAGAGAATAAACAGATCCAACAATAAGAAACCTATCAAATAAGCTTTAAGCACAAAGATTGGTGTTACAGTCTGGAAGTTTGTGCCCACACCCAATTGTGTCCACTGAAACTTAACACCATGATGTCACTAGCTGTCCTCTGAGAGGTGACTGTGTCATGATACCCTTACCAAAGAAGCTGGAGGGAGTTTGCTTCTAGGGACATAGCACCAAGGTATGAAGGAGAGTTACACTAACTCAGCAGACACCTTGATCTTGGACACAGCAACATTCAGAACTGTGAACAGTAAATTCTTCTTGTGTATAACCACCCAGTGGAGGTATATTGTTATAGAAGAGAAAATGGACTAAACAATGATTTGAAAATATATAGACAGGACATGATATACCATGCTAACCCCAGTTAAAGAAAGTTACAGTGGCTACATTAGAAATACCACGGGAAAAGATTATAAAAAGAAAGTGCATTTTGGCGGGGTGGAGGTAGCACACACCTTTAATCCCAGCACTTGGGAGGCAGAGGCAGGTGGATTTCTAGGAGTTAGAGGCCAGCCTCATCTACAGAACTAGTTCTAGGACAGCCAAGGGCTATAGAAAGAAACCCTGTCCTGAAAAACCAACCAACCAGCCACACAAACAACAAAAACCCATAAAAGTCAGCTTGTTAGCAGTGCGTAATAATCCTAAAAGAATACCCATGTAAGACCAGAGAGTGTCAATAACACAAAAACCAACAGAAGAATCCGGATTAGATAGCTCAATATTGCTTCCTCAGAAACCCAGAGAACACAAGCACGTAGACAAAAGAGCAGCAGGGCCACATGAGACCAAGGAAGGAGAGACAGCTAGGCGCCAAGGAAGCCACGTGCAGACAGGATGTGCCGTGCTGAGCAGGTGTCCAGCACCTAGGCTCGCTCTGCTCATCATTTGTAGCTGTCAGAAGCACAGCACAGAAAACAAACACTAGGAGGGCAGCACAGGTGATCCGGGAAGGACTTATGCTGTGGACAAAACAAGGTGAGGGGGAGTTCCCTGCCTACCTCACACCTGCTCAGTCCGAGGTCTCAACAAATCACAAGGCTATAAACACACTCCTTCCACCTGGTGTTACTGTGAGGTAGGATACACCAAGGACTGTACACATACCCTGTCCCTGGGCAGAGACAACGAGAAGAGAGCTAGCTACCGGAATCAACTGACCGCAGAAAATCTTTAGACAAGCCAGGGCACTAGAGACCCAATAGACCCCAAGCTGGCACAGCCACCCTTCTTCCCCACCCAAACTGTTCCCCTACTGACAGGGGACACCACCCAGGTGTGCTGTCCTTCTCCCTGACTTCAACAGCTTCCTCACAGTGTCTTGCTTAGCATCTTAAACCCGGCTGTCAAATTCCTCCTAGAACTTGGCAGGAAGACCAGCTTCTTACAGGTGCCTCAGACCCTCAAGTTCCGCCCCGCCCTGTGGTCCCTCCTGCCCCTCAGAGGCCTCTGTGGACCCGTGGGAGGCCACCTCACCTGCTGATGATGCCCTTCATCTGGATGTCCTTGTCCTCCTGCTGCCGTCGCAGCCGCTCCTCACCCTCTTCTAACCGCGCCTGGTACTCCAGAACCAGCTTTTGCGTCGTCTCCTCCTGGCACTTGAACAGGGTCTCATATTCCTCCAGCTTCTTGGTGGAGATTCGCAGCTTGTCTTGCAGCACGGCCAGGTCCTGCCAGAAGGGCAGCAAGCCAAGGGCCAGCACCCAGGACAGAGAGCATAGCCTCATCAGCCCGAGCAGGGTAGGAACGAGTCCAACAGTGAACAGCCAGCCCAATCCTGTGATGAGGCTCAAGCCTGTGGCTGCCCAAGGTCTGTCTCCTCCTCTCCCAGTCCAAACTGGGCAGTCAGGAGGAGGGTGAAGATTCAACCCAAATCTCAAAGTTTGAACTTTTGTTTTGTTTTTGTTTTTCAAGACGGGTTTCTTTGTGTAGGTTTGATGCCTGTCCTGGAACTAGCTCTTATAGACCAGGCCGGTCTCAAACTTACAGAGATCCATCTGCCTCTGCTTCCAGAGTACTGGGATTAAAGGAGTGCAACACCACCTGGCTGAACTTTGTTTTTTTAAATTGCTTTTTAGATTTATTTTTTTAATGTGTGAGTGTTTTGCCTGTACGTGGGTATATGCATCACTTATAGCCCTGAGAAGTTTAGAAGAGGGTATCAGATTCCTGGGACTGGAGTTCCCGACAGCTGTGAGCCACCATGTGGGTGCTGGGAACTGAACCAGAGTCCTCTGTAACTGCTGAGCCATCTCTCCAGTCCTGTGACCTTTTTTAAGAAACCCTGAGGTAAATGAAGGATACCTGACAGTGCCCTGAGAGGTAGACGGCAACAGAGGAGGGACAGCAAGACTCAGACAAGTCCCATGAGAAGCAACTGCCCAGCAAGATGAGATCCCAGTCTCCCAGCCTCTACCTGATCAGACCACCACAGGAACGAGATGGTAGTGCAGACAGGAGAGAACAAGGAAGAGGGGGAAGGCAAAACAAGGTATCCCGGGCTCTCCAGATGTGACTCAGCCTCTGGGGAGAAGGGAGGAAGCAGAGAGCCTGCAGGGAGGCCAAGCCTCCTTGCTCTCCTCACCATGGCTCTGGGAACACCATGTCCCATGTCCCCAGATTCCTTTCACATACTGGGGGAAAGCAGGTGGGTGCAGTGAACCAACGGGGTGGTGGCACATAGCAAATGCAGCATGGAGATGAACTCCCTTGAAGGGGGGGCACGGGGACAGAGAACATTGCCACCCTGAAAAAGGGCTCCTGCGCATGAGGCTGCAACAGGCTGTCCTAGAATTAAAGGGCCGAGGGTACTCGATACCAAGAGAATAGCAAGGGAAGCATCTGCCTGAAGGGTCCTACTCTGGCTCCCCCATCTACCTGGAGCTTGGTATCCAGGGAAAGGTAAGACCCACTCATGAGTCTAGGGAGGTGCCATGATTACTGAAGACTTGGGTGGGTAGTCAAGACACGCCACCGCCCCTGAAATGCTAGATACACGGTGGGGGGAGATCCGGAACTTCCACAACTTAAATTTTCCCTGGGTGAAAGAGCACATCCCATTGGCAACGTAGCCTTATCCCTTATCTTGGTAACTCCCTAAGCCCTAGGCAGACCTAAATCAAGAAGAAAGAACCTGTGTGTGTGTATCTCATAGCAGTCATGGGACCCCTGCCTCTGGCTCCTCGTTCCCAAGGCTCCCCAAGAGTCTCTAGCAGCTCCTTAAATGCCCAGTTGCAAGAGGCCTTCTTCAAGTTCTGACCCCCATGTCCCAAGACTGCACAATGCCCTCTCTCCAGTAACTATATGCAGCCTGAAATGGAAACACTCTTGCTGCTTTCCTCCCAGCTCTGTGACTCCATCTCTGCAGAGACTGACGGTGACAGGAGCAAGCACTATCACCCCACTAAGGCTCTCTCAAGACCCCGTCCCCTCGTACTGGAGCAGGCAGCCCACCCTCCACCCAGCCCAGCTTTACCTTTTCTGCTTGGCTGAGCTCCTCCTTACTCCTTAGCCTATCCCTGTGGGGGGGATCTGGGCCCAGGCCCTCGTCTTCTAACAACTGCGCGTTCATGGTCAAAAGCCAAGCGGCTGTGCGGTCCAGGGCATTGGGGCTCACGGGTGAAGGGCCCTACAATAAAACACAGCTGTGAGGGGCTGTGAGGGGCTGTGAGGAGCAGAGACGGTGGGCAGTGACGGTCACTAGGGAGTCACAGGTGGGGAGAGGACCTCAAGTTGCCCAAGTACTTTCTCAAGGACATCAACCTTTAGACAGCAGCCAGAGCCAGCCAAAAGCCCAGATGGGCTCAGAGCACTGTATTCTATCATCAGGTGCTGTGGCAGCTTGGCTGAGGGGTGGTCAACCTACTGCACAGTAACCTGTCTTGTTGAAGCCCTTGGGTGGAAGGGATGGGCCACCTTCCTGATAGTTACGTTCAGGGGTAGGTTCAGTCTGTGAGTGCTTCGGGAACCAGGGCCAGAGGGACAGGTGGGCTTGGGGTTTGGGCAAGAACTTTACTAGGCATGGACGAAAGAACAGAAACATGCCTTATTTTCTGACTCAACCTAACCCTGGGGAACTGGTGAAGGAGCCTGGCATTCCTTAAAGCCTTAAAGGTCCCGACTGTCAGAAAAAGGAGTGCATATGGTGGGTGGGCCAGGGGATGCGGCGGGACAGCCCCATCGGCATGGGATGACAGCTGGGTGCAAGTGAGGTGAAATGACCAAGGGAGAGCACGGCATGCATGACTGCTGGCTGACCAGGAGGCCCGCCCACAGTGCTGACCTGCTTGTGCACAGCGCGGGGCTTCAGCTCTGGGCTGTCTCCCTTGGAGGAGGAGGACTGTTGTCGCAGCCGGGTGCCAGGGCCAGCCCAGTCAGGTGATGCTGACGCCAGGGTTCCACTCGAGGGCCGTGGGTACTGTAGGGTGCTCAGCAAGGTAGGAGGTGTTCTGCCCCGGGGGGCAGGAGGTGGTGGTGGTGGTGGTGGCGGCGGCTGGTCAATCCTTCGCTGGGGACCAGCACTGTTTTGCCTTGGCACTGTGGGCTGCCCACCCTTCTCAGTCAGTGACATCTGCCGCCGTGCCAGCTCACCAGGCCGCCTCACCAGCTCTTCGGCAGTAGTGCTGAAGCTTCCCAGTTTGGCAGCAGCTGCCAACTCCTCACTGTTGCTGTGAGAGCTCAGGGAGCTGTGGCCCTCAGAGCCTGAGTCACCAAGGCCACGGGGTGACAGCGGCAGACCAGCCGCCATCTGGTACACAGGATTCTGGAAGGAGAGTGGGGCCAGCAACTGGGGCCGGCCTGGTGCACCCTCAGAGGTGCCTGGTGTGGTCGGCGTTGGCACTGCCCGCCGCACTGTGGCCAACCCTGCGAGACTCACTGGGGCTGCCCGGGCTGGCCACCCAGTCACCAGCTGAGTTGCAGGCACTTGCCCATCAGCAGGTAGGGCATCGGGGCCCACTGGGGAACCTGCCTCCCCATCCAGTGTGCGGGCATCCTGGAGGTCTACCATGGACAGGCTCTTGCTGCCGTTGGCCATCTGCAGGTCAGGCTCATTAGCTTCTGAGTAGCTCGAGCTGCGGGCAGGTGAGGGCTGGACCCCGGAGGACCTTGTGACAAAAAACAAGTCCTTGTTTTCGGGGGTTGGAGACGGTAACCGGGTGAAATCTATCAGACTGCAGGGAGACAAGCACACACAGGGAAAGAAGGGGAAAAGAACCGTGAGTCCAGCCTCATGTGTCCAAACCAACAGCACCACCACCTGCTGGGCCTGGCATCTTGAACCAGGGCTGCGGACACGGCTGGGTGGCACGAGGGTCACTGGCGAGGTGGCTGTTCCGAAAGAACTTCTCTTTAGGGAACAGCCCTGCTAGTTTTAGGACAGACTGCCGGGCAGGACTTATCCCTGTAGGTGCATCTTGGGACAATGGCTGCCAGGGTCTTGAAGTGTCCCATAGTTAAACCTGAGTCCAAAGTTCGGAGGCTCTCTGCCATCCCTGGGTTCTGAATTGTAAACATCATTTTCAAAGTGACTGGGGCTCCTTCTGCCTCCCCTCTTGTTCCTAGTCAGTCTAGTAACTCTAGTGGGGAGGGAGGGAGCTAGTGAAACCTCTCCTGCCCCTCCTCCTAATGCCACTCTTTTTGAGTGGCAGGCGGGGGCTGCCATTCCTGACAAAAACAGGGTATCAGAGGAGTTGTCAAGGGCATGAGGCAAGCAGGCAAGTCTGAATCTGTGCTGCAGGCCACACTCTCCCCCACTCTACCAAGGCTGGACAGCTTTCTTACTCCAGACCTGTCTGCATCTTAACCTTGGACCTTGCCCAGACACCAAGCACAGCTGTAAGAATGTGCGAAGCTGCTACTACCCCAGAATGAGTCTCCTGTTCTGCCACTCCACCTTCCTCACGAGCTGCTCCCACGCCTTGGCCGGGAGTGTGGCACACAGTCTAACCAACTCCATACTTCTTTACAAAACACTCCCTCTGCCTTTGAGGTTCATAGAGTAACTGTGTCCAGTTACTCTATGCTCAGTGCTCAGTGAAGCTGGGACTAGGGATCTCAAAACCAACTTTCTAAAGCCCTAAAAATACAAGAACGGATGTTTATTTATTTGTTTAGAGACAAGATTTCCCTACATAGTTTGAGCTGTCCTGGAACTTAATTCTGTAGACCAGGCTGGCCTCAAACTCATAGTGACCTGCTTGCCTCTATCTCCCAAGCAATGGCATTAAAGGTGTGCACCACCACACCCAGCAAGGGATAATTTTAACAAGGACAGGTCCTGTGGAAATCTCAGGGAATTGGGGTCAGTAATTATCCCTAACCATGGGCTTTCTCAGCTCTCTGCTTGTGATCAGCCTTAAACCCAAGAATGTCTTTGCCAGAAACAGAAATAAATTTTTTCCAAAAAGCATAAATGCATTACAAGTACCACCCACCTTCTCTGAGAAGCCTGTTCTGATTTATCCCAAATGGTAGCTCATTCCTTAAACTTGCCCCACACACTCTGGGTCTTGTTAGGCTAGCCGTAAGTACTTGTAATGGGCACCATCTTTCCTAACACTGCAGCTGGCCTGTGCCTAGCCTGCATGCACACCCCACCTCACCCAGCACACTTGGCAGTTCTTACCCAGAGAGATCATTCTCAATCACCATCTTCTGCAGCCCAGCTGAGATGCTGCTGCTGCCAGAGCCTGGTGTGGAGGCCAGGTCATTGGTGCCAGGGAGCTGCCCACTGCCCGGAGTGCTCAGTGCTGTGTGGACATCCCTCAGGATACGAGGCAGGGGTCCCAGTTTGGACACAATGCTCTGCAAAAATGGAAAAGGCAGTCATCGCCTATTGGAACCCAAAAATGTAGAGCCCTGCTCCCCAGCAGTCAGACCCAGCAAGTCTGCCGTGTTATAACCCCCAATACTGGTGTGGTGTGGCCTCTCTCACGCTTTATCTCCCTACCCAAGAGGCATCTGTGCTAGCCTCTTTATCAGGGTAGACTTGTCCCCTCTACACCTTAGCCTGTAGATACAGGCCAGATATAGAACAGATACACGGTACTGGCCCAAGAAAATATAGTGCCTGGGCCCTTCTGAACCTCCCTGTCACAGCGTGGATGTGGCACAGGGGGTTCTGGCTGAGCTGAAGGGAGAGGACACTATCTTTGCAGTGGAAAGCCATGCATGTAAGAACCTGCAATTCCTATAGCACAGCTGTGGAAGCAACAGTTCCATTTCAAATTCTTGTCACAGCCTATCACTTTTGTGACAACACTGGTCATTTTCTGTATTTTCTGCCTGGTTCTGAGACCCACAGACCAGCACACTGGCTCAGGACTGGAAAGAGGGAAGAAGCCATAAGCAAAACTGCCTCCCTGCAATTTCAACAGCAAGGGTGCTGGTGAGACTCAGGAAGGGACTGGAGTCCACTAGTGTGCACGGGTGAGGTTGGCGGGATTCCCATGACAGGATACTCTGCTGCACTGAAAGGCCAGAGATGGTGCTGGTCAGCCTGATGTAGGAAGACACAAACAGAGTGGACGACGGGTATAATGGCCGTGTACAATTAAGTTCTCACTAGAAAACAAACAGCAAATCAGAGATCCACGTGTGCTCATGCCTGCGTGTGAAAACATGTCTACAAGACAGCATGGCAAACTACACTGAGGAATCATCTCTCGGGATGGGACAAGAGGTAGGGGACTTCTAGCCTGGAGTCAGTGATATGGGATGTCTCTCTGAATGCTGTGAATATGTTTTATTACCATTAGTTAATAAAGCTGATTTGACCAATAGCCAGGCAGAATAGAGCCAGGTGGGAAATCCAAGCAAAGACACAGGGAAAAAGAAGGCAGAGTCTGGGAGATGCTAGCAGCCACTGGAGAAGCAAGATGTGAGGTAACAAGCTAAGAGCCTCATGGTAAAATACAGATTAGTAGAAATGGGTTGATTTAAGCTGTAAGAGCTAGTTAACAATAAGCCTGAGTTAACAGGCCAAATAGTTTATAATTAATATTAAGCCTCAGAGTGGCTATTAGGGAACTGGCGGGAGGGAGAGAAAAGTCCAGTTACAGGTCAGTAATCATTACTTTTGTAAAGTGACCCCCAAAAGACTGGAAAGCACATGGTCAGTTAAGAAGTGGGTCCTGCAGCCATTGGGGGAATCAGTAGAATCAGTAGAATGCCAAGGGCTGCTTGGGCTAGGTGACTGAAGGAATGTCAGGTATGCATACATGCTGACAGCCAATGGCAATTATAAAAAGCTTTCTTTTCTTTCCTGAATTAGGAACCAAACTTAGGGCCTTGTGCATGCTAGATCAGCACCCTACCACGGAGCTACAAGCCCAAATTCCACAGAGGTTCCCAAATTCCAATTTGACATGGGAAGGGATAGGATCCTCAGAGTTTTCCCTCCCAGTGGCTACAAAATCAAGAGCAAGCATCCAAGTCAGACCCATTTCTCATACCATCAAGGGAAGGGGTGAGCATATGTGGTTCTTGGCCACCAGAGGTGAGCCCAGAGAATCAGGTTCAACCCCAGTACCCAGAGCAAATGGCTCCAGCCAGTGCTAGGGAGTGAACACGGCACTCAGCCACAGAGGTCCCTGTGACAGGGAGTACCCTACAGGCTAATCTGTCACGCAGTGAGCCCTCCAACCTGGAGTTGCACCATCTAGTCCAGGCAACAGGTACCTGCTCAAGCTGGCTGACAGCTTCCCAGAGTAGGGAATGCAGGCTGGACAGCTCCCGGCCCAGGTCTATATAGCCCTCAAAGCCTGCTGTGTTGGAGAGGGTCTCAGGGTTGGAGATCTCCAGCAGGAAGCGCTGCATGTTGGTCCACTCGTGCTCCAGGAACTGGTTCATGAATGACATGTACTCCTCCTTGCTTCCAAACCTGGACAAAGGGCAGCCAAAGTAAGTGCCCTCGTTTGAGTCAGGTCCCATCTCCCTCCCCATCACAGCTACTGCCATTCAAAAACTCTTGAGTCACCAGGGCCCTCTTCCCAAGGCCAGGACCACTCTACCCTTCTCAAGAGCTAAAGTCACTAGAATGCTGTGTTCCCTCTACAGACTGCCCCTTATGGGCCCCTGCCTAGAAAGCGATCTGAAGGCCTGGCGGTGCACAGGTGACCCTCAGATCACCCTTGGCCCAGATCTCTCCTGAGCTCTTGGAGTCATTGGGCACGGCAAGTCCAGCGCTCTCCTCCAGAGTTCCGTATCTCAAGTGCAGACACATCATCCACCGGACAGCCAGCCAGAGGCTTGGCAGTTGTCAATCCCCTTCCTCTCCATCTCCAAATGACAAGGCCTGCTGACTGATCTTGTAGTCACTTAGTGACTGCTGTCCCTAGCAGTCGCTGGCCTCCTTCCCTGGTGCCTCTGTCCTTTTTTGCCTCAAGCATGGCTACAGTTTCCTTCAGCATTTTTCCTCCAGGCAGAGCCTGCTCAGCATAGATCCCTTTCAGGATCCAAAAGAGGCAAGGGCCATGCTGAATGGTGTCCCTCTACACATGTGGCCTTTGGCTCCCTGCAGCCCTCCCAAAAATTGTGCCCTCTGTCTCTTCTGGCTTTGTCCTAATGCCCTAGATTCCTTGGGCGCCAGGCCCTTACCATCACGCTAGCCTCTGCTGCTGGCCTTCCCATTGCTCCTCCCCACAGCCGCGGGCTCTCCTAGGACTCTAGTTTGTGTCTTAGTCCCATTCGTCTACCTACTGCATGTGTCTCCCTGGCTGACGTGCTATGCTCCAGAGGCACAGGTTAACTCAGGTATAGTCAGGACCCAGCACAGAGAGCCCTGGAAAAAGGTTCAATCTACAACTATAAATTAATAAGATCACCCCATCCCTGCCATGCCTAATTACACTCTCTAAAATGGTGGCCAAGGGGTCTCAGCCCTTGGTGGCTCAGTGGTTGAATACAAGATGCTCTTGCAGAGGACCTGGGCTCATTCCCAGCATGACATGGTGGTTCATAACCATCCCTAATCCAGCTCCAGGGGGTCTGACGCCCTCTTCCGACCTTGCAGGAACCAAGAATTTACGTGGTATACAGACATACATGCGGCAAAACGCACATAAAATAAAACAAAATCTAATTTAAAAAAAGAAAAGAAGAACGCGGCCCCCAATCCCAGAAGTGCTTTATAGGCAATCATCTTGGCAGCATTACCCCAAGTGCCCAGCTACTCGGGAAGTCAGCCATTCATTGCAAAGTGGAGCCTGATCTTAAAAGACACAGGAGAACCCTTATGGCATGTTATGATAATATGTTAATTCAAAAAAGCAGAAGGAAAAAATATCTTGTCTTCCCACCTTTGAAATCCAAGGAAGCATACCAAAATGGCATGTGCTTTTCCTTGGGAGGATGGGTGTGGAGGAGGTTTTATTCTGAAGTAAGTGGTGGGGCGGGGTGGGGGTAGGGGTGTGGCTGAGAGTGACAGGGACAAAAGCAAGGCCCGCTGCACTAGCCCAGGTCAGGTACAGACACAACCCAAGGTTCTGTCCTGGTGGACCTCAACCCCATGGGACCAGGACACTCACTTGGCAAAGTTGGCCAGGTTCTGGGTGACTTTGGCGATGAGCGTGAGGGTGCGAGCCGTGCGGTCATCAGGGTACTCCTGAAGCAGGTTGAAGAGCGAGGGCGACATGATGGCAGGGCAGAGGAAGCGCAGGAAGAGGGAGGCACTGATGAGCCGTTCACTGATATCTGGTCGGCCACGGCTGCTGCACTCCTGCCGCCATGAGGCGAACACCTCTTTAAGCTCCCGTGGGAAGACACTGAGTAGGGACAAAGATGGGCCTGGGGGTCAGGCAGGGCCCAGGACAGCACAGGGCCAGATCTGGTTTCACTGCCATCTCCATGCCAACAGTGGCACGAGCTCAGGGCTCTGCAGACAACTAGGCAAGATACCTGCTGGGCAGGGAGGCTGCTCAACAGGCCGGAGAAAACACCACACAGGGTGGGCTCAAGGTTCACGTGGGCATGCGCTGAGGCTGGCAGGATTGACTCGATGCCAGGCTCAGCAGCAAGAGTGACACGACACTATCTCGCATCTTCCCCAGGGGAGACTTTTTTCCACCCTAACAGGCTTCTGGGACTGAAGGAAGAAGAAAACCATAGGGCAGATAGATTGCTGTTCCTTAGGCTCCCATTTCTGCCCAAATGTCATAGGAATCTGAGTTTTCCACAGTGCTCATGATGACTGAGCAGGAGTACCCTCAGCTAGTGAGAACACAGCTTGCCAAGGTCTATTACACCTTCCCTGCGGTGACGCAGTAAGAAGGCATGAAAACAGGATTCCTGGTTCCACTGAGTATCCCAACCCACCTGCCCACCTGCCCACCTGCCTTAGGGTGGCTTTCCTGGGTTTCAGTTTCAGGTTCTCTAAGATGAAGGGAGGCCTACCCAAGTTCTCAGAGCCATCTTTAGACTTGATCTGTCTGACACGGCTCCCATCCCCCTTGCCTTGCAAGTCTACAGTAGCCCAGTAGGGCATGTGGCAACAAAGGAGGCTGAAGCAGCAGGGCTGCCCTAGAGAAGTGGGGATAGGCAGCCCTCATGCCTGGTGCTTGAGCCAGGTGATGTATCCTGATAAACTTGTCCAGGAGAGAAGCCTCTGCCAGATGCCAGAGGGGAAAAAAGGAGACTCCTACCACACAATGTCTTCCCTGTGGAACAGAGGGCAGAGATTGAGAACTCAGCTCCGCAGGAAACGGCAGTGTATTCTGAGGGACCTTGAGACTCTCCAGCTGTCTCCTTACACCATGAAAGCATCTGGTGCAACACAGGCTGAGGGACCTGGACAATAGGTGCCTACTCCCAGGACTGGCCATTGACCCCTTCCCAAGGCCACCGCTCAGCCAGTTGGCCTGCCTTTGCCTGTCCTTTGAGAATAACAAACACCAGACCTGCCCTGGTGGACTCTAGAATGTTCCCAGTCACAGTACAGATGACTAAGGCCACGGGAGGGGCGGGTCTAAAGTCTTAGGGCGGGGAAGCAAACAAAAGGAGGCTGGAGGCCTAGCTGGTGCTTAGGCATTCATACCTACTACTGCTCAATTGATTGAAGTGTGAGAACCTTCAGGAACAGACAGGGGAGGAGCCTTGAGAGTAGGTGCCAGAAAAACAGGATTGTACCAGTGTGCTGACACCGGCTTTGACCTGTGCAAGCTGTTCACTATAGAGTGGCCAATGAACTGCCATCTCCAAGTTCCTTCCATCATAAGACACACACAGGTACATACAGACACACACCTAGAGTGCTTTCCTAGAACTCAGAAGGGCCCTGACAGGAACCTGGCAATCCAGCAACTCAGTGAGGTCAGCTGTTGGCCCAAGGAGAGTGGGGAGGGGGGGAAATCTGACAGAAAAGAGGACAGCCAAGATGGAAGGATGGGAGACCTAGGCATGTGGCACTGACCAGTAGGAGTTGATGATCTTACAGAAGGCCAGCTCACAGCACATCTTGAGGTTGCCTTGGTGCTCAGGAAGGTCGGCAGCCGAACACTTGCTTGGGTCCACTTCACAATTCTCATCCGACTCATATAGAGCTTTGATGAACTCACCTGCGGTTGGGTGAGCATGGAGAAGGCAGTGAGGGACTGATGAGCGCTGCCCAGCCCTTGCCACCTGCTGGCCCAATAATGTCCCCAACTACCTAATGCGTCCTGCAGGTACTTCTGACCCACAAGTTTGAGGTACTCCTCGATGGCCTTGGTGGCCAGTGTGTTCTCTCGGAAGATGAGGTGCTCGTTGTCCCCACAGCGGTCCACTTCTGACATCATCAGGTCTGTTAGAAAGTCCTAGGAAGACAGGAGGAGAGCAGAGCAGAACCTGAGCTGAGCGGATGTGACGGCAGAACCATCACTCTTCTCTGCTGCTGGACACCCCAGCAGGCCTCGGAGGCAGCTTGCTCATCGTGATACAGCGGGAAGACACTGGCAGAGGAGCTCAGCCACACCTTCCTCTCTGGCTGCTCTGAGACTCTGACTGGGTGGCTGCTCCCTTCCTCAAGGCCAAAGCCAACCTAAGACCCAGGAGAAGGAAAAGAGGCACAGCAGAAAGAGACTCAGTGGCAGCAATTGAGGAGGGGCCAGTGCAGACAGAACCTGCAAGAGAGCCAGCATGGGCCAGTGTTTCTGGAGCTATGGAAACCACTCATTCCAATGTGCTGATTTTTGGGGATCCTTTTAAATACAGAATCAAAACCTTGATCAGGTGATGGGAGCACACACCTTTAATCCCAGTACTCAGGAAGCAGAGGTAGGAGATCCTCTGAGATCAAGGCCAGCCTGTTCTATAAAGAGAGTTCCAGGACAGCCAAGGCTACACAGAGAAACCCTGTCTCAGAAAAAACCAAAAAAGACCTGGGTTCATGAGGCCTGATTAGCCAACAAAAGAAGGGCTGAGAGATAGGTAGGTCTGGGGGCGGGATGAGCTACAGTTGGCCTCTCTGGGATTCTAGAATCCCATCTTGGAAACCCAGTGAGCAGAGGGGTAAGGAGCCCATCATCCCTAAGCGCCATCATGGCTCCTATTCAGAGCCGCCGTCTTTCTGAGCTGCGGTGGGTGCTAGACCTCAGCACTGGGATAAGACTCCTAAGAGCAAAGCACAGAGAAGGAAAACAACTTGCCCATGGATAGAGGGCAGGAGATGTCAGGACACAGGTTTGGGAACCCCAGAGTACAGCTGTCACCCCGGGAAGGCAAACTGCCTACCCCTCATTACACAAGTAATCTTCTATATGTGTTCTACTTGGCTCAAGAATATTCTGCCAGTTCTAGATTATTCCAGAGCATGAATTACTTTCTATCCCTCCATGCTAGGTACGCTTCAGACATCATTAGAGCCACAGGAGCCCTTGGGACTAGGAACTAAAAGCACAGCAGGGAAGGGTTAAGCCTCCCAGCTTGTCCTCTTTGGTCCAAAACTTCTGTAATTGCCAGTCTGTAGCCTCTCCAGCCCACTACCCACCAGCAAAACAAAGCAGTACCGCTTGGGTTGGAGGTGGATCAGCAGCTAAGAGCACTGGTACTCTTCAGAGGACCGAGCTTGAATTCCCAGTACCCACGTGGTGGCTCACAACCATCTGTAACTGCAGTCCCAGGGAGCCAATGCTTTCTTCTGGCCTCTGTGGGAAGCAGGCATGTATGTGGTGCACAGATATATACGCGGGCAAAGCACCCATACACAAAGAATAAATAAAATTTAAAAACCAAACAACAACAATAAAAACATGCAGTACTTCAAGAGATGGCCTATCTGGCAGCCAGCCTGAAGGCAGGCACAGGGAAGAGGGTCCTGGCAACATGGAGTCACAGTGAGGCAATCCCTCTCCCTCCCTGTCCTACTGCACAGTGCCAGTCAGTCCAGCAGGCAGTGGAAGATGCAGAGGACAAGGGGCTTCCAACCACAGCCTCACCCTGCCAGGGCCTCTAGCAAGAGGTCAGAGTTGACCAAAGGCTTGTGGAATCTTAAATTACTGAGCTCTGCCCAGTGGACACCCAAGCTCAGTTCCCTGGGGGCTCAGGTGCCCCCCTCCCTCCCTGGCCAGTCACCTGAAGTCTACTACAATGCAGGCAGCCATGACAACTCCAGCTCTTTGTGTTCACTGGGAGAGTCTCACCATGCGGGCAGAGAGGGAAGCCATATGCTACTGAGCTAGGCAGGAAAGAGATGGTGTATCTACTGGGGACATTTTGTCCTCTAAACCAGGAGGGTGGAGTGGAGGTGTCCTTTCTGGGTCCTTTTCAAGAGCAGCAGGCTGTGAAAGGTGGTGGCAAAAGCAGGAGCTGGGCCCTTTCAGTTGTGAAGCAGAGCCTATTTGCATGATTCTTTGATCCTTATTCCTGCAAGGCACCAGGGCCTCAGCTGGCTGTCTACACTCAGCAAGGGCGCATGTGCACCCATGTGCTTGTGTGCAAAAGCCATGCGTGAAGGTGTGGGTGGAGGCTGAGCTACGAAGGTGGCTCACCTGTTGGGGATATCTGTCGACCCATATCCCATTTGGTATGTGGGTCTGGGCTCATATACTGAAAGAGCCCAGGTACACAACTGCTTGAGTACAGCAGGGGACAGCAGGGTAGGCCCACTCTGCACTACCGGTCCCGGTCCACTCATTGCACTGTATCTTCAGGGTTCAGCTCTGCTATTGGTAGTGTACAAAGTTCTCCCCAACTTATGGCACTGTGCTCAATTTTAGGGAGCCCAACTGGCTGCAACGGGTATCTCCAAAATGAAGCAGATTACGTAACCCAGGTCCAGAAAGGGTAGACAGCCCAGCATCCATTGGCAGTCTTTCAGCAGACAGGTAGCCACACTCACCTTGACCTTGCCTGTGCTCTGCAGGATGTGCACCAGAGCGGATGCCATCTCCTCCTTGGTCTTGGCACTGAGGATGGGCTCGAGGGCTGCACACAGCCCCAAGTAGTGGTTAGTGATGTGCTCAGCAAACTCTTTGTACATCTCCATGGGCAAGATGGTGATGGTCTGGTAGCGTGCCTTGATTCGGATCATGGGCCCAGGGCCTTTGCTCCCCTTGGGATTGGGTGTCACCACTGGGTACCACTTCTCCACAAACTGCCGCCCAGCCACAGAGGCAGCTGGCAGGCTCACCAGGCCTAGGTAACTGTTGCGTTCCTTTTTCTTTTTCTTGTCCGTCTCCCTGTACAAGTGGACAGTGACTGTGCGCAGAGGCGGCAGGTTGTGGAACTCAAAGTGCTCTCCCCAGAAGACATTGTCCGTCTTGAGCTTGCCCGTAGTACGGGCATACAGCACATCATCCAGGCAGAGCTCACACAGGTACTTCTTCTTGGCCGGCAAATCCTTGGCCTCAATTACCCACAGCTTCAGGATGTGCTCTACACGCCGGCTATTGTCCTGCAGAAGAGGGTTCTGGGGTGGTCAAATGTGGCTGCTACCTACCTATTGGCCAGCCCAGAGCCCAGGAGTCATCAGAGACACGGGAGGGGTTGAGTGGCAAGGTATACAGGTAGTGACAGGAGAGATCCCCATGGATAGGGCTCCATCTGTCTACAGTGTTGATCGCTAGCTAGCTCACTAACCATAAGCACCTGATTTAACCTGGGCCCCAGGTAGGTCTCCTAGAAAACAGTACTGAAATAGCCCTGCCTCAGAGTGAGACTGAGGAAGGAGTAGGCACAATGCCTAGAGCCTTACAGGCGGTGGCACCATAGTTTCTCAGTCTCTCGGTCCATAAAGCAACTTAAGAGGTAGGGGACTGCTGCTAAGACACCTTGTTTAGCGATGTCATGGTAATCATGATTTAATCATGACCAAGTCATCTGGGAAGACAGACACAGGAACGATTACGGTCAGGGCCTAACCAGATGAAGAGTCCAGGACAGTTGAAGATAAGAGGACATCACCTGAAGAAGGGTGTAGATGTCTAGGCTAAAACAGAACTCAGGAGCCACAGCTGGCTAGGAGGAAGTGGCACTGTGCAGGACACAGACTCCAACTTCTAAAAGGGGAATGCAGCTCCGTGTCCCAGGTTCTGCGGTGTATAGTGTTGGGAAGAAGTACCTAACAGCTGTCTTAGCTCAGAAACTCAGTTCCTTCCAGTCGGCTCACTCCTGCCCCCACTCAGGATTCATGCCTCCATGCCCTCGTGTCTGGGTTTCAGCAAGAGTGGGTCCCGGCCTACCTTGTTGGGATGCACTGCTCGCCGCAGGTTCTCCATCCATTTGTCTCGTTCAGCTGCTGACCGGCAGGAAAAGCACTTGCTTCCCGATGATGTTGTCACCTGTTGTGGCAAACAGGACGGTGTGGGGGAAGGGAATCACAACAAGGCTGGTCAGCTAGCAAACGCCGGGGCCACCATACTGCACAGCAGCCACAGATGAGGCAAAGAGAAGCTGCCTGATACCTCTGAACCCCACTGTACCCCCGCAGGTCAGCAGCAGGAGAGTAGTAGGGCTTTTGGGCCCCTGCCCCACCTCTCTCTTATACAACAGAAAAGCAGCTTCCTCACTCTGGCCTCCCTCTTCCTAAGAAAAGAGACAGTATGGGGTACCCCGCTGGAGTCAGAGTGCATACTCATCTCAAGTATAGTCTCCGTAAAGGCAGAGCACAGGCTCCCAGTAAATGAACAAGGGTCGGCTTCGTTCTAAACTGACCCCTTCTGGGAGTTCCTTTCACCCATCAGTTAGTGGCAATGATGATCACAGAAACCTAGCAGTGTGCTAGAGTCTAGAGAAAAGAGAGCCGAGCTTCTTGGATGGGCCAGGCCTGAGATATCTCTCTCTCTCTCTCTCTCTCTCTCTCTCTCTCTCTCTCTCTCTCTCTCTCTCTCTCTCTCTCTCTCACACACACACACACACACACACACACACACACACACACACACACACCCCGCCACTACCGGTATAAACTCTGTTTACTTCCTAGTTGTAATCTGGGTGTTTTCCTGAGGTGAGGGAGTTTGGCCAGAATTGCCCTCACTGACCCTGCTGCTCCCAGCAAATGCAGGCTCCACTGGACAAGGCAGACCTACACCCTAGCACCGGAGGGTATGCTCCTTCTCTAACAGTCTCTGCTGAGACTGAGAAGATGGGCCCCAACCCTTCCGGCCTATCCCAGGCACGGACACCTCAGCCCATATCCAGACTGACCTGACCTGGATTCTTAACCTGGAAGAATAAAGGGCACAGAGTGGCAGGTGCTAGGCCCCATGGTTTGTCATTACTAGGCTCACTCCTCTACTAGAGGGATCCCCAAAAGCATGATTACTGTTGGTAAGGACTGGGTACAAACCTTCTAGAAATAGAGGGAAAAGACCATTCAAGATTGTTCCCAAGAACCTGTGCTGACAGGCCACTGAGTGCTCGTGGAGGGGTCGGTGTGCAGAGCAAGCCTGGCCGTGTGACCAGAGGAGAGCTGTGGAAGGTGCCTACCTCAAAGCAGTAGTCCTGACCCAGGATGCTGCTGTGAACAGGCTTAATGATCACCTCCTCCTCCATGCTGAGGTCCAGCGCCTCCACTGCGCTGCTGGGGCTGAGTAGGGACTCGTGTGACCGAGACTCCTTCAGCCTTGGCATCAGATGGGACCTGCAGAAGTAAGGAACATCAAATGGGACTTGATAATATCTGCACCAAACAGATTTCCATTCCTTTGTCAAGTTGTCTTGCCTCTGTCCCCACTGCTCCCCTTCCTCCCAATCCCACTCTCCTCTTCAACAGACAGGTCTGGAGGATTGTCACAGCACTTCCCACCACACTGCAGCTGCTGAGGAGTCTGTGTCCACTTGGGGCTGGGGAAGGGTCTGGCCTGGCCCTTCAGTGGCCTCACAAACCTGAAAGAAAGAGCTGTGACCTTGTAGTCCTCTGAGGCCCTTCCCATCTTCCCTGCCCTCTGCCTGGTCTTTGCCCTAGCATTCATCAAGACTGTCACCGCCAGTGAAGCCCTTTCTCAGGCACTGCCCCCCCCCCCAGGAGGCAGGGAACCTCAATTTTCTACACAGCACCAGAAACTCTGGCACTAGGCTGGGGTTTATATACCATGAATTTTGAGGCCCAAGTTATGGTCATTGAACCCCAACTCAGGCCTAGACATAAGACACCAAGATGCCACCTGATAATCAAGTAAAGACGGGTCCAGGCTGGCTCTGATAGGCTTGGCATTAGAAATGTACAACTCTTAATGCAGCCCCAGGTAAGCCATCCCAGCCCTTGCAGAACAGCCACCTAAGCCAACCCCAGGAGACCCATTAACTTTTTCACAGTGCCTGTCTAACCCAGTACAAAGGTGACCTCTGAGCTCCAAGGAGATGGGCAGAACCAGAGGGAGCTGAGGCAGATCCAAGTTGGCCAGGAACTCACTCATGCTCCTCCATTCAGCATTCCCTTCGCGGTGTGTGGCATGGCCTAGGCCCACTGGCTGCACAGCAGAGGATATGCCTGGAACAGTCTGCCACAGCCACCACCCAGGACCAGAGGGGCTGCTGGTCCTGGACAGCCTGAGAAGGCAACTGGAGCTCTGGAGTTTAACATGGGCGTTCGTTCCTGTCCTGGACCTAAAGGCCCCTCTTCTCGTCTTCTCCTGGGCTGCCCCAAATTACAAAAGTGAACCATGGTCTATCTGTTCTGCCATGGTATTTTAGCTGTTTAGACAGGCTTTTCTCTAGATCTGACTCCCGGCTCATACCACTGCCGTAAGTGAGCAGCCTACCTCACAAACCACCTGTCTTCATAACTCAAAGCTCAACGGAAGTTACCTCCTACCTCAGATGCCAGAGAAGTCACTTGGCCTAAGAAGAGTTGAGCTCCTCCTCCCTTTGGTCTGATAGCCAGATATGGTTAGGAGCCCAGTTAGGAAAAGGGAGGAGCCAAAGAGCTGGAATCACCCTCTGGTCGCTGGGAACAGAAGTGTGAGGCACAATTTATCATCCAGGGCCTGCTCAAATGAACCTGGAGCTGGAGGAGCCCAAAGGCCAGATCCCAAACAACTAGGGCTAGAACCAGTGATTGTAAAACCGTTGCCTCCCTCTCTTCCCCGGGCTGTCCCAGACTTGTTTCAGCTGGCCTGAGCCTCCCTGGGAAGACTCCTGGAGAAACAGGGCTGAAGGACGCTCAGAACCCTTAGGGCATCTGAACTGGCCTAGCCCAACTAACTGGCTTGCCTATCTCCCTACAGACTGCTCCATGAAGGAGACGTGGAGCAGAGCATATCTCTAAGGGCTCCCTGGCTTGCTGCTCCTGGGTAGCAGGGCCCTTGGTGGTGGTGGCAAGCCTAGAAGGATTTCATTTGTGTTTCCTTCCCTGAGCTGGGAGTCAGCATGCTACCCCTCTGTCCTTCAGGTTCCTGACAGACAGTCTCAGCTTACTTCATACAGGTCTAGAGGGAGCTGGGCTGTTGCAACCCACTAGGGTATGCCTGTGGGGACTGATGGTAAGAAGAACAGAATTTAGTAAGGGGAACGGTCATTTGGTCAGGTCGTAGATCCAGCAGGGCCATCTTATGGCTTCAGAAGCACCTCTCCAGGGAGCCAGTTCTGTCCTGTGTCTGCAACACCTCTGCCCCACCATGCCTTCCACTCATACACATAGTGGGGTCACTTCTTTTCTCACCTCCAGCCTTTGACATGGCATCAAGAAGCCTGAAGCAAGGAGGGAGATGAGCACCCCGAACCATCCTGGTTCCAAGGGGGCAATGAGTGGGCACAGTTTCCCTCATTAGGGAGTTCAGGTGATGGGAGGTAAGCAGCATGCCTGCCTGGGCCATTCTACCCCAGGTGAGAGGTGTTCTTAACTATGCCCCCACTAGCACAGACTGGACACTTGGCTGGCTCAGCAGCATACAGCCCTACCAAGAGCTTCATTCACAGAAGGGAAGGTGGACTCAGAAAGCTGTTTGATCTGCCAGAGGCTACCCACTGGGAGACCTGCCCAGTCCTGTCCTCAGCTGCCAAGTGCAGTCAGTGTTTAAGGCTGATGGATTGTACAAAAGGCTTCTACCACCCCCTACCCATGGCTGACCAAGGTTGGGTGAAGCAGGGAAAGCAACCAAATGCAGGGCCATCTAGCTCCTTCCCTGACCTCTGTAGTCACTGGACATCAAAGCCTTGGGCCTTCTGGCAAGGTGACACTAAAGGAAGTAAAATGTCTCTAGCTGGGACCTCCACCTGAGGATCAACTCCACAGCCCAGATCTGAACATCTCTAACAACCTTGCAGGAATTCTGTGTGACTATACTGTACTCAAAGAAGCTAGATCATATGTCTACAACAGGCCCAGGTCTGAAGCCATGTGTGTGCCCTCACCAGAGAACAGCCAGTACCCTGAAAAAGGATTAACACTGGGCCATCAGCCACATCACATATATCACCTCATAGAATCTGCAAAAGCCCAAGAGACAGTGAGCAGATTCCCATCCTATTGTTGTTTGGGTCCATTTTCTATCTGAGAAAGGAGGGATTCTGCCCCAAGCAGAGAACAACAGGACTGGGTACATACTGAGGAAGGGTTGCAAGAACAAGATTTGGAGATGGGTACTCACTTCCTAGGCCTTTGAGTTTTGATGAGATTCAGGTTCCAGCCCTGGTCCCACACTCTGGGCTGCCCCATCCCGGGGATTCCTTGTGTCTTCTCAGCAGCCCCCTAGCACTTGGCTACTCTG
Source organism: Microtus pennsylvanicus (assembly GCF_037038515.1). Lineage (NCBI taxonomy): Eukaryota > Metazoa > Chordata > Mammalia > Rodentia > Cricetidae > Microtus > Microtus pennsylvanicus. The sequence continues at coordinate 50,560,287 of NC_134587.1, read as the reverse complement.
CCTTGTCCCACCAAATTCAACATCCAGCATCAAGCACTTTCATGCAAGTTTTTTTCCCAGATCCCCGAGTAATCAGGGACATTAGCCAGGTCACATTGTTGTCCCTACTCCTTGTGGGTAGGCTGGGTTTGTCTTAGCTCCAGTGTTCAGAGCCTCAAGAGTTCTTGGGCTAAAGCCCCCTAAGATCCAGCAGCCCAGTTCAATCCTAACTGATGGAGGTCAAGTCAGCTAGGACTAGGGCAGACCTCCCGGGTCCAGGTGCTTCCCTAGGAGAAGTGACAAAGATGACTCAAAAGAGGGTGACCATGGCTAATTCCCGAGAGCAGTGTCCTGAAGCTGCCCCAACCCCAATAATCTTAGCAGAGAGGACAAACAGGCTCATTTCCTCATCTGTGGCAGTGTTTCGGTCCATCCTGACCCTTCTGGGACCTTTCCAAACACAGAAAGTTCTTTAGCCCTACAGTGGCTCTCCAGGAACCAGAGGCCCTTTCACCATACACATGGGACAGAATCACACGCCTTCTGGCCAGGAGTTTCCCAGATACTCACTGGTCAGCCAGACCAGTTAGTCTGATCTACACTGAACTCCTCAGCTTAGAGCTGGTCTGACCAGGCCCTAACAGTCTGCAGGGAAGAAGGGAGTGACTCAATGGCATCTCCCCCTCCCCAACCAATGATTCTGCCCTTCCAGAGAGTATGGCTCACTTCATTTCCTCCTCCCCCTCAGAGCCCCAGACCCAAGGTAGTGGCCAAACATTCAAAGATCATTTTGGGGGGGCTGGAGAGATGGCTCAGCGGTTAAGAGCATTGCCTGCTCTTCCAAAGGTCCTGAGTTCAATTCCCAGCAACCACATGGTGGCTCACAACCATCTGTAATGAGGTTTGGCGCCCTCCTCTGGCCTTCAGGCATACACACAGACAGACTATTGCATACATAATAAATAAATAAATAAATAAATAAATTTTTTTTAAAAAAAACAAAGATCACTTTGGCCAATGACCAAGATGCCTTCATTTCTGTCTAACACAATTGTATGGCTTCAAAGGCCACCCCACACTGTGCCTGGCCTCTCCGGGTACACGCGCTGCCTGAGCCCTCTCCACGCCACCGTGTTTGTCTCCTTTAATTCTCACAGGCCCTGTTGGGCCTGAGGACAGCACCCTCTCAAGGATCTGCAGCAGCAAGTGACTGCAGGAGACCCCCCACAGCTCAGAGGAGCCCAAGGTGTCTCTACTAACACTGCCCCAGCCTCAGCCTGGCCTGTCAGCCCACAGAAGACACTGGGCACTAGCGAGTGCAAAGGCCATCGCAGTACTGACTCATTTGTGACACCCTCATTCCAGGGCCCAGGAAATGTAGGCATGGGCATGGGGGGGGGGTACTGCTGGAGGCGGAGCTAGCCCCAACAGCAACTGATTGTGAGGCCCAGAAGCAGGAACAAGGGGACATTGTCTGCTCCTGGAGCACAACCTTATCTGATAGCCTCCCTAAAAGCCCACAAGCTGTTGTTCAACTCTGATCTTTTTCTCTAAAAAGGTTAAAGAACACAGAAGTTAGGCAAATTCCCCATTATTTTAATGAGGGAGGGACCCAAAACAAAAACCGAAATAGTTGAAAAGCTCATGGACCAGGAGTGGGCTCACAGCTATGGGTGGGCAAGTTTGCAGAGGAACTCTTGAGTAAGGAGGCTCAAGGTGACCCTCCAAACCTCAAAGGGACAGAGGCCCCAGGACAGGGTTGGGACCAGGAGAGACCAGCTACAGTTCAGGCAGGCTCTCTCCAAATGGGGCAGGAAAGGACAGGAGCAGTGCAGGCAGACCCTTTAAGACACATGCCGGGCTGAAGACGCCTCAGAGGTTAAGAACACTGGCGTGGACCTGGGCTCAGTTTGCAGCACTGACATGTCAGCTCACAACCATCTGTCACTACACTTCCAGAGGATCCATGTCTTCTCTGACCACTGCAGGTACCAGGCTCATATGTGGTGTCCAGACACATAAAATACTCAAACGCACAAAATAAAATATTTTTAACCCAGATAGCACTATCGGGTAACAGGGCATACAGGTGGAGAGTAGCCCTGGAGGACACACACCCATGTGCAGGATACTACAGAAATGCCAGCGGGCAGCAAGACAAGAGAACTTAAGAGTCAGTGCCAGCTGTAGCAGCAAGCCACGCTCTACACCTGACAAACGCAGCGTTAAGTGGCAATCAATCAACTCTCTATTGGTAGAGGCGTGGACACAATGCTCAAGGGGGTCACTCTAAAGTCAAATGAGACACTGCAAGAGGGTGTGCTCGTGAGCTAAGTCCAGTGCCAGAACTGGCATCAGTCACTGTGACCATCCATCTCTCTTTACCAAGTTTTTAACCACGCAGGGGTCAAGAGTGACGACAATTCTAGCCTGCTCTTCTGGCATTTCCCAAGCTGATCTCTGATCACATTCTCTAACCATTCAACTCCCTTACTTCTTCCTCCATCTGTAGGAGAGGACCTACAGATCTTACTTAGATTTGGTCTTAGCTGCCCAAATGCCCAGGATACCTCATTTTTTTTTTTTAAAAGCAGTGAACTTTCTTTAGTTAATTTAAGGGGAAGGAAGGCATGCATCAGGGTTCTATACCAGGCCTGGGACAGGGAAAAAACATGAGCAAAGTGTTTCCAAAGCTGCTGCCGACCCAAAGACTAGAAGTCATATCAGTTCTCGAGTGGAACCCAGCAAACTCTCTAGGTCTCCGCAGGGCTCTGACCTCAGCGGGCAGGCCTCTCGGTACCTGTGCTCGGGCAGGTCCAGGCAGCAGCACTGGAGCTCTGTTCACAATGTAGACGGCTTCTGGATACGTCCTGGAGCATGTCAGGACAAGGGCACTGACCTCCTGGGAATCAAGTGCTGGACATAAGCTGGACCACGCCTTGCTGGGAACATCTCTCCTCAGCCCTGTGAGGCCTGAGAACTAGCTGCTGAGGCCTGTCCTCACTCCTGGCCCAGCTGGAATCCCAGACAGAGGAAGGAGAACAGACTGAGAAGACAAATACCACCCTAAAAAGGGAGAGAAGCTGGCCAGTCAGCCTGGGAGGCTTCCTGAGAAGAAAGCCTGGAATTTGTCCCCCAGTCCAGGACCTAGTAGAGTCACCATGCAGCTGGCTGACGCCTCCCTTCACACACATACTAAGCCCTGGCCTCTGCCTTCACACTACCCTTGGGACCCCACACCACAGGGCCGAGAATGTGAAGAGAACACTCCCAAAATGGGACAGCTCATGGCCGGCTCCATGGGGCCTTAAACTTGGCACCAGAGGTGTCCGCGGGATGGACTTTATGCTCACCTACCAGGTGTTCTTACCCTAGCACACACATCACCTCACAGCCTTCTCCCAACAACTCACACAGATGCCATCCAAAGCCGACAGGGTTTCAAACAAGCCAAGGTCAGTGGTGACTGCCACACACCAAGACTCAGCAGGCAGCTTTCAGCAGGTCGCACCAAGCTACCCTCCCCACAACCAGGCAGACCTCTGGGACCACACTCACTTTTCACAGCTTACTTCCTCCAGAGGGGATAGGTCAAAAACAAAAAACTTTCCATCTAAGCCCCCGTCATCCTGCAGACTGAATAATTTTGGGTTTTTAATCAATAGCTGTCAGACTTGTCAAATTACTTTGGGGACCACAAAGCAGTTTTTAAACATTCATAAACCCCAGTAGAAGAGTGAAGTGTCCTGAATTTTAAAAGAACCTAAGAACACTGGCTGGACAGGATGAGATCTGAGTAATTCCAGAGAGAGCTGAGGTCCAGTGGCCGCCACTGCTTAAGCTCCTGGTCCTCAAGGACCTGGTCTTCAGGAGTGAACTCCAGGTCTGTCTGCCACTGAGAAACATCAGCGAGCAAGGCATTTCTGAGCTCAGTCTGCCTCCATCTCCCTAGGGAAAGGGTCTCCACCTGCATCCCCACAGAGTCCAATGTCCCTGCATGCCACACAGGACACTTAGGGCTCTGACCCCAGTCATCTTGGCAGCACCTCAGCTTATCACCCTGTCCCCCCTCCCCCATCTTCTCCTTTCACTGTCTGGAGACGTTTCAAGGCCTTAGCCAAGGTGCTCTTTCCTCTGTAAGTGAGCTCAATGGACCCAGCCAAGGAAGGACATGCCCAGGTGTCCTTTTGTTTGAGTGTGGAGATTAATGACTGCCCCCCAAACCCTACCACAAATACTTCCAAAAACAGCCTCTATGGCCCTGGAAATAAGAATGCTCATAGAGAATGCTCATGAAATAAAAATAAAAAAATGGGCTAAAAAGCAAGCCGAATTCTACAGGAGGCAGCTTATCTTGTCTACCCCCCCCAGTCCTCATTTCCAGGGCCTTCCCTCTCTTAGGATGGAATGTGGGACATAGGCAGCACTTTCTGCCTCATCTTCTCCACCAGGACCCAGGTGCCATGCCATATGATTGGTTGTTTCCATCAGGGTGACAGTTAATCGGAGGACGGTCTCCTTCTTAAATCCCTTGGGCCACACTTCTGATAACTGGTTAAAGGTGCTGATCACATGTAAGTCAGTGTTGGGAAGGGTGCCACATGTAATCCTAGAACTTGGGAGGCAGATGTGGGTGGACCAGGAGCCCAAGAGCTGGCATTTGGGCACTACTGCTGTGGAACAAGCCACCCAGTAGTGTGCTATTGGTCTAGAGCCCCTGTAGTCAGATCTGGTAGCCTCTATGCCCTGCCTTACTAAGGCCTTCTGGTCTCTTTTCCAGCTCCTTTTGGATACTCCTGGCTTCTCCCTGACCCAATGCCATTTCAAAGATGCCTCTCTCATTCAGTTCAGATTCTTCCTCCCTGTTCCTACAGCAAGGCTCCTAAAAATGCTTCTCTGCCAAATGATCCCAGATAACCTCACTGGCTCTGCCCTCCACCAAGAAGCAGGCTAAAAAAGACAGGTCATCTTGAGCAGACATCTCCAAGACCCCTGCTCAAGGAGGACACATCTGGAAATAAGCATGCCCACTGAGACGACAACTCCCACTGGGGATGGAAGGCTTTGTGGCCACACAAGGTCCATGTCAGCACCCCTCAGGAGACACAAGTAGTAGACACAAAGACCACGGGCTATCCTGTGGCTACACTACACCTGTTCTGAGCAGGGAATATAACAGTTCAACACCTCCCTTACACCATCCTTCAGCCTGCAGACCCCCACGGGCAACAGAGCTACGGTATCTAAGCTGCAGCAGGAAGCAGCCAGGAGCACTCATGGGTAGCAAATCAGAAAGAGGGTACCAACTGGCAAGCCAAGCTCCTATACTACAAGACTAGAATCTTAGGGGGAACAAAAACATATCAAAGAAAAGCAGGGGGTGTTGTGATATTTCACTTGTATTTTAATAAATAAAGCTTGCCTGAAAAGATCAGCCTTACAGACCAGGTAGTGGTGACACACACCTTTAATCCTAATAGCTACACTAGTTTACCATAGAAACCAGGTGGTAGTGGTACACACCTTTAACCCCAGCACTAGAGAGGAATACAAAATGGGAGGAGACGGCACTCACTCACAGTCTCATTCTGAGGATTCCTAGAGGCAGAATCGCCATTTTGGACTGAGGTAGAGGTAAGGGCCATTGGCTGGCTGCTTTGCTTTTCTGGCCTTCAGATTGAACCCCAATATCTGTCTCTGGGTTTTTATTAATCATGCTACACAGGAGGTGCTCTCAAGTCCCCACACAGCCATCTGCCACCCACCTAGGAAGTGCACCAAAGCACTGGTTCCCTTTGGTTCTTCTGCACTTCACTACAGTTAAGGACTTAAAGATGGCCTTCATAGTCTCTCTTTGCCACAAAATCCACACTAGCTGACTCTTGGATACACCAGAATGGTCTGTCATAAGCTGTAGTCCAAGGCATCCCAGCAGTTCAGGCAAACACGCTTGAAGAAGATAGGTGTTTACCAAGGCAGCTGCTTGGCCCTGCTCAACCCTTCTGGTAACTACTGTATGGGGCAGCCCATCTTTACTCAAGGTGAACCACACCTGCCAGATGGTGGTGGCGCACGCCTTTAATCCCAGCACTCAGGAGGTAGAGGCAGGAGTTTGAGGCCAGTCTGGTCTACAAGGGCTAGTTCCAGGACAAGCTCTAAAGCTCCAGAGAAACCCTGTCTCGAAAACAAAAAACAAAAACAAACAAACAAAAAAAAAGATGAGTCACTCCTGAAAGGCAGGCTCATTTTCGAGCTGAGTGCCCAGCATGGTGGCACACACCTGGAATCCCAGCAGCCAGGAGGCTGAGGCAGAAGAATTAAGTTTCAGGCTAGCCTAGGCTATAGGTTACACGGCAAGATGCTTTTGCAGGGGAGAGGGGGGACACGACACGACCAAACCAAAAGAAACAACAACAAAACAAACAAAAGAATTCACCATCTCCAGCTCATACTGAAAACTGGCTCTGCCCAGGGTCACAGGCCATAGGTCACAGGCACTATGGCCTGTGAGGAGGCTTGGGCATATGGCTCCAACTACAAACTCTTCTGCCTGTTTGGTGATGCCTCAGATTTTCACCAAACTTACAGAAATTATGTGGTGAAATGTACCAACTTTAAGTAACCATAGGAACTGTGGGTGGTAAGAGCTACCCTGGACCCTGCCTTGCCACCAGGTGACCCTGGAACATAGTGGGAAAGGCATTTTGCAAGCACAGTCTCACTTGCCCCCGGTGTGGTAAGGAGTGAGGGCCACACCAGACAAGAAGGTTCCAGGGAAGACCACCGTAACAAAGCCATCTGGTCTCTGACGAGCTCTCCAGCTGCAGCCAACAAACCAGGACCAGACACAGCCCAGGAGCCGAAGGGGGGTGGGGGGGAGGAGGTAACAACAAGGCTGCTGGAAGAAGATGGTAAGGCCCAAGCAGGAGAAAACGCAGCTTTGCCCAGCCCAGCTGGACGACCAGAGCAAAGGCCAGGCTCTCAGCGATCAGACTGCTCCCAGCAGTTCCTGGCCTTCCCTGTTTACAGTGCCTCGGGACCTGCAGAAAGCATCACCACCAGGTCCCCTCCTCTCCTGGAAACAAACAGCAGTTGCAGGAGCAGCACTCATGCTGGTTTCCTGCTTCAGACAGACCCATCCCAACTGCTTCCAAGTTCTTGGGCAGTAGTGACTATCTGGGTAGAGCCATCATTACTGGAAAGTTGAGACCCTCTCAGACTGGGCACCTGTGACAATCACTTCCTGGGACAAGGAGGCTCGATGGCTCCCTTCACCCAACCTTCACTAAGGCTACTCACCATGCTTGGTGAGTTTACCAAGTTTACCAAGTTTTACCAAGTTGGGGACAGAGGCCAGACCTAGCCACTGGCTAGTCCCCACCAGCCTCTAGTTTTGTGCTCCCTCAGCTTCTAGACACAGCACTCCAGTCCTATCCACTGGGACCAATCATGGCTAGTTAAACAAAAGCCATGTTCCAACTCTCTGTAACGCTTTCTTAAAGGGCCAGTGTCACAATCAGCTCTGTGGGAACTTAAAGGCACAGATCCCCTTTTCTGTCCAGGAGGCAGGAAAAATGACACAACAGCCCATGAGTCACATCAGGTTAGCAGCCTTAGACTTCTGAGGGGGACGGCAGGAGTCAAATCTAAACTTCACTTGAAGGACCCAAAGCATCTGAAACAGAAACAGTGAGATTAAACGGCGGGGAACACTGTCAGCTCTGAAAAATCCTACTTACCAGACACAGGCTCAGCACTCCTGGCGCTGGGCTCTATGCCCCACAACTCCCCAGACAGGCACTACCATCATCACCTTCCAGATGAACACTGAAGTCAAGAGAGGACTTCCCCAGATTCGACCCACAGAGGTCAGTGTGAGCAGAGGACTCCAGCTCTACCCTCCAGTCCCTTCCAAAAGACCAGCTTTTGCCTATTCCAACCTTAGGTCTCACAAGATCCACACCCTTCAGTCCCTTTTCTTCTAAGAAAGGGCGGCACAAAATCATTTGTCTAACATGCCCAGCCACTGGGCTTTCAGGCTGAAACCCAAACGCCTGTGAGGCCTCTTCTGCTTCTTCCTCTATCTTACATTATGACAGGAGTCGAAAGGAGACAAATGCCAGGAGAAGCAGAGCATCAGGAAAGGGAAGAGTATGGTCTGTAGCCTACACAGGTTCTCAGTTCCCCACAAACAGGTAGACCACAGAGGCAACAGGTGAGATTCAATGTCCTTTTTAGCCCAAGACTCAGAACACTGAGTCTGTCTACAGGGATGGAGGGGAGAGCCACAGAATGGCAGCTGCCACCCCCTCCCCAGCATGGGCAAGGGAAGAGGGATGGAAAGATGCTTAACTGCCTGGACCCTGGAACCTCGTCTGAGAAGGCTGACAAGAAGGGCGAGTCATTCTGACCCAGAATGACTGGGTTTAATGGGTGCTGTATGGCTCACCCGAGCCTGGAGCCCCACACTGCAGGGGTTAAGACTTGAGGATTTGATGCTTCACTGTTTCTACAGAGTCTGGAAATCAAGTCAGTCTGAGGATCTATAACTGTCTACATTCAAATCTGAGCTGTACCACTTGCTACCATGTCTCAAGCCTCCCTCAGTTTCCTCCTTTGTAAAATGGGCCATTTCAAAATAGCATTCACTTCCCAGGATTCAGAGCCACCCTGGCTTCAGTGAGCACTTCACAGAGGCCTGAAAGAGTGGCTGAAGGAGTTAGCCCACTGAGAGGGACAAGCGTCCAGGGTAATGATGTGGGCAAACCATTTCTGCTCTGGGAAAGAATTTTCAGAGATCCCTATCAGGATGGTTGAGATGACTGCCTTTCCCTGGAGACAATGAAGCCTGAGAAAGGATGAGATCTAGTCAAACTCTCTGAAGCAGCACACAGCCCACTTTGGTGTTCAGGCCCAGTTGAGACCCACTGAGTAGGCAGAGGGCAAGAAGGAAGGGGCCCTAAGCCTAGCGGTCTTCTTGGGAGGCAACCTCAGGCTTCATCTCCCATGGTAGAACCTGTCTCATACCTAAAGTTTGGGTCTCAGCTCCACCCCCTTCCTAGGTGCCTTGCCAGCTTGTGAGATCAACTAGATCGCCAACTAGCTCGCGCCACAGCCACACAAGCAGCCTACAACCTACAGCTGCTGCACACAGAGCCTCCTCAATAGCTAGGGGTCCCCACAACACAAACACCCCAAGGCCCACCAAGCTTGAGGCCTATAGGTCCTTAAAGCTTGATGCATCTGATTGGGGGGTGGGAGGGCGCAGTACCCGAGTGACCAGGTCCAGAGCAGCAGGACTATCTCCAGTCCTGGCACAGTCCATGGCTGATTCTCAACGCAGCAGGAGACCCAGGGCTTTTGCATGCCTCAGCTACAATTCTGCCCATGCTTCTTAGCAACTGCGAGCCCTGTAGTTTCTAGGGCTTCTGTTTCCTTGTATGTAAAATTAAACAATATACCCCTCAACTGAAGACAGAATAGGTTAAAAACAGCTAGCCAAAGCAGAAAAAGCATTTAACCAAGCAAATGGGACTCCGAAAGACACAAACACTTCAGCTATTCATTCAACAGGCACTGAGAACCCACTAGGCTGCAAGTTGTCCCTAACCCTGCCCAACAAATCAAAACACAGTCTAAACTCTCCCCAGAGCCAGCAAGGCCTTGGGACAGAGGCCTCACAATGTGCCTAAAAATTTCTAGCCTAAAGAAGTCTACCTCTATTCTGAGAAATACCCTGGAGAAGTCATAGACCCAGCAGGCCCAGATGTAGGGCCTGGGGTCCAGGGAAAAGCATGGGAATAAAGAATCAGTGGAGTCAGGAGAGTCATCAGGAATCTGAAAAAGTAAAACATACGCAGGGCAGATGAGGGGAGGCCCAGAAAGCTGCTGACATTTGGGGGATGCAGAAGCCACTGAGGAGGGCTAGGTCTCCTGAAGCATGCTGGTGAGGCTTTGAGACAGCTTCTGTCCCTATCAGGTTTCTGATCACCAGAGGCCTTAGGGTTGCAACAGCCAACAGCACCTGTGACACCAGGACCCCCATCCTTCACAAGTCTTTGTCTTAACTTTCCTCTAGGCTCACAGGGCTCTGGTTTTGGAAGCAAAAATTGCTTCCCTGTGGTGATGTCATCCATGCCCCCCAGCTTTAAATACCCCAGCGTGCTCACAACTCCAACTTTGCACTACATCCTCCTTAGAGCTCCAGCCTCCTAGCTCAAGGGTGAGGCACATCCCCACCCTTCTCCATGCCCCAGAGAACCTCAGGCCTAAAAGAAGCCGTTTCCCCAACCCAGCCTCTCCAGCGGGAGCCGCCCCTGCATTAGACTTCCCCACTCCTCTACAAATCAGAGGACTCTTCAGGAAGGTGAAACCCTCAAAACCTTCCAATGAGAGCTGGAGAGATGGTTAAGAGCACTTGTTGCTCTTGCAGAGGACCCAAGTTTATTTCCCAGCATCCACATGGTGGCTCACAACCATCCATAACCCCAATTCCAAGTGATCTGACACTCTCTGACCTAGGTGGCCACCAGACACATGGTGCATATATGAAGGAAAAACACTCACACGTTAAATAAAGTTAGAATAAAACAACAACAGCAAAAACCTTCCAGTGACTCCTAGATGACTCTGCAGTAGGACCAGGTGAACTCTGAACCCCTCCCCAAATGGGAAGGCCTACATCTGCTCGAAAAACGCTTCATTTCACTCTTTACTAGTGAAGCTAGCCCTGAGCTTCTGGGCCCCACCTGCCTTGAGGATGCTGCACCTGCAAGAAGAGTTCTTACTCTACCCCACTTTCGAATTAGATGGCGCCTGTCCTCTCTTGGAATTCATCTCTCCTTACTCCACGTCAGGCCCTGTCCTGCCTCCATCATTCCTCAGCAACATGCCTGGCTTGTTTCCTTGGGAGCATCTTGCTCATTCAGCCAACAAATATTTACCAGGTGCAAACTATGTGCCAAGTCCTATTTGAGACACGGGGGTCGGACACTGATCAAAGCCAGTCCCCGACTTGTAGGCGGGTGTTGCTTACTTACTTTTACCTCTGTCTTACCACACGGGAAGCTGTGTATGGCCAGAGTCTATGGCTGCTGCATCTGTCCTAAGAGTGTTTGATATGATGTAAACTCTATTAATAAACCAGCACAAGCAAATCAAGGACCAGAGTAGCCAAGAAACCAAACTCAAAAAGACATGAAATCCAGAGTCTGCCGGTCCCTTCCCTCAGGTGAGAAGGGAGGGCTTCAGAGCTGCAGGGGCCTAGTGGCTCCATCCTTGGGGACTGATGGATGCACATGTAGCAGTTCGATTTAACTGCTAGAATACAGAAGGGTGCTGCACTCCAGAGTACTAAAGAAAGTCAACCCTTCAATTTTCAGATTCTGATGTTCTCTGCTCGAGCAGAAAAAGAAGAGAGTGGCCCTTAGTGTCAGGATCAACGCAAGTTACAGAAGTAAAGCTTTTCTCTTACAGATGTAACCATAAAGACAGACTTCATTAAATCTGTTTCCAAGAGGCAGAGGCAGGAAGAACCACAGGGGCTGGGGAGTGGGCAGCTTTGCTGAGAGCCCAGGAGCAGTTGGTTAGAGCCCCTTCTTCAGAGGTCACTTTCCTAAACTGCAGCTTCTCTGGGCCAGAATCAAGAGCCAGAGCATGGGGCACCTGCTGGTTTCCAGGTCCTTGTTCCCTAAGGACAGGGCTTGGCTGCGATGGCATGGGAGCAATCTACCCGGCAGCCCTAGCCCCACCCCTGTTCTCCCTCCCCCTTTCCCCTCTCTGGTGAGAGCAGGGGTATATGGAGAGGTCTGGTTAGGCCTCAGTTCACCACTGCAGTTCACTGACCAGGTCTCCTAATGACACACCTCCAAGGAGAACAAGCCCCTCAGTCTCCAGCCCTGCCCAGCCCCCACACCTGGCTGAATGCACAGGATAGGAAACAGAAACCTGTGTCCTCTTCTTCCTTCCCTGCACATCCAGGCACGGACCTTGGCAATGGTAGAAGTGTAGGCCCCTCTGCTGACCTGGGTACCTGAGGCCCAGGAGCCAGATGAGGTTTCCGAGGATGGCTGGGCCTCCAGGGAGTGGCACCTCCAGTCCGGCACAGGATCTTGCCAAGGCTGTCACTGAGGAGTCCAAGGCCACAGAGGCCCATTCCCAAGGGTTGTGTAGACCCAGGTGGCCAAGGTGGATATCTAAGAGGTAAACCCAAAGGGCTCCCCCTTACCACAGAGCACAACTGAGTCCATGTCTTCCACACTGAAACTCCCCAAATGTCTTAAACACATAGAGTCGACAACATCTGGAGATTTCCGGGTTCCCCAGAGAACAAGAGGAAAATTACAGTCTTCCACACAGGTAACCACAAGGCCTCCAGGTCCAAGAAGTCAGAAGGGTTCTTGTAAGTAAACAGCTTCTCCTAGCTCGCGGCAGCAAGCTCCCAGGGCCTCTGCGGGTGTAGGACTAGCAGTAGCAACTCCAGGAAGCCTTGGCTCAGAGGTTCTCGCAAGCACCTCCCCTGGAGTGCTGGCTCTGCTCTCTGGAGTCCCGCCCCTGGGCCTCTGCGCTAGCCAATGCCCAGCAGTCCCAGTTGGATGCATTCTGGTCTCAGATCAAAAGATCAGTCTTGGGAGGGCCTTTCCCACTCTCCGCCCCCACGTCCATTATCACCCAGCTTCATTTTCTTCATAGCGGGGATCTGAGGTCATTCTGCTTTTTTTGCTGTAGTCTCCCCCTCCCTCAAGAACCTAACCAGTCCAGCCCAATAAGCCCAGAACACCTTGAGCAGTGTCTGCCAAAAAGCAGAAACTCGATAGGCATTTGGAATCTATGAACCTATTTTCCTAGCTGGTCTGAGACGGGCCAGCCACAGCTATATTAAGGAGGAGTTAGAGCATCAAATTTGAGGGAATCCCGGTACCTCTCCACCCTCTTTCCACCCAAGCAGTCCAGATCTCCACCCAGGAAGCTGCGTGCTCCAGGGCACTCTCTTCTGGCCCCACCTCCCAGGCCTGGAGTGGGCCCTTCCCTTCTCTTCCCAGGCCAGGTGCTTTCTGTTTCAACTGGCTTGAGACCTGTGGCTGGCCTCCAGCGCAGGCTGGAGCAGGGAGAGGTGAAGTAGTAGGGATAGGGACAATCTGGAGGGAATGAGGGGCTGAGAACTCTGGCTTGGTCCTCATGTGCCTTTGCAACCTCCCTCCAGGCTCCCCGCAATCCCAACAGCACCCTCCAACTATGGCTGAGCTCTGAAAGTATACTGTGGATTCAGATGGGCACTCACTGCAGGAGAGAGGTGAGAGGGACACAGCTCCATCTAGCTCACACTAGCACAACCAGAAGAACAGCCAGGGCAAACATCCCTCCCTCTTCCACCACTTCCAATCAGGTATGTGTGAAAAGCAACACAGAGAGAGAGGTCCAGAGAAGGACCTCTGGTACCAAGGGCAGCTCAACTCCTTGTACTCCTTGTTGTGGGTAGCTCCTGGGTCCCAGTCTTTTCACTTTGAGATGGTTTCTCTACTGCAGAAAGTGGCTGGGCCAAGAGGGCAAGGAGATAAAGGGAATGACATAGGCAAGCTGGTGAGTGGTGACCAGATATTTACAGGAGCCCAATGTGAAGACCCATCCTCATCACACCACATACAGCCTCACTAAAATGCATTATTGCAGTGCTGTAGCCATGTGAAGGGACTCCTAGTCAACCAGACATTTCTGCTTGGTTCACCCTCTCCTACACCACAACGGCAAGCCACAGCCCTGTGCTCCACTTACTAGTCTTCTAGCACTATGGGGTCAACCCCCTTCCCTTAGAGCCACAGGCAGAAGGGCTGATCTAGAGCTTCCCCTCACTCCTGGACTTCAAGTCCCCAAAGGAAACAGAGACCGAAAGGGCTAGTAGGGAAGGCCCCTGGCCAAGGCCATTCCCTCCTGGACTCACCACAGGTTCCAGTTTCATCCATGACAGCTAGAGTCTGACCTAGAGTGCTCAGGACTCTACAGGGGCAAGCTGGTGATGAAGCTGTCCTATTGGTCCCAGGTGACTCCAACCTTAGGGTACCCAGCTTACTCCATCTTGCTGGGCCCCAGTTCTGTATCTGGCTGTGTTCTGGGCATGGTGGGCCAACACCACCCCATCTGGCCACACAGGAACCTGCCCACCCCTCAAGATACATGGCCTGGCAGCTCCTAGTCAGCCACAGTCTTCCTCTGGAGTCCAGGCTTACCCTCCCAGTTTTCAAGTCTTAGTAACATTTCCTAGCAGGAAGAGGTGACAACGTATTTACAAATGGGACCAGTAAAAGCACCCCTGGTTCCATAGTGGCTAAGCCAACAGGAAATGAGCAAATAGAGCCTGCCGTCCAAGCACCAGGCACTGGCTCCGAGCCAGACCGTTTACCCCCAGTTTCATGATTGTGCATGCAATAAAAGGCAAGATAGCCACTCCCCATATTCAGTCACTGCACAAATGACCCAACTACATCTGAAGGCAGGTGTGCCTCATTCAAATACTCCTAATTGGAAGCCCTCCTAGACTCTTCCATGCCGGAAGCCATTCCCTGCCAGTGGACCCACATTTTCATTCAATCCTCCTGCCTCAGCCTCCCGAACACTGGCTTACTGCAGAAATCATAAACATGTGCCAACACGTTCGGTTTTTACCTAATTCTACAATCTTGCAGCAAGCAAGGCCGTAAAGCAGAATTTTCTGCTCTGTGTGACAGTGGTCACAGGACGGGGTACAGGTAACAAAAGCAGAGGTGGGCTGTATCCTAAGTTGGGCTTCTACACTCACCAGCTGTCTGGTCTTGGAGAAGGTATATCTTTTACACCCTCCCAGCCCCAGCTAGGGACACACACAGCCTTAGAACCGACAGGCCTGAGGGCGAGCCTTCCTGAACAGGCCCTATCAATCCTACTACTCAGCCTTTGGGGCCAAGGATAGTAAACTCTAGTAGACCCTTCCCTTCCTCATGGCCACACCCCAAGCCTGGTTGCTCCACCCTTTCAAAGCCCAGCTAGGCTCCTCCCATTTAAAGGAACCCTTCCCCCACCCCACCGCCACAGGCCTGCACGCTGCTTCTTGATCTGCCAGGTCCTCCTTGGGGTCTATTCATCTGTGGATCAAGGCGCAAAGAGCATACACACCCTTCAGGCCAGTCAGAACTCAAGGCCTGAAGTTGTCATTACCAACCAGGTACAGTCTCTGTAGTACTCTGGAAACGTCTCCCTGAAGGATGTGAAAGGAGAATGAGCCCCAGACTATGAAGACACTTCAAGGCCTTGTTTGCACATCCCTGGCTCATCTGCACTGTCAACATGACTAGCTCTAGAATCACTAAGGTGACCGGTGATGTACACCTGTGCTAGGCCATTGAGGGTATCTCCAGGGATGATGTGCTGAGGGAGAGGAAACCATCCCACTGGCAGGGAGTCACGTGTGTCTGCAGTGCACTTGCCCTCTGTTTTCTAAGGGCCAGGAAGTAAACAGCACTCCCCTGCCAGAGTCTACCCCTAAGCTGATCTTGCTCTCGGCAAGGGCCGTGGGGTGGGGTGGGGGCGGTGTCCACATACCCAATGAACTCTTTGAAACTGCCAGCAAAATACATACCCCCTCTGCTTCTGCTATGCATTTGGTCACAGCAACTGCAAAAGTAATTACCACAGTTATGTATTCCTCTCTCCTTTCTGTAGGCTGCTCTCTAAGGACACACACACCCCGGAGGAGGCGCTGCTATAGTCCAGAGACCTCAGGATGAACCTGTAAGTCATTCAGGGCAGTGAGGGACCACTGCAGAGGAGTCAGTCAGGCCTGGCTCTTCAAGGACAAGGGTCTCTATACTCAGCTGATGTTAGACTGAGGGCCAACTCCAGGAAGCAGCTTCAGCACCCCCCAGCTGTTAATTTATGTACACACATCCATGCATGTATGGCTTTATCAGCACAACAAAAAAAAAAAACAAATGTGTCCTGGCGTCCACTTCGTGCCAAGCTGAGAGGTATTTTACATTCATTATCTCTGTAAGCCTCCCGGGCTCTAAACATGGGCACTCACACGACGTCTGCCTAAAAATGACACGGAAGCACAGAGGGGTAGGAATGCTACCCAAGGTCACACAGGGAGCTGGAATTCTGGGCTCCCCAACACTCATTACTCCAGGGCCTATTGTCTGTGCCTCCTTTGCTGAGAACTGTGTGGGTGTTTAAGGAAAGCTGCCATCCCAGAGACCTTAATTCTCTTCCTCTTCTCGACCTGCTCAGTAGCCCCATCTCCTCCAGGTTAAGTCCAGCCAACTCCAGCCTCCGGCCACCTCTGCCCTCCACCAGCCTGGATACAGCACCCTCATCTGCCAGGCCCCCAAGCAGGGCTTTGTGGTGAGCAATGTGGCTGGCAGAGAAACCTGGACTCTTTTCCTCTACTGAGATGTTAACACATGTTGGCTCCCCAAATGTAATGTTTCCATTAGAGCGTTTCGTGGGGGTAGACTCCCACCCGTGCGACACCTCCTCTGGAAACACAGAGTAAATTTACTTGAACAAGCAATGAGACATGGTCAGCATTTCCATTCCTACATGGTCACATTGCCAAGTTCTGGGCAGCAATTCATGGTGTGCCAAGGATTGTGTGTTATCAGGAGGCAAACGGTGACCATAACCGATCCCTAGTGACTGTGCTAGCATTACCTGGTGCTCAATGCTCCCCATCCTTAAGACTTATTCAGAGATAGAGCCACTCACTGGGCTCTAACTAGTGCCTCACTTGTACCCCCAAGTCCTATCCCCAACTCTACTACAGATGACAACACAGTCCCATTAGACAGCCTGCCCAGGCTACCTAGCCAGGGTCGGCAAGCATGGGGAAGACACCTGTCCCTGCCCTTAAAAGCCGGCAGCTTGGTGGAAAGGAAAGGCACACCAAACTGATGCCAAGCGAAAGCACATATGAGAAGCTATGGGTCAGAAGAAGCTGCTTATTGTTCAATGTGGGGCCTGACACACCATGGGAATTCTGGGAGCTGAGAATGGGAATGGTTACACAGAGAGGTGAGTGACCCAGATCAATCCTTTCTGAGTCCTACAACTCCCTCCAAACATAGGGCACCTCTCAACGTAAGTCAAACAGCCCAGGGCAGCCCAGCACTTTGAGGTGATGCCCTGTTTACAGGTGCAAAGTGGGGCGTTCTTATTTCCCCAATCCACAGAGCTTATAGAGCCTGCTGTGTCTGACTCTGAGGTTTGCACTCCAGCGAATACTAAGCCTGAGCACAAACTGTTGCTGGAAGCAGGGCACCTGTGGAACGGTGCTGAGGACCTGAAGCCTGTGTCCTGGAGGTGGAGGTCATGTGGTTAATGACACTGGTTAGTGGTTTCACACATCACTCTTCTCTGCCAGAGCCAGGCTTGCTGAGGATGGCCAAAGATAAGGAATTTTAACTGGTGAGCTCTGTGGCACAGAGCCAGCAGCAGACCCAGTAGTGATGGTGTTGCAGCAGAAACAGCTGAGCACAGCAAATAGAGCCATTGACCCAATTCAGCTCTATTCTGTCTTCAAGAAAATGATCGAGTTTAAATGAATAGGTTTCCCATGTCCCCAATGGCTTAGGAGGGATAGAAAGGGGACGGGGAACCAAAAAATGGCCCCTGGGCCCACTGTTGGTTATTTCTGAGTCATTAGGCCAGGGAAAGGCTTCTTACTTTCCTTGGTGGCCAGAGGGAGTTGGACACAATTGGGAAGCAGTGAGGTAGAAACCGACATGGCTGGACAATAAGGATGGATTTCACTAACAGCTTTGTGGGGTAGCCCTGTTGGTCTCCTTTCCTCTAGGATGGGAATCCAACAACCCCCGCTGCTTCCAGTGTCACTAGAGCAGATATGGAAAAGCATGTAGGGTGAAAAGTCACGGCAACAGGAACGCAGTCCAAAGCTGCCGAGAAAATTTTATTCCAAGAAAATCCACAACTCTGGGCTCTGAGGAGAACGTTTGAAGTGAATGGTTTGGGATATATGCAAATACTTGATGGTAATCAATAAAGAAAAAAACCAGGAAAACTGGAACATCACTCCACCTCATCGTGTGAAACCCAGCCTGTCTGTGGGCTACAGCTGCCATGAGCCACCGCGCAACCTCTAGTTTAATGGCAACACACCTAAGTTAATTTATGCTGTGATAGTGTTCTTCCCCCTGCTTACTGCTTTAGTTTTTCTTTGGCTACTGAGGGGTTATCCTCACCTCTCACCCCTCACCTCACCAGCAGACTGCAGGAAGGAGGGTCTGCCTGGCCTGGTTTTACTTTAGAAGATATAAGGTTTACTTCCCTCCTAAGACAAATTTCAAATTACCTTTTGGCAAAATGGGGGCTTCTGAGAGGGCCAAGAAAGAGAAAAGGCTTAGAGATAAAAACATTACCCAGTGTTCCCAAGAGTCCTCAGAGCAGAGGGAACCTCTCGGTGAGGCTGCATTACTCTCTGGGCTCTTGACTTTACTGAGCCTAAGGCTCCCTCAGCCTCAGTCTCCTTCCCTGATAAGGATCTGTGGAACGCAGAGTGCTACTTGGATTAAAAGAGATGATGCCTGCCAAGCGCTTGGTAGGATGTCTGGCACATAGCACGGGATCAAAACCCGATAGGTATTACTATTTCTGTTGTGCTATCATTGGTGAAAAGCATGCCAGAGAATCCCGAGTGGGTGACTGCAATAAAGCAGCACAGCCAGGCAAACGTGTGAGCAGCTGAGGCCACCCATAATTAGCAGTCATTACATATGCAAATGTCTGCTCAGCAGCTAGAGCCAGTGTTGTTTGAAGTATGTTTAAATAACCCTTTCCCCTGCTGCCCACCCTCCTCAAATCTTGCTTACACTATTAATTCCATTGACAAACACTTCATAATGGCAGATAGGAACTCATACATATTTGAGTCACAGGTTTTAAGGACTGGGATGTGACTCTGTGACAGAATACTTTAAGGTTCCCTCAGAAAACAAAACACTACCAAAGTTTTAAAGGTTGAGTCACTGCCCACCCTCACTGTAGTTATCTGGGGGTCTGGCTCTGGGGTCTGCAGCTACCCAAGTCCAGGCTGCCACTTAATACCTTCCATAGCCTAGATGGAGTCTTGGCTGGATACAATTCCCAATCACTGCTCTGACAGTGCACACAATGGGTCCTCAGAAAGTACTAGATGACTAAACTTGTTCTGAGCTCCTCAGGTCAATAGGGCCAGATCTAGGGAGAGGTAGTTGAACTGTAAGCCCCCAAGCCAAGTCAGACAAAGCAAGGCCACCAACTGCTCTCCCAACCAGACTCATCAGAGGAATATGAAAGGTGCTAGACCCAATCTTTCCATGGATGCTTTACATTGGCTGTGTCAAGAATCATAGGAGATGAAGTCATTGCTCCCAGAAATAGACTGATTAAGATGTGAGGGCAGTGCAAACAGCAAGGCTGGACTGACTCCACCCCACCCCCCTCTCGTATTTCTCTGTCCTGGGAGGAAAACAGAAAACATGCCAGGAGCCAGAGCTAGCACAAGGAGCCTGAAGGTGGGTGGGTAATACAGCTACAGCTGTTTAGTATTTTCTTTTTTCTTTTTAGAATAGCTAGCACCTAAGGTGCGATTTCAGGGACCACTCCGCTGGGGTTCTCTCAGTCCTGAGCCTCAATACAGTCCCTAACATGCAGCCACTTTGCATGCTCAGACCCCTGTACCTTTATCACTTCCTCCTTGGCCTCATCCTTCATGTTCCCAAAGTGAAACCCCACCCACCTCTTCTGGGCTCCTCACATTCCTACCTATCCAAGAGGCAGCCTGACTGCTGGGGGTTAGGGGCAGGAGGGGGCTTCTAGTGGTCAAGGAAGACTTAAAGCAAGACATTATGCTCAAATCCTACTCGGTCCTCTTGCAGCTATATGGCCCTGGGCCAGTAACCCTACTCTGAGATTAGTTTTTTGCAATGTGTCTACCTCACAGGGTAAAATAAAATGAATTGTGTGTTCTTTCGCCGACACCCCAGTCCCTCTCCTGGGTCCTGGAGACACAGGAAGGAGCAGACGTGAAGTCTATTCTCTCAAGCTGCTGGTCAACCGTGGGCAAGGTACAAATGTACAGGGAGTAAGATGAGTAAGGGAACTCAAGTCTAGGTTCAAGCAGGGAGGATTCCAGGATTAACACATGAATGAGATAAAGAAGCAAGGCCAAGAGGACACTGTTAGTAGAGGTGAGGACAGCGATGGAGCTGCACTCCGGGACAGAGATCAGGGACCAGTGCAGCAGAGAGAGCAGGAGACAGGCAGGCAGGCATTGCCCTCAAGAAGGTCTCCAAGGGAGTATTGTTTTAAAGACTACTCTAGTACTGCCAGGGGTCTGTGCATGCAATCCCAGCACCCGAGGGCAGAGATGGGAGGATGGAGAGCTTGAGGCCTCATGGGATACCATAAGGAGACATTGTTTTAAAAAAAATAAGCAACAACAACAAAAATAATCAAATAAAGCCACCAACTGCTCTAACTGGCAAGACTGGAGTAGAAGGGGAAATGGGGAGACCAGCCTAGAGCACAAGGCCAATCTTCTATAATATTTCTTCTTATTGTCCCTGTCACTCACTACCACCCACAACACATCACCCCTAATGCTCACCCCTCCCCACAACCAGGGCTGTTCTGCTGATCCTCAATAGAGCCCTAGGAATGGGCTGGGCTCCACATGTGCTTTTCAGACGACAGAGAACTTCGCTTAAGCTCTAATGCAGGCAGCTCCACAGCGCCTCGGGCCAGCACTCTACCCACCCTGGGCTGTGGAACCTATGCAGACCTCCATGGCCCACCTAAAAATCCAGGACACACTCCTGGTGGCCGGACCTCCCTTTGGAGTACCAAAGAGCCAGGTACAAGCCGTGGTGAAGACAGGTTTCCCAGGAGCAGCAGATACCTCTCCCACACCCAACACAGGCAGGGACCACAGCTGGTTTTCTGTCCTTGTCCCCAGGGCCTAGCACAGGTGAACAAAAACAGAAATAACTCAATCCCAAGGATCCCTCAGGGGAGTTTTGTCCGCACCAGAAAATCAGACAGGCAACCTGCCCACCTTGGAGTTTGGGTGAAGCTTCTCGCTCGGAAGCCGTATTCAAGACCCCTGGCCCCACTCCTTTATGGGCTCAAATACTTCTCTGGCCCCAGCGCCAGAAGCTGCAGGTGGGGGCAGGAGGGCTCACAGGAAGGAGACTTCAACTGTACTACCTGCCTTCCAACCAAGTAAGCTGAGAAGGCACCTGGCCCAGGTGCAGGGACAGTTCTTTTTCTATGAGACCCCCCCAAACTTTCTGCAGAGGAAGGTCCCTGGTGGTTGTGGTGGAGTGGGAGTTTTGAGGTATCAGGGCTTGCGATCTGTGCCCAGAGCTCTTGATTTTAATTATCTCTACATGGAAAACAGACTTAAGTGAAGATAAAGAAAGAGAATGGGAGGGCAGCGGTGAGGACTCTGACTGAGAGCTGGCTAATATGGCTCCCTCACCCCTAAGATAAGATCCTAAAGCGCGAATGCTGCCTGGCCTCTGCTTGACCTCAGGTCAGCGCCCAGAACACAGAGAGGCAGGGCTGGGACATGGTCAGGACACAGGCATTTTGGGGTGGCAGACTCTGCAAGGCCACATGGGTGGGGGTGCTCTCCATTCTCCTCATGCTTTTGCAGACAATGAGGCTGGAAACACTGAGGTTGGTTAGGCCTGCTTCACTGACCTGTGAGGGTCAGGTGCCTCTGGCTCTGGCCCGAGGCTTTGCATACAATAAAGGGATAATTAAAGTTTAAGCCTGAGAACAATCCTGGAAGGCCCCGGCACCAGGTGATCTTCTATAAAGTCAAGTGCAGACTGCACAGGGTGTGACAGTCAGTGGAGAGAGGAAAGGGAAAGTTATGCCTACAGGCCTGGATGGAGGTGACCAGGGTTCTGAGGAGCCTGAAATGGAAAGGTGGGAAGGAAAGGGCACAAGGTCCCATGAAGGCCCTCCTCAGCAGCACAGGAAGGAACTGTCCTGCAGGCAGCAGAGCAAATGCTAACAGCAACAAGGTCACATGCATGGACAATGCCATCCCACCACTATATAGCTGCACCACTGCCCAAGAGGCAGTCACTGGGACATCACCTAAGCAACTCTTCTTCCCTGGGCTCTTGCCTGACCAAAGGGGCTTATTTATTCGGCAAACTGGGGAAAGCACCCATGGAGCAGTGAACACAGGTGGACATTCTCAGGGCAGTTGGGCTAGCCTCTAGCTGATATGCTGGCCCAAAGCAGCACTGCACACTGATGGGACCAAGGCAGCCCAAAGCCAGGCAAGCACCATCCGCTTAGTAAATAAAAGTGGGTCCCACTGCTTCTGCCCTGTCCCTCTGCAGGAAGGCCTGGCCAATGCCTTCTAGCCACCTGAACTCTGGCCAGCCTTACCATAAAGGACTCTAACCAGAGTGCAGGTTGTATTTGGTCAACATTCATGCTTTGTTTAGCCACACAGTGTATGACATTTTTATGTTTTGAATCAATTGCCAACATTTAAAGATGTGAAATTTTTAAATGCCAGGGGAAAAAAAAACAACGTTAGGGCATTTTCTTCCAAACCCAAAATTCTACCATCAAAACCGAACAGTTGTCCCTGACCCCAGAAGGACACAGCCATACAAACTGTTTTCCATAAGCTGTGAAGTGCCTTAGCTAGGGTTCCTATGTCACATGGGCAAGGCAGGGCCCACAACACATCAGACCTCTCCTAGGGTCACACCAGCTCCTGGCGCACAACACAGACTTGCCAATGTGTGTGGAGAGAGACAAACAAAGCAGATAAATCAGATAAACCCTGGGTTTTTCCACACCCAGGACCTCCCGACTGCCACACTGTTTCCTTGCAAAAGCCCTGTCCCCCTACATGCGCAGCTGAACTGCTCCACTCCTAGGTCCCTCGCACAGCTGGGGACTCCTGCAGTAGGGCAAGTGGGATAGTCATCTGCAGGCTGTGTCCAGACCTCTGGAATCATTGTATGGTCTTTGTTTAAAGGTTAGGTCTTGTAGTGTCTAGGCAAAGGAAGCCCAGTGCTCCTGGAATCTCTGCACCTTCTGGCCAGCCCAGACAGATCCCCAGGAAGTCTGTCAAACTGAAAAGAAGAAATCCAACAGCAGAACTCAGGAAGTCAAGGTTTCTTTGGATGCTGCCTGCAGGAGGCCTGCCCTTCTTTGAAGCTGGTAACCAATTCTTCCCTCTTTCTTTCCAGTAAATGAAACTTCACAGGGTTTTCAAGGTCAGAGCTCTATTGGCAGGAAGGGTTCTCTTTGTTCTTCTACCTCAGACTTACCCCAAACACAGACAATTGTCCCCAACAACCAATTCCTGCTGGGTGAAGACAAGGACCAGGCAGGTGCTTCCTGTGGTCCCTAGGAGTCCTGCTCCCCTGGATACAGATTCTCTGTGGGCCTTGCTTCCTGAAGCTCAATCTTAGCAAGAAGTTTGGAAAGAAACAGCTGCCAGTCCCCAGAGTATACCACAGCCCAGGGAGGGGGGTCAAGGCTCAGGATGGGCTTGGTCCCTTGTTGGTGGCTGAGGATGTCACCTCAGGCTACTCTCCTCTCTGTTTCAGTCTCCTCACTTGGAAAATAAGGAAATAATACCCAATTGGAAAGATTCAAGCTCCTAACGAGACCCAGAGGAGCTGTGGGAATCACAAAGTGCCATGCCAAAGTTAATTATTCCAGTCCCTGGCGCAGTGCGTGGCATGCAGTAGGTGCTCAATGAGTATTTTATTCAGCTTGAGCTGTGCCAGGCTTCACACTGGGTGCCAAGTGGAGGAGAGGTCTAGGTTGTCTGTGGGAGGTCTGCCCTCAAGGGCTAGAGAGGGTCTTGCACGTCAGAACAGCAAGGAGGTAAGAGCCAAAACACTGTGGGACCCAGAGAGCGGTCCTGGGCTCCTTGAGGCACGGTAAGAGATTTGGTTCTTTCCTCTGGCACAGTTCAAGTGTCATGTGTGCCAGGAACCGGATAATGCCACAGTACTGTATGGTCCAAGCTTTCATGGACACTCAGTAGCTCTTACATGTGGTTAGAGAACAGGCTACCAACCTGACCTGGCTGAGAGGACATGCCTGCCAGCCCTGAACAGGCCCCCGAGGCCACCAGCAGTTCTAAGGGTTGTGCACCTGGCAGTTCACTCTGGCTCTTTGGTACTAGCCTCAAGACCCCGACCAGTAACAACCCCCACTACACCCTCTTCCTGGCACAGACTTGTGATGCCACAACAAAGCACCTGGCACAAGGGACTACACTCTTGGGCTCATCCTCTACCTCCCTCAATCTCAGTCTTCACCTCTCCTTCCTTAACTGCTGCTCCTGCCCTTAGAACTGGTTCCCACTCTCCCAGCACCCACCAGCCCTTTTCACCTCCCCCAGCCTGTCCAAGAAGACAGAAAGGCCCTAATCCTCTGTTCTCACCAGATTCTCCTGCCAGTCTCAGTGCCTTTGTCCTTGCTTTGCCACCCAAGGGACTGATTTCCTTCAAACCCCAAACACTATCACCACTTCACCCGATTCCTTGAGAGAGGATCCAACTCCTGTTACACTCTGCCACAGACAGCAGTAGAAGACGAGGCCAGAGTGTCCAGTCCCTTGTCTACCTGGGTCCATCCATCCCTTCCTCACTTGGTCTCTGTCCATGGGGCTAGTTTCTACAGCCCTGGACCGCAGCTTGGCTATCCAGAGTGAGGTGGAGTGCTATTTGTGGACTGGGGAGGAGCTAGACTGCCACTGTGTGCTGAGGAAGCCCTTCTGCTGTTGAGGAGCAGATCCAAGAGACCCAAAGGAACAGCTCAGGAGGCTGGGCGAGGGGCATCAGGGAACCAAGCCCTAAGCAGAAGGGGTTAGGACCTGAAAGACTGGGTAGAGCAGGAGGCATCTGGACGGAGGGGACACAAGGCAGGGGAGTACGGCATGACAGTGTCATGCCAAGCATTTTTCTGTAAATTTCATCTATTCCTCTCAAGATTCCCAATTATCCCCTTCTTACAGGTAAGTAGTAGACAGAGGAGGGTTTGACACAGACCCTGACCTGGGGCATCTGCATGAGGATACAGGGGAGCCCAGAGCACAAGGAGATTGGGGGCAGCAAAGGCAAGAAGAGCCTGGAGGCTCCGGGGACTTGTTAAACCCTTGAAGAAAGTAGCTCTGCAGTCCCTGCAGACCCACCAGAGCGAGGTAGATGACAAACCCCAGGGGGCACCGGGCAGGCGCATGAGGGCTGCCAGCAGTCTGAGGACCCCAATCCCCCAGCATTCTTTCACCATTTGCCTGAAGCCTGAAAGAGGCTGCTGCTGAGGAGCCGGAGAAGGCAGCCAGTCAGGAGGCATGCTCAGTGGCCACACCACAGGCTGGCGTGGCGCTGTTGCCAGGGCGGCAGAGGAGTCTGCCTTCACAGGCACAGCACTTTAGCACACGCTCTCTCTGGACTACCAGCACAATGGCCAGCGGCAACAACCTCAGCCATGGGCTTCAAGCTCCCGTCCCAGAGAAGCAGAGCTCACGGGCAAGACATCTGCCATCTGGGATGCCTGCTCCTCTGCCAGGGTCGGGGGAAGTGAAGCTGAGGAGAGGGTGAGGGGAAAACAGACCCCCTAACTGAGCTTCCACCAGGCCAGATCAGACTGACAGACTACTGCTAAGGACTATGTATGTATGTGGTCCAGCCTGGCACAGAAGAAGAAATCCAAGCGCTGTTGAAAACATGTGAACCAGAACTGAATCCACCCAAGGGCAGAGTCACAAAACTAGGAATCCATGAGGTGGCACCCAGAGGTCTAGAGAGTTTTCTCTAAAACTGCCCTAGGAAGGATTCAGCATTTCTGAGAGTACACCGAGAAGCCTCACACTGACCACACAGGCGCTACTACCCTGTCTGAAACCTACCCCAAGCCTCAGGGAATCAGCAGACTAACGCTGCCAATGGCGCTCAGGTCCTGAGTTCTATTCAGACTGATGTCACTTAAGGAAGCCTCTTGACCCCTGAGTCAGTAAGGAAGCTACTGGTCCATGCTAGGAATGAACTGATGTGCAGTTCTCAGCAGACAGAAGCACACGCAGGAGAGACTGCAGGACTGTTTGCTCTGTGTGTGTCCACGGCAGTCTCCTGACGCCATAGCAACACTTACTCAAAAGGAGCCCAAGCTCCCTGCTCACAGCAAATCTTCAGACTAGAAATTCAGCCACTCTGACCTAGGAGCGAGAGACTGCTGCTCAAGTGGGCACCCAGAGACCAGGTTCCGAGGACAGCCCACTATCTATTTGGACTTAACTGGGTACCACCTACACGTACTAGCATGATGGCTGGGATGGAAATACAGAAGAAAGAATCTCAAATCCTCTCATGGCCCAGAGCGAAGCAAGCATAAGTGCATGTTGGAAAAGCTTAATGAGGGACCTTCCACTCCACATCTTCCAGGGGTCTGGCAGGCCATAGCCTGTCTCTATGAAGAGACTTAAGATTTGTACCAGGGTCAGGGCTGTGTGACTGTAAAATGTCACACTGCAGAACCCAAGTGTGTTGGTTAGTTTTGTCAACTCGACACAAACAAAAGGGAACCTTCCTTAAGAAGATCCATCAGTCTGTTCTGTGGGCAGCACCATCCCTGGGCAGGTATGGTCTGGTTATATAAAAAGCCAGCTGAGGGAACCAGGGAGCAAGCCAGTAAGCACCATTTCTCTATACAGCCTCTGCAGGTCCTGTTGCAGTTCCCGCCATGACTTCCCTTCACGATGGACTATGGTAAGGCAAAATAAACCCTTTCCTCGCCAAGTTGCTTTTGGTTTGGTCATGGTGTTAGTCACAACAGGGAGAGGAGGGAGTAAGACCAGCAGGGACCCTGTAAGCATCTCCCTGCTGCCACTTCAGCCTCCCTATGGCAGCACACTGGGGTCCTGGGGCAGGGCTGGGCAGTCCCACAGGAAAAGCGCCTTGCTGTTTACTTGAAGAAGGAAGCAGAATGTTTGGAAAATGAAATGAGAGTGGGACAAAGCCCATGCTGGGCTCTTTAGCCTACCCACTTAGCCTCTGGCCATGGAGGGCGGCACTTTACATTCAGTAAGGGGCAGGCAACAGCCAAACAGACCCAAGTTTGGGCTGAAACCTGGCTTCCAGCCAGCAGCAGCAAACATGCCCAGCAAGTTTCTGACTCTTCTGAGTCCATCTGGCCCTGTCCTACCGTGTCCACAGGGACACTCTGAGGCCCGGCTCCAGTTGCTAGCAGGTCCTGCACAGCCAGCACCAGGGTTACTCTACACCTAGGAAGACATAGCATACAACCCTGCCTGCAACACCATCACTCCCCATCGTCCAGAAGCCTGGGCTGTGGGGGAGGAGGAAGGCAGAGCTATACTAGCTGGGATCTCTGGATTGACACACACTCCAGAACAGACCACAGGAGCGGACCACAGGCGCGAGGATCTGGCCCTCCCCGCCTGGGATTCTTTGCATGGTTTCTCTGGCATAAAGATGCTCAGCTATCTCCAGAAAGCAGGACGGCATGGCCTCTGATGCCCTCAAGGCCTCTTTTTTAGTGCTCAGAGGGAAGGTGGATTCTCCCCACCTGCTGCTGCCATTTCTGAAACCTTGGGGAGTCCAGAGATCTCCAAGTCTGCTCAGCTAACCACACTTTCACTACCACCTCTGCAGACAGCCAGCAGGCTCCATGTCTTAAGAGGTGAGCTGGGATACTAGCAAGGAATAAACCAACAGGCCTCCTGGAAGGAAGAAAACTATGTCTCCTCCTTTTCAAAACCTTTTCAAGAGTCATTAATATACTTGGCATTTGGAACAATACAAAACCGTCAAACTACCATTAAGAGGAAGAAAAGTCTGGTTTGGGGATATTGAGGTCAACATTTTGCTGTCGTCCTACAGACCCCTAGCTCAGCAGTGTCTCTGGCATCTGCCAGACTAATGTAGGAATGGAGTCCTTGACACTAGCTGCAGATGTACAAAAAGGTTCCAGCTTCCTGCAGCAGCTGATCATGCCTTTGGGCTTGGGGTTATACAGGCCCAAGTTTAAACCCAGCCTACCTTAATGGCTACATGACCTTAGCCAAGTCCTTAGATGTCTTCAGCCTTAGTTTCCACACTTGTATGAAGTATATTTCCTAGGACTGTCTAAGTTTTAGGATCACAGTCTTCCAGCTGCCGGCAGCCAGACCACAGAATGTGCATAAGCTCGTGTACCTGCCCAGGAAGCTCACTGTTCCTACCCGACTCTACCCGACTCCCACCGAATCAAGCTCCACATCTGGACTTGCTGAGAAGGGCAGTGCAATTGTAATTTTCCTATGGGACAATTTTATCCCAGCCCTCTGAGGGGAGAAGCTGAGACCCACCACTCCGTCTCCCAGCTTGTCTGGTGCCTGACCCTCAAGACCAGGCCATCAAAGTTCCTTTGCTGTAGGGTCCTAACTTGGCACTTACTAATGGGCATCTTAGACCTGTTGGCACCTCTAGCACCTCGCCACCCAATAGCTGCCTGTTTCCCCACTGCTTGGGACTTGCATGACTCTCCAGATTTCTCATAGTAACACCTTCTCAGAGCTTCGGAAGCAAACCAAAGTCATTTGCCAACTACTTTCTCCCATTAATCTCACAATGCATTTGCTATTTTCCTTCCATAATGACTCATTTAGCAGCAACAGAGCAATTAGGCAGACCACAGAATATTGATTTTCTAAGTGGAAGAAATGTCAGCACAAACATCATTTCCTGCTTGTCTTGGGCCATCTCTTGTTACATGATGGGGTGAACCCTGCGAGTGCTGAGGGGACCTACTGTCAGGATTCTGGGGCTCCAATGTGTGATGACATGATAGAATAAGATGATAAAATGACCAAACATGCAATCTCGGGCAGACCTCAAGACCACAGGAAACCTGTCCCATCACACAAGACGATGGAGTCTAGTCCAGGTACAGGTCCATGTATCGTAGAGTACAATTCTGCTATCAGTTTGTGGCTTGGGGGGTGAGGATGAAAATTCCATTCCCCCTTTGAGCTATATGAAACAGCTGGTCCAAACCCTGAACCACACCTCCCCCTCAGTACAAATGCCCATGCATGTCCACTTCAAGATGCCCATCCAACCCCGAGGCTCAGAAAGGGTTGGTCAAGCCAGCTGGAGACTCCTCTCCCTCCTACCACCACAGCTCAAGACGAATAAGAACGCCTCATATTTCTAGAACACTCCAAACTACCTTTCAAAGCACAAGACTGGAGGAGGAAAAGGTAACCTGTCAGGCATCTGGTAGTCTTGTGCTCACACTGACACAGGAGCCAAAGCCAACCCCACAGAGGGAAACTATTAAACAGGGAATCTGCTAATCTTCACCCCAGATACTCCAAGCAAGTGGAGAAGACAGCTGGAGGAGCAACAAGTCCCCACAGCCCCACCCTAGCCAACACTGACATTTCCCCAGGGAGCAAATGGTTTCCCCCTACAGCAAATGCAGCTGTAGGAGGAAAGCCAAAGGCTCACCTGGTGAGTGTAAATTTAAAATGCAAGCTTTGTAGCTTTGGGTGTGATAAGTACTTTCTGAGTCTCATCTGTAAAATGGGATGATTCCTGCCCTGCCAAAGTCCTGGCTGGTATGAAAGACTAGAGGTAAATGATCTACCTCTCACACTCCACCTTCCTCCTCCCCCCCCCCCAAAGCTCAGCAAATGTGCAGGGACATGCCAGGGCTGGCACATTCAGCCCTAGCATACTAGCATGGTCTGTCCCCATGAACAGGGAGTCCCGTTCTAGTGAAATGCAGACATATACCGGGCAGTCGGGGTGGGCAGGAGGCAAAGTCCCCTGAACTCCCTCTTGTAGAATCAGACACATTAGCACTTCAAGCTGAGGAATCATTCCTTGAAGAAACTACTTCCTCTGGCTCACTGAATGCCGCCTACCTGTATGTACAATAGGATTCCCTCAGCTTCAGCGACTGTAACACCTGTAAGAAGGTCTGAGAAACACTCCCATGGAAGCTCTGGACAGAGCGGGAGACAGGGAAGTGTACCCCAGCTTGGAGAAACAGGGCTTTCTCCAATTTCCAGTGGCAAGTGGGGACAGATCTGTGCCTCAATTTCCATTTTTAGCATGAGAAGAAGCAAGAGACCACATACCAGAAGGAGCATTCATCTTAACAAGAGGCAATTAAAAAAGGGCTGGAAATCTCAAATGGAATCCCCTCCAGGCTACCAATAGCCTTCTAAGGTCCATAAACTGGGAGACTGGAATTCCAGAAGAGGATAGAGGCAGATGTGCCTACCTTACCCTCTCCTGCTCCAAAATGCACTTCTAGCCACAGGTAAATACCATGCCCTGTGGGCTTCCAGAAAAGGGGCAAGGTCCCCACAACAGCTGGCCACATGTCTGAGAAGACTGTACAGGAACAGAGAAGCCAGGGAATATAGACATATAACCCACGTGCGCCAGAGATCTCATTTATGGATTCCAGAAGAGGCACGACCAGCACAAGGGTCACATGGGTACAACACTAGCAACTCCCCCAGAACAATTCAGTGCCCCCACTTTTCTCTTAAGAGAGGGCTCCTTGAAAGGTAAAGGACTCCAGGAACCACTGGCTCCTCTGGAAGAGTTCCTGCAAACCCATTCATGGCAGACCCATCCATAATGGCACAGACTTTGCTCCCAGCAAGGACAGTGCTTTATTAATTATTCAGAGGACAGTACAATTATGCAAATTTGTGGACAGCCTCTGCCCAACTACTGCCTTCTGCAGAGAGTGCCTGAGGGGGATGGGGAGACCCAGAGTCAGAGCTGCTGTGTACAGGGGAACCACTCAACACACAAAAGGGACAGTAACTCCCAATATCCTGGCTAAGGTTAGTACTAGTCAAACCACTAACCCAATGAGGGTGTAAACCAGACAGATGGACAGACGGACAGACAGACACACGGACACACACACACGGACACACACACACGGACACAAGTTTGAAACTACTTTGAAGATCAGCTCTGGGTACCTTATAATAACTTTCCCAAAATTACATCACCTGTCACTTAGCCAGCAATGCCATTATGCAAGGTTCAGTCCTGCAAGTCCTGAAGGCAGTGAATACATCCAAAATTGTCTTAGAAACACGCTTCTGAGGAGAGGGAACACCTCAAGCTAATGTTTACCAAATGATGCTCTGCAGAACACTCCTACAGAGGTCTACAACTGCTCCTGGGGATGGGGTGGGGGCAAGAAACCCTGGCTTAAACAAGACAGAACTGGTGTCTTCACTGCAGGACCTCTCAAAGGCTCTAACCTTCTGGGCCAAGCAAAGAAAAGAACCCCACAGAAAACAACACATAGGCCCACATTTAGGAACCTCTGAAACCAATTTTGAGGTCATTCCCCACCCCCAGATGGTTTTATCCACCTGTAAAATAGAGAAAGCACTGGTTAAAGCTAGACCCTCGAGATGGGAGACAGACTGCTCGGGTTTAGACCCGAGCTCTGGCGAGAAGAGTGCATGTGGCTTGGCCTGTCATGAGCACAAAGTGCTGAGGACGCAGCTGGCATGGAAGACGCTCACCATGTGACCAGTACACTAGAGGACCCTGACTTTGTAAGACAAAGAACTCCTACGTCTCCAAGTCCACTGTGAGAAAAGTCTCTAACCCTGGAGGGAGGATAAAGTAGGCATACCAGGGCATCAGCAATGGTGTGTGTTCACCACCCAATGCCTGGCATAGGGGCCTCAAAAATGGTAAGCAGTTAGCTATTGTTAGTATTATCAGAAATGTAACATAAACATGTGAGCGGAGGTCACATGGAAGACAGCTGATAGGGCCACCTTGGGACTCCGCTTTCTCCTCTGTAAAGTGGGGGTGGCAGTAGCACCTGTAAGGGTGAAATACGGAAATGCATAACACCGAGCAGAACCCATCTTCAGTGTCCACTCAACGGTGGTGGGTGGTGCCATCCCAGCACCAAGAGAAGCCTGCCATGTAGACAGCAAGATGAAGGACGTCTGCATCCCGCCCAGCCACCGAGGTCCATGAAGCTCCAGGGGCTTCACTACCTGAGCACCATGAACCAAACCCAACAAAGACCTCACACACCTTCAGTGTGCAAAGGATTCCTTTCAAGAAACCTGGGGCCTGCTTCACTAAATAGAGAATTTGAAGCTCAGAGAGAAACAGCAGGTGGCACCAGGTCTCAGAGGACTCCTCAGCATGAGGTAGTGTGGGAACTACAGGAGATGGGACTGGGCAGCCAGGGGTTCAAATTCCAAGACCCTGCCTCACAAGCCAGACCCCCTCACCCCTCTCACTCACCAACCATCTGATGGGTGGTCTGGGCTGATCTGGCTACTCCCCTCAAGACAGGCCTCTCTTAGGCTACACTGAGAGCTCTGTCTGCAGGACAGGACACCCCTACAGTCAGTCACACTGGCTGTCCTATGGGGGCGGGGTGCCTTCATAGAACTGGGCTTGAATTACATGGCTGCCACTGACTTCATCATGGTAAGTGAAGTCACTTCTCTCCACCTCAGCATCACCCCTAGAACCAGGGAGTCAGAAAAAGGACTGGGCCAGGGTTATCCGTGTGGGCTCAATACTGGACCAAGTGCAACTCCAGCTTTGGCCTCCCCTCTCTTAGTTCATTTACCTGCTGACCACAGTGTCAATGTCTGGCCTCATCGTAGCACCTCCAGGGAGCCCTGAGCTCTGGCCTAATGACTCCTTCCAAAGTGGAACCATACAGTAAACACCAGTGAGAAGTTCTCCACGGCAGAAAAGTGAGTGCCTTCCTGAGCAAGAGCAGCAGGCTGCCTCAGGGAGGCCTCTGTGGGTGCTGGTTTCTTTCTTTGACCATGAACTTATTTCTAACAAGTAGACTCCTGGTTTGGGATGTTCTTTTTTTTTGTTTGTTTTTTGTTTTCCGAGACTGAGTTTCTCTGTGGCTTTGGAGCCTGTCCTGGAACTCGCTCTGTAGACCAGGCTGGCCCCGAACTCACAGAGATCTGCCTGTCTCTGCCTCCCGAGTGCTGGGATTAAAGGCGCGTGCCACTACCACCCGGCCCAGCTGGGATGTTCTTTAAAAAGGCATTACAACCTTAAAGCAAATGGCAGGCCCAGATAAAGGTACAATCTCAGCTCTGGCTGAGCTCTGGTCAAGGAATGAACTGCCTGAGCAGAGAGATCTCTCAGGAGTGACAAAGGGCCACTCCACACTGAGCTTCAGTTTCTACCTCTGTGAAATGGGAAACAAGCCCCTCCTCCCTGTGAGGAATCAAGAACACAGCATGGGATATGCTTAGACAAGCTGCCAACACACAGCTGGGTCACCATCTTTACCCCTCTACAACGGTTCTCAACTTTGGGCAATAGTTCTCAGACTTGGAGGAGACACAAGTTACCCAAGCACAAAGTCTAATCCAGCAGGTCTAGGGTGGAGCTCAAGAACCTGCATTTTCTAATGCTGACTCTCCCCTACCTTCAACATCTGGGACAAACTCCATCCCAGACACTTCTGCGACTCAGTTTCCTAGCTGCAGTCTGGGGTAGGGACTGGAAAGGCATACATGGGAATAGGAATAGGGGTGGAGCCAGGAACAATCCATTAATAAATCTCCTCCCCAGCCAGAAACACTAATTGTTGAGGCTTGGCCATTCTTCACGTGCTAACAATATGCAGCTGCAATACAATGCTCTGATTATGAATGTCAGAAAGACAGAGCATGAAATTAACTTCCCCTTAGTCGGTGGGCACAGGGAGATGCTATACTAATTCACTGCCCTCAGCATGAAAACTCCCAAAGACAATGTGGCATCTTATTAGGGTGTGTGCTACCCTGGTGTCATCTATCCCTCTGCCCAATGCTCTTTTACAATCCAACTGGGCTGATGTACAATCAAGCAGGACCCTGCTTGTTCAAGACAGGTCAACAGCGGGCAGGTGGGGCTAACAGAAGGGATTTGCCAGGGCAGCTGAGAGAGGGTAGAAGACCCCCAGCTCCACAGTGGGGGCTTCCCACAGGAAAAAGTA
Source organism: Microtus pennsylvanicus (assembly GCF_037038515.1). Taxonomy (NCBI): domain Eukaryota; kingdom Metazoa; phylum Chordata; class Mammalia; order Rodentia; family Cricetidae; genus Microtus; species Microtus pennsylvanicus. The sequence continues at coordinate 50,526,258 of NC_134587.1, read as the reverse complement.
AGGTGGGGGACTGCTGTGCTGGAACAACTCACCATGCAGCTGAACAACACAGGAAGCTGTCCCAAGAGATGGGAAAGCTGGACTCAGAGCATGCCTGTGCCTCTTGCAGCTCCTGCGCCAGCCTGGCCAGAAACACCAAAGTACCCATGAGTGCCAGCAGAAGGTGCAAAAGCCTGCCAGGTTACCTTTAGGGGAACGTTCCCAGAAGCAGGGCCTCGAGGCTGTCCACTGACCCATCTCTCTTAAGAAACTTAGGCATATGCAGCAAAGTTACTCACTCACTGACGGTACTAAATATTTCTGGGCAGCACACAGCACTGTCAGTGCTTCTGACCAGCCCACTGCAGAAGCGCTGTCAGGAGTCAGAGGCCTGCCAAAGGCATTCTTGACATCTCTCCAGGATTAGGCTTAACCTCCAGTTTTGGGGGTCACGTCTTAGTCTAAGAATGTCCAAGCGGTCCCCCAGAAGGCTGTGAGGTTAGACACTATCTTCCACCCTCTCCTGGGATCATACCCACTACTTGCCTAAGTGAGGGCTTCTGTAAGTACTTACAGCCCAAGTTCCAAAAGCAATCTATGTGTGCACATAGTCTAGCACATGTGGTGGACAGTCATGTGTCCATGAAGCTCAGACACTCTCAGACAGCAGGGATGGAAGGGGAAACCTCCGGTATTCAAAGATCAGGAGACAGCACAAGACCAAGCATAGTCTCGCCTTACTCCCGGACCACTGATTCCACATGCACACTGAAGAGGTTTGCTGGGGTTTGGCCATGGCAGCTGTTGAGGCTCTGCGGGGCTAAGGAAGAGTACCCCTTACATAGGGTGAATAGGAAAGGGGACATGTTATGGAAGAAAGCCAGTGAGTACAGAGGGCAGGCCTTGGGCATGGCATGGTGGAACTCTGAGGATGGGGGAGCCTCAGTTCATTGTAGACCTGCTGCCCCCACACCCACAAAGCCCCTACCGGACAGGAGAAAGTTCCTCCTTCCAGAGGGACTTAGGGCTCTCCTTCCAGACAGACATACTCAAGACAGCAAGAATCTGTAACCACCAGAGCTTCTCTGGGAAGGGGAGCTTTGTCCTTCATTCTCATAGAGAATGGGGCTGGCAGCTCAGAGCAGTGAGAAGCCAAACAGCCAGAAGGGAGGTCTGTGGTTTCCTTCTCCCCTTTTCACTCTCTCTGTGATCGCTAGTTTCTTTCTGTGGTCTTTAGAAATAGCCGTTAATTAGAGCCCAGTAATTAACTTTCTGGTTCAAATAATATTTTGCAAAGGAATTCCATTAAAGAGTCGATTTGCATATCCTCTGATATGGGGCTTGGAAATAGGCAAGGCTACTTGGGAAGAGAAGCCCCATGGTACCCCCAAGACTGGCTGCAACCAGGACATGGGTTCTACTTAGCATGTGAGATTGAGAGGGGAGTCTAAAGGCTGCTGATGGGTAAGTTATCCCCAAGAAGTTAGGCAGCTTGTTAACAAAACAGGCCAGCATGTCCACATGCCCAGACAGTACTGCATATGTGGACGGAATGTACACATGGGCACCCCGAGACTACACACACATTTACAGAAAACACAGAACATGCACCTGGACAACACAGAAAACACAAAAGTTTACACATCAAGAAAATGCACAATAATAATACAGTAGTCAGCACTTACTGACTACTTAGATCGAATCATTTCCTGTATTTGACCTACAGAAATCTTAAAACTTCATCTGGTCTAATCCAACAGGATACCAAGCTGGTCTGTTGCAAATACATAGACATATACCAAAATATTTACATGTCATGCACACACACCTTCCTGAGGACAGATACACATTTGCAAAATATATAAAAAGTATGCAGATATATTGGTGCTTGTTCAAAGGTCAGCTTTCCTAGCCTCTGAAACTTCAGCTGGGCAGCCCGGGGCTGATCACTAGCTAAATTCCACCATTCCTTAAAATATTACCCAGCTCAGATACCTAGAAAGTCCGCATGGGGACCACAGATACAAAAGGAAGGCAAGGAAAATGAGAAAGCACAAATAAACCGGCTGTTCCACGCATCCAGGTTGTGTTCTGTGGCGTTCCTTGCCTCTGGAGCTGAGGCTCAGAATCACACACACGGCTCTAGCTGGACTTGCTCACGCTCCTGAGGAGCCACATACAGAGCTGCACAGGGAAGCAGTGTGACTACTAGAGGCCTGGCAGTCATGTGGCCCTTCTCTGCCCATCTACTCTGTAAAGGACGGATGCTCGCGCCAAGTACCATAAATATAAGTTTCCCTTGTAATGATTACTGTCTCAAGAATTAAATCTGATTCCCATATGGGAGGGGGGATGAAAGCCAGGAAGCCTTCCTCCCAGGAGTTAGTGAATTTCTCGTAGAGCTCATATAACATGTAGGACCCACCCATACACAGCCGGCCAATCAGGGTAACCGAAAGTCTGCAGAGGTTTCTGTCAGAAATTTAGAACATGGGGTGAGTCTGGAGGAAACAGCACCGCGGGCCACTGGACTCAGGGGAGCAGTCAGTAACTAATCACTAACAAGTAAATTAATGTAAATAAAGAAATACCATTTTTCTGCCTTTCCAAGATGAAAGGGACCGTTTTAATGATGACAGACAGACAGCTCATCTCTTAGTGTGAAGAAACACTAACAGGTAGCCACTCTCAAAACTCACTGGCAGAGACTAAACCATTACAGTCTTTCGATACGCCTTTTGTGTGTGTCAAAACTTCAAACTTCATATTCTTTGACTTAGTAATTCTATTTCTAAGACATTATCCTATGGGAAAATAAGAGATGTAGACAAAAAGCAAATGCTCAAAAATTTAAATTAGAATTTAAATTTAAAATGTAAAGAAAAAGTAAAGCTAAACTAAATGATTTAAAATAAAGATGGCTCAGGAGGAGCTGCAACAGTGGACATTTAAAAAGGATTTTAAAACCACACTGGAAACCTCTTCACTCCCAGGTGCAGACAGACAGGAGGACGAAAGGACAGGTGGAGGGTCTTTTACCAGGCACTCGCTCTGCTTTGCTCAAGGTTAACAACGCCCTCCATTAGGACTCAATTCCTCCTGCAAGGAGCAGCGGCATCTATGATCTCTCTACAACTGTGGAATGATACCGAATGACTGACTGTTAGTCCTGGCACACGGATGAGAAAACTGAGGCCTACCAAACAAGATGGCTTCCCCCAACTGAAGTTAACTAATACTTGAAATCCTATAGTTAGGTGAAGTTCTTTCACACATTATGTTTTAATCAAATTTTAGAAACATTTAAGAAGGGTGTGAGACCCAGTATTAAATGCTAAGGAAACAGCACGGAATAAGATCAAACACTTGTGATTAAATAGTGAATGTATCAATACCAGTACCTCCATCATAATTTTCATTGTGTCCACTCTGTAGCTGTATAAACTGATGCTCCCAAAAGCCTAAGTGACTTGCTCCAGCAAGGACTTCAAAGACAAAGCTGACATTATACCTAATAAGTATCTAAACTTGAAGTCACTATACTTCACAGACCAGTCCCAAGGGAAAGTAGACAAGAGCTTGATGTCCCATTCCCTGTGCACAGCAGGGCAGGAACCAGCACATAATCACTGGCCTACGGACAAGAACTACCTTCCACTTCCTGTTCTCCACCCAGCTTCCTGTCTCTTCCTCCAAGAGCTACCTCAGTCCTGGAGACAGAACTCCTACCTGTCTTCTTCTCAGGCCAGGTGAGAGTCCCTGTAACAACCCCACCCCACTTCCAACTATCTACCCTCCCTGGTCTATACATACACCGGAGTAACTCTCAGCTATGGAAACTGAGTCCCATAGTCCCTGGAGGGGAGAGTGCAGCTCTAACTGTGCACACACCAGCCTTGCCTAGTTGCACCCAGCTGCATTCCCAAGTTAAGCATCACAGGAGGCCAAATGGCAAGAATGGGAGGGTACCTCCACTCCAGAGTACAGAGAGTCAGTCGGAGGGGACACTCTCACCCAGAGTTACTGAGAAATGGTATCGGGGAAATAAGGGAGAAGGATGTCAGCTGACTGGCCTAGCTCAGTGACTAGGTTCTGGGAAGGCAGAACCACCATATCCTTTACTGCTTTTACCAACATTAAAACCCCTTGCCAATGAAGCAGCAACACTTCCAGCCTGCACAAAAATGCTTCTGCCAGCACCAGTTCACCTGGGGAGCGCTGGCCAGCACTCACTTCTGCTGTCCAGGAGAAATGACTGCCTGCCCCTGATGCTCACTGGCAAAGCCTCCGAAGGCGACAGGAGTGTCTGAGAGGCCCAGAGATCAGAGACCAGTTGAGAACCTCCTCTGAAGCCATCTTCAGTACAATAAGTACAAAGGCTCAAACCTGTCCTGTTGTCCTGTAGCCCTTGAGCCCCTAAGACTCTGCTAATCTGACACAAGCCTCACAACCAAAGGGCAGCAGCCCACACCCAGGGCAGATTTCTTTCTCAAGAGTCCCAAAGATTCCAGCCCAGAACTACCTGGTTTCCAGCCTCTGGACGGAGAATTTCAGAGCAACAACAAAAGGACCGCCCCAACACAGCAGTCTGCAGAGCACACAGACTATACACAACGCCTCTTGAGAAGTCATACAAACCAGGCAGATTCACACACACTTAGACTCTAGAGATTGACCCAGATAGCCCCAAACTGTTCATCTACACGGGAGGGCTTCTGGGATCAGGGCTCGTGCATGCAACCTTGGAAGCGTTTATTCCCTTTTCCATCGCTGCATCCCAAGCATCCTTCCCATCTCAAGTATCCACTCACTGCTTGGTGTCTGTATTTACCCCAGCCCCCGGGAGAGGCACGGCAGTCAGTGGGAGTGCCATGAAGAGGGAATTCAATCTCTCCCTGATCTGCTTATCCCACCCCACCTGGGCAGCACAACACCCACAAGAGTGAAGAGGTCCCTTTCCACTGACCCAGGCCTGACCATGAGTCAGTGAACTCCGAGAATGATGACTCCAGGACTGTCCCAGAGGAACATCTGCCAAAGCACCCAGCTCAAGCCAGCGGAGCTGTTCCCGAACAAAGCAACAAACCAAGACCCCAGTACTGGCAAAGCCCATTTCAGCCTCTAGACTGAATAGGATTCCAAACCCAGTCTCCCTGACTGTTCATGGAAACCTGGGCTCCTTTTCGATTCCAGACAAGCCACTAGGCCAGATCTTGTTTAGAGAAAATTAAAAAGACAATTCCACACCACTGCCAGTGACATTCAGCTCCTCTTGCTGCCGTTCACATTTCCAGAAATGGACTTGTAGTTTCACTCTCAAAGCCGACTCTGCCTACCCCTCCCCCTACATAGAACAAGGCTAACCTGAGAGCAGGCTGAACAGGATGTATCCGAGGTCATCTTAATGGAGCCTGGACCTCTGGCTAGGGTTGCTAGTCAAGCGCTTGCTGCCGGCTTCCCAGGGCGGGAGGTAAACACCACACGCATGCCGCCTGCTCTCAAGCGGACAGACACACTGGGAGACCGGGCTGCCTGCTGTCTCTCCTGCTCCCGGACAACCACCACATGCACACAAAACCGGGTACGTACACAAGTCCTCGCATGCGAGAACAGAGGGTCCGGACCCCTGCCAGGGAAAGCGCGGAGAAGGGCATGTTCTTGGGGGACACAGTCGGAGGTGGAAGCTGTAGGAGAGTGGAAGGCAGCAAACCGGATGGCCTGCCGTCCAGACAGACAATAATAACAAAGATGGGAATGGAGATTTTCAAAGACGCAGTGGCTGCACCCAGCACTGAGCTCTGACCTGGCTACACCTTCCTGCCAGGGAACGCCTGGTCCCCTGAGGCACCATAGCCACTAGTGAGACGCTGGGGGTCCTGCTTTAGGCTGGGCTGGGCAGCTGGGGCAGGAAGCCAGGTGCAGACAGCGGTGGGGATGCACTGGAGAGCCGCTCTGGGCTGAGGGACAAGGAAGGTCTAGCGGTTCTAATTGGGTTGTGGGAGGGGTACTCTGGGGGAAGACGCTAGCTGTCAGTTAATCGTCATTCCACCTTGGGCAGGAGTTGGGATAACTTGGGCTCCTTTGCTTGCTGGAACCAAGGAGGAAAGGAGAGACATTATCATTCTACCTGTGCCTTCCACACAAAAAGTGCCAACTCGCCAATGGTAAAGCGGACACAGACCTAGGGAGACGCCAGTACCCTAAGATGTTGGGGCTGAATGCTGAAAAGGCTTCTTAGAGCCCATTGGCTCCTTCACCTCCACGACACGTTCTAACTGGTACAGGAATCCATCACTGTGCCTGTGCCTAAGTGGAAAGGTGCCTGTGGCTGATACGACTCAAGGAGGAGATCCAGGGCCCCCAGAGACTGTGCCCGCCCAGTGCCCCCGCACGGACAGGATGGCTTGCCCTTGCGAGCTGAAGCCTGCACGTTGCCAGTGACTCCAAAGCAGGCTCAACAACCTCCTCCCCGCTCCTCTGCCCCACAAGCCACCTCCCCCTGGAATTTCCACACCTGCTCTCGGCTTACCCAGAAGGAAGCAGGGAATAGGAGACACCCCTGGGAGCGGAAGGAAAAGGAGGGGAGCAGCAGCCCAGACTGGAGGGGGAAGGCCCATCTTCCGGGGTCTCATGCTATGCCCATCAACCGGGCACTGCCCGCTCTGCTCGCCCCAGCCCCCAGAGGAGCACGTGCCCTACTTAGCGCAGATGTGCCCCCAGAGCAGCCCAGCCCCCTGCTCCTCCCCTCCAGATGTTCACCCTTTTCCGCGCCACGAGCGCTGCCTGGTCTGGGTAAGACCCAACCGAAAATGCCTTTTGTATCGGACACCGAGGGACTCGGCAGGCCGGGGGATGGGTCCTGAGGGTGGAGGCGCCACTTCCGTCCCTCCAGACACCGCACGGCCCGGGAAACAATGCCCACCTCGGCCAGAAGAAGCAGGACCCCTCATGCCCGAGAGGGCACTTGCCGCCCGGCCTCACCCTGGACCTCCGGCAGCCGGTGGGGGCAGCAAAGGGTGCAGCCTCGGCCCCGCGGCCCGACGTAGACCCCGTTCCCGGAGTTCCCGGAGGCCGGCGAGGCGTCTCTCCCGCGGGAGCGTGCTCTGCCCGGCTCCGGCTTTGTCCCTGCGCCCTCGGGGCACAGCCCGGACGACGGCGGGCTCACCTCTCATTGTCCGCGGCGGCGGCGGCGGCAGCGGTTGCGCTCCGGAACCCCGGCAGGATGTGGCGGAAGCTGTGGTTGCGGTCCAGCTTGGGCTGGCTCTTGGTGCGCTTGATGGAGCCCTTGAGGCGACGGCTGAGGAAGCCCTGCGCGCGGGGCGACAAGAGGGGGAAGGGGAGGCGGGGTTAGCGCGGCGGCAGCGGGCCGGGACCCGCACCCTCGCGGCCCACGGCGGGCCGGGTTCGGCCCCAGCAGCTCGCGGCCCGCGCCGCCGCTCGCCCGCCCGCCGACCGAGCGCCGTCGGCCCGGCCCGCGCAGCGCGGCCCAGCCCACCCCGCGCCGCCCGCCGGCCGGCCCAGCCCGCCACGTCGCCCCCGCCCCTAAGCCGCCGTTGCCTTGGCGACGCCGAGCCGAGAGTCTCCGACCGTGGCCGAGGATGCCCGAGCCCCCTACCCCGCCCCCCTGGTGCCGAGAGGGCGGGAGGTGAGGGGGACCCGGCTCCGGAGGGGCGGGGACCTGGGGGTCTCGAGCCACCAGCTGCCCCTCATCTCCCAGCCTTCCTTCACAACCAGGCCACACCCCCAACCTCCGGGAGGAATCCACACCCCGCCCCGTCCGGGACTGACAGGAGCGGTTGCACAGAAGGAAACTAAGGCCGGGAGAGCAGGCCCTTTAGGCGGCCAGCGCCTGGTAGCAGCATTCTGGCCATCTAGACCAGAGTAGGCAGTGACTGGATGTCTGGATGGGCGCTGACACCCTTGGACCCCGGCAAGGCCAATTCCCACGGGTACAGGGTTTCCCAGTTCCCGCCTTAGGGAGGGGCCTGAGGTGTTGAAGGATTTCCTGAGTATTCCTCAGATTTGGGACACCGGACTCAGACCATGCCTAGATTCACCGGGCAGCGTTAACCTGAAGCTCCAGCTTAAACCACCACCCCCAACTCCAATCACCCCACCCCAGAGCTTCTGGACTAATGAAGAAGCAGGGGAGGAGGCAGGCAGCAGTCAGTACGCGCAGGCTGGACCAGAGCTCCCTTGATAGATGATGAAATTTTGCGGGGCTCAAGGGGCCACGGCTTAGTCTTACTGAGTGAGCTGGCTAGTTTTCAGTCAACTTGACACAGGCTAGTCATCTGAGAGGAGGGAACCTCAACTGAGAAAATGCCTCCACAATATCTAGTTGTAGGGCATTTGTTAATTTAGTGATTGATGTGGAAGGGCATAGCCCATTGTGGGTGGTGCCATCCTGTACTGATGGTCCTGGGTTCTATAAGACAGCAGGCTGAGTAAGTCATAGGGAGCAGGCAGAAAGCAACACCCCGCCATGGTCTCTGCATCAGCTACTGCCTCCAGGTTCCTGCTCTGTTTGAGTTCCTGTCCTGACTTCCTTCAGTGATGGTCTAAGATATAAAAGCATAAACTGATAAACCCTTTCTTCCCAAAGTTCCTTTGGTCATGTTATTGTTTTGTTTTAATCATAGCATTAGAAACTCTAATCCTTTAATCTCAGCACTCAGGAGGCAGAGGCAGGTGGTTTTCTGAGAGTTCAAGGCCAGCCTGGTCTACAGAGTGAGTCCCAGGACAGCCAGGGCTACACAGAGAAATTCTGAGAAAGAGAGAGAGAGAGAGAGAGAGAGAGAGAGAGAGAGAGAGAGAGAGAGATTGATTCTAAGACACTGAGCTTGGGACCTGCAGACACCTTGGGAACTCCCCGAGGAGGGCTTGTCTGGGAGGGGTGCTGGGACCCACCCACTCAGTCTCCATCCAGGGTAATCTTAGGACAGAAGTAAAGGAGTGGTAACTATTTTGATGTCAGTGCTGTCGTTGAGATTTGAATGTCACATTTCATCCATCACAGGAGAATGGGTGGGTCTGACGGTCCTCTGACCTCAGAAGGTCAAGGGGACATTTGCAGCCTCAACCCCCCCAGACGTGACAAGCTCAATAATGGGCTAAGTAAATCCTCTCGTGCCACAGAGAAAGTACCAGAAAGACGTTGCCTGCAAATGAAGAAGCCTTGCTCAGAGATGTCTGCCCGAGGACAGCCAGTTCCAGAGGCTAATGCCAGAGAAGTTCCCACAGGACACCCGTCTCTTGCAACATCTTAAGCTATCCCTCACCTTGCTCTTTTCCCTCTACATCTTTTTCTTCTATAGCAGCCTCTTTCTGTTGTCACTTGTCAGCATTCCACATGTTCTCCCAGGGCCACTAAAATGCCACCCCCACCCAAAGGCTTTCCTAGCTGGTACTGTCCAAGTGCATCTGACCCCTGTGCCCACATGGCCTGACAAGGGGTTCAAACGCACTGCACTCAGTAGGTGCCTCTTGGCTTACAGGACAAATTGGAGGGACCCTCCCCCTGAGACATAATCCACGGGCAAGGCATTGCAGACTAGGGGAGCTTGAAGCTTCTGGGACACAGCAGGCAGGACCCTGCACCTCCAAGCAAACGCTGGCTCTCCCAGCTGCCTGGCTGCCCTGTGTGGCCTTCCCTCACGAGTATTAAGTTAGGGAGTCTCCCCAGCACACTTGGACTTCTCTGGGTTCTCACTTTCTGCACTGATGAAGATTTCACCATTGTTACACTCTTAGGTACAAAGAATCACAAAGCCCACTTGACAATGGAGCCCATTCTATAATAATATCTTCAGTTCGACTCTATTTCTGAGTTAAAAAAAAATAAAAGTCTTCTCCCCTCTAAGAAAGTGGGTTGGACCCTTGCAACTTCCCCACTTGTCCTCACGAGGCTCAGATGCCACCTGTCAGAGGGCAGTGACTTCCTTCTGAAAAACCAATGCTACCTGCTACCTCCCCTTACCCAGCAATGGCCTTGGGGACTAGTACTCCAAAAGCCTGCCACACAAGACACATGGGAACACAGCAGCCATGTTGTTTACATACCCAAGAGGCCCAGCAACTCAGATCATGAGGGGTTCTTCAGGGAGTCATTGAGGATTCCTATTAAGACCCACTTCTCCACAATCTGCCCTACAGACCTGAGTCCCCGTTCAGAGCCCCACATATAATAAACACCCTCATCCTGGAAGGAGACTCAAAGCCAACAAGCCATTACTGAGGGTGACAAAGGTCCAGAGAGGTGAAAGGTCTTCCCAAGATCAAAGGCCCCAAGCTGCATTCCCGGACTCTGCCCAGATTCACCGGGCTGAAGAGTCAGGCGGTTTGTCCTCTGCCCTGGATGAAAGAGACAAGCCTTTCTCCCCACCCCCCACCCCACTTCATGGGATCTGCCAGAACCAGAACTCATGAAGAGCAGCTAGTTGGTCTTCAAACCAGAAAGTTATGCCAGGCCCAAGTCAAAGAGCTGGGAGGTAGCTTGGTGGCAGACTGCCTGCCATGCATCAGGTACCGAGCCTGATGCCACCACAGGGAAAACAAAGGCCCCAGTCCACCTTTGACTAAGTGGCATGAGACAAGGTTCCCGTTCATTCAAGTCAGGCCTGATGGTGCACACCTTCGATCCCAGCACTCCAGAGGCAGAGGCAGGCACAGATCTTGTTGAGTTCCAGGCAAACCAGGACTACATAGTGAGACCTTGCCTCAACAAACAAACAAATAGCTCTTGGCACCCACTTTGGGGCTGTGCTGGGCATACTGACAGTCCGTGCCTAAGAACTAAGAAGTGCAAGTAGGCACATAGGCCTCAAACCCAGCTGTACCAGACCCCAGCTTGTCTCGGAGAGCTGGTGGGCAAGGCCTATCACCTCACTGTGAAATAAGTTAGGGAGGGACATGCAGTAAGTATTAACCAGGACAAATAAAGCTGACCAGAGTTTAGGCTTGGGGTGCAGAACAGAACCTCCAACAAAAGCTAAGTTTATTCTCACAAGTAACTCCTCCAAATGCAAAGGTATCATAAAAACCTAGAGTTTATAATAGCATATGTCAGGCTAGCTCGTCTGTGAGGGCTAGACATGCTTTCAACAAATCACTGCATGATCACTCCTTTGCCTGTGCCCCCATCACTCACCCACGGTCGCCCCCAAGTCAACCCCCCACGGTGGTCCCCATCACCTCCCCATGGTCGCCCCTGTCATCCCCCCATGGTTGCCCCCGTCATCCCCCCCATCAACCCCCCAGCTGCCCCGTCACCCCCCATCACCCCCCACAGTCGCCCCCGTCACCCCCCCATGGTCACCCTCGTCATCCCCCCATGGTCACCCCCCACCACCTCCCACAGTCACCCCCCATCACCCCCACGGTCACCCCTGTCACCCCTCCCATGGTCACCCCCGTCATCCCCTCCATGGTCGCCCCCCCCATCATCCTCCCATCAACCCCCCAGCTGCCCCCATCACCTCCCACAGACGCCCCCGTCATCCCCCCATGGTCACCCCCCACCACCTCCCACAGTCACCCCCCTCCCGCAACCTCCCACAGTCTCCCCCCTGCCGCCCCCCCCCAATCTCCATCACACATTCTTTAGGAGACTATCACACTACACACACAGAGGATCTGGCCTTGCCAATCAACCTCTGGGCACCTCAAACTTTTTCATGGTGCCTAGGTTCAAAAATCTTTGTTCATTTGTTTTTTTGAGAAGAAGCTCAGCATGTAGCCCAGGCTGGCCCTGAATTCATGATCTTCCTACTTCAGTCTCCTGAGTGCTAGGATTCCAGGGGTTGCACTCGGCTTCCTAGGATCAAATCTCCCCACCCCACCCCTGCCAGGGGAAGATTTGAGACATGGTCTCATGTAGCCCAGGCTGGCTTCAAAACTCCTACTCTTTCTATTTCCTTCCATGTGCTGAGATTACAGACATGCAACACCACGTCTGGTCTAGGTTCAGACAACCTCTGTAAAAATCACTGGTTCTTTTCAAGCCTTAGTATCCTACCTGTAAAACAGGCTAATGGTGGGACCTACTTTCTGGGATTATGGGAAGAATTATGCTCAGATATTACCAGGATATCAGCAGAAATTTAAGCAATCACATGTAGTGGCTTTACTGTCACCATTTCTGAGACTGGCTCAAGTGCAGCCAATTCTTTTTGTCCCAAGGTGTGGGTGAGCGACACAGGGAAGAGTCTGCCTGGGCCTCTATGGAGTCTTCAGGCTGCTAGTGCTGGCTGGGGACAGAGACATGAATGAAGCTGCTTGCGGCCACAAAGTGAGAACCACTCTTTTAACTAGTGCTTTCTTCCAAAGGACTCCCCATGTGCAGTGTGCGGCCATGGGGCTGCTCAGGTGAGGCCTCAGCTTTCATCCAGGGAGCAGGGACTGAAGTGTAAAACACAGCAGGCAGCCTGCAGTCCACAGGGACAGGGCCTGCTCCGCCCCTGTGGGGTACTGGCCTCCATTAACACACAGGCAGCTGTGCCAGTGTACTGGGCTCAAGCAAGGCCTCAGGGCTTTCATACAAGGCTGCTGTTGCTAGTCCTTGCTTTGCCCTTCTGTGAATGACCCCCACCCAAAAGAACACAACCACTCACGGCTGACCCCCACTCTACCACTGGCCAAGACCCAGGACAGACCAGAGTGGAGAACACAGGTGTCTCTGGCTAGAAGGACGGGTCACCAGGCACCCCCTCCCATTGCGGCCCTTCTGTCCTAACATCTGGCCCACCCCTGCTCGTCTCAGGGAGGCTCTCTCCAGCAACGCTCAGAACCCTTTCAGAATTCCAGACGCGTGATTTCTTCATTCACCCATTTCAATCAATTCCAAGTGATGATGATGATGATAAATGATGGGTTATCGAGCAAGCTCCTGTTCTGCCAAGTTGCTGTGTCCATGAAAACTCCAAGCACATCTCTCAGCAGGGAGGGAGTCAGCCTAGGAGGCTCAAGGCCTCTGCTAAGAGTCCTTGGGAGAATGCGAGCTTCAGTACCAGAACGTCAGGTTTTCAGAGGGAAGTGGAGGCTGGGAGAGATTAAGATCCGTGCTCAGAGTGGCTACGTTGTTATCTAGCAGAGCTTGGACCTTACCCAGGAGAGTTCTGGAATGTGGGGTGAGCAGAGTGGGGACCTCCTTCCCCAGAGGTGAAACAGACAGCTCAGACCATCCTCTGCACACAGGACTCACAGGGGAGGAGAGTCCTCACAGGCACTGTACTCTAGAGGGTGTGCACAACCACACCACCCTGGGAGCCCCTTGTCACCAAAGGCCTCCAACCGGCTATATATCTCCTACAGTCCTGAGCCCAGACCTAGAGGACAGTGAGAACTCAGTCAAGAGCATGCCCCTTCCCTACCCTCAGTGTCCTTCCACCCAGCCCAGCCTTCCTCTCCTCCCCTTCCTGTAAGCAGACCCTGGGTCACTGCAGACGTGTAAACGGCCTGGCATACCTCTGTCTCCCTTTATCTGTCCAACCTGCAACTCTGAGATGGTGCTTGGAACGCAGGCAGAATGCCAAGGATCCATGCTGGGCAGAACCCAGCTCTACCCATGCCAGATTTTAAAAGTCCAAACCCAAACAGGGAAGCTTCGGGAGGGAGGCTGTTTTCACAGATGTCTCCTTCAATTCCATTCTAGGGCTCTGTCGAAATGCCAAGAACACATCTAAATAAGCAAAACAGAAAAGGCAGGGGAAGATCCCAGCCAGAGAGTGCCACCTCTGGAACCCAGAGAAGAGAGACGCTGGGCACACAGCAGGCAAGTGCAGGAGCAGGGTGGCAAGAGACCTATTTCCTAAGTGCATGGGTAAAAGCAATAGGACCCACATGGTACAAACAGGAGCCAAGGTCCAGAGGGTGGTCAGATTGGTTTAGAATAACCAAGCACAATACCTAGGTCTCCTCAGTTCCTTCCAACTTCAGCACCATGCTTCTAGACTCCCCCTGGAAGCTGTACTTCTTTTGTCCAGGCCTCCTCAGTCTTGCACAGGAAACACAAGGGACTAGGGTGAGTGAGCGCTTGCCAGTGCAGCACCTGCCAGTCCTATGAAGTGAGGATCAGTGACCAGCCGGGTTGCCTGGATCTCCCAGGCTTGGCACTCCGTGCCAAAAAATGTGCTGGCTCTGCCCATGTCCTCCGCATGTGCCATTCTTCCAAACCTCCTCCACCATCAAAGGTGACCAAAGCTGGGGAATGACTCAATGAAGTGACAGGCATGGTCACAGGAGAAAGAGAAGAGGAATTTTAAGCTAGGATCGGAAGCTGCTGCCTTTCTGATAGCCTGCCCACAGATCACCCTCTGACTATGCCAGTGTTCCCTTGAACATGAAAGATCTTCATAGCCCCCCTTGTCAGCAGAACAAAGGACCACAAGCCATGAGGTCCCCAAACAAGACTAGGACATTCAAGAATAAACTCTTGTCTCAAAATACTGAATAGCCAAGAAATTTGTAATCCAGCACGGAGGAGGCAGAGGATCTCGAGTTGGAGGCCAGCCTGGGCTACAGAATGAGACCCTGTCTCAAACCAACATCCTGGCCAGAAAACCGCACATAAACACATTCTCGCATGGAGAAATATACAAGCCTGAAACCATATTCAGGCTCAAGGACAAGCATGGCAACAATGCCTACACAAAAGGCACACCCACAAGAAAGGTTTTATATGTTTTATATGCGTCTCTCTAGCACCACCGTACTCACAGATGTGCGTGCAAATACGTATGCTGGCCAGCCAGCATACACAAGACAAAGACACACACATACACCATGCAAATCAAGAGAACACAGAAACGAGCCCAGACACACATACACAGGCTCAGCAGTTAACAGATAGCCACAAAGGACACTGCTGCCAACGCCAGGCACAACAGGGAAAGAAGGGGAAGGGGCCCTGAAGACCCAGCTTAATTTTGCCACTGACATTTTCTCCCTGCCTTGTGTGGGAGGCTTCATTTTGGGGTGTCTCTCAGCACACCCCATTTATTCATTTTTACAGGGCTTCAATGTGTGGCTCTCAGGGTTTTGTAAAGAGCAACAAACTCCTGCCCCAAACATGTCTTTCTGCCCTAAATTTAACACACTCACAAGTCCCTATGTGGCAAAACACCAAGAACGGCCCTGCCAAATCCGAGATCTGCCTTCCATCTCCCTGAAAAAGTGGGGCGTAGAAAACAACATTCTTCAGGGGTCAAGCTGTCTAAGCCAGTGGCTGGACATCATGGCTGCTTCCCTGCCTGTAAAAGGGAAAGTAACTATAAAAACGCAGTGTCTGGGGCTGGAGAGATGGCTCAGTGGTTAAGAGCATTGCCTGCTCTTCCAAAGGTCCTGAGTTCAATTCCCAGCAACCACATGGTGGCTCACAACCATCTGTAGGGAGGTCTGGCGCCCTCTTCTGGCCTTCAGGCATACAGACAAAATATTGTATACATAATAAATAAATAAATAATTAAAAAAAAAAGATTATCAGTCTTAAAAAAAAAAAAAAACGCAGTGTCTGTGAGGACAATGGGATCCCGCAGGAGAGTCCAGCCTACAGCAGCATGCGAGCCTCTTGCCCACTATCTTCGCCATGGCCTCCACTTCCCCTGACCTTGCTTTTATTGGTCCCTCTGACCAGCAAAGACTCCAAAAGGGCTATCCAAAAGCCCCTTTGCCTGGAGGACCCAGCTCCTCCTTTTAGGTCCCTGAGCTAGCATCCTCAATGCCCTCAGTCTTGGTCAGGTCCCTCTGTGGACATTTTCAATACAAATGAATATCTTTAAAGCCTCCCAGCCACACTGGACTGCAAAACCCCAGATCAGGGGCCATAAGCCTAGCAGGATTTCACTATTTCTGGGGTGGATTTATATCTACGACACAATCAAGACAGGGTTTCTCTGTGTAGCTTTGGAGCCTGTCCTGGAACTGGTTCTTGTAGACCAGGATGGCCTCGAACGCACAGAGATCCGCCTGCCTCTGCCTCCCGAGTGCTGGGGTTAAAGACATGCACCACCACTGCCTGGCATAAGAAGACTTTTTAAAGAAGTCCACTTAGGAGTATTCCTGGTGGGCTTACCGAGGAGGCGTTTTTTTAGAAATACGGAAGATGGGACAGTCTACTGAGAGAGGCAAGGCCAGGGAAGCCACAGAGGGCAATGCAGGCAGACTCTGGGCTCAGGACAGCAGTGAGCGTGACTGCTCACTGCTGCAGGGCCCCCTGGCCTCCAACTTCCAGACTACCAGCGGGGGCTCGTGACACAGCATGAGGAAATGCAAGGCAAGGGTCCCTGAAACCCTAAGGCCCAGAGAAGGCAGAGAGGGTGGGTGACACAGGAGGGGAAAGGCCATATGAACACGGCCCTCTAATATTTCCCCCGGGCCTGAGCAGACATCCACAAGCGGAAATCAGGCTCGGCTGGGACACAGGGAGCAGCCAGGGAGTGGCTGACCATCCCATAAAGTACCAGGCCCATGGACATGCCTTTAGCATAAACTGGCTCAGATGCCTGAAGGCCATCACGTTCTAGGCCAGTGGTTCTCACCTTCCTAATCCTGCAACCCTTTAATACAGTTCTTCATGTTGAAATTATTTCATTGCTACTTCATAACTGTAATTTTGTTATGAACTGTAATGTAAATACCCATGTTTTTCTATGGTTTTAGGCAATTGGGGTGGGGGGGTGTTAGACTCCCCAAAAGGGTCACAACCCACTGGATGAGAACCATCGTTCTAGGCTGACCTTAGGCTAGCACAGGAGGTGGCTTCAGGAAGTCTATTCCACCAGGGTGCCTTCCCTTGCTTTTGGCCTCTCATCTTTGGGCCTCAGGGCTGAGATCTCATGACTAGGCCGGTCTTCCTAGTGAATCACGCCTTCCCCATCCTGTGTGAGCAAATGCTCTGGCGAAGGTGGCCCAGCAGAGTACTCAGCCTCCCTGTTCACCACACACACACACACACACACACACACACACACACACTCACAAAGACCCGTCAGGCCCTGTGCTAGAGCTTTTCATGATTCCTTTGGTCCTCACAACCCACTATGCAGATGGGAAATTAGAGGCTCAGAAAGGGCAAGAACCTCACACAGGGCCACAGCCAGGGAGCAGCAGTGCTGAGTTCAGTCTGGGCAGACCACTCCACAACCAACCATGAGGCCCTAAACACGTATGTTAGCCTTTCTGTGACTCTGTTTCCTCATTGGTCTAGAAACTAGCTGACCTCTAAACCCTTTGCTTTGGGGTATGTTCCCCCACCACACCAACAGGAATTCAATTGCTGAGAAGACAAATGAAAGAGGACCTAACCCCAAACAGTGGCTAACCCAAAGGACGGATGCTAGGCCAGATGGTGGAGCCTCCCAGACACCCTAGAGTTCGGACTAGGCCTGGAGCAAGGCAGAGAGATGTGCTAGCCAGTGGGGGAACAACAGAAACCCCAGGGGGCCTCTGCCTTGAGCAGCAAGAAAGCCAGACTGAGAGGTGCAGCTGCACCCGCAGTCCGTGCAGCAGGATTGCCAAGTGCCAGTGCCTGTCCACAGGAAAACAGTCACAGATGGGCCACTGGCCTCCACGTCAGGCAGCTAGCTGCAGGCTGCTCTGACAGGCAGTCATGGCCTCCGAAGGCTCAGAAGAACTGTGAACAGAGTCTAGGCCTCGCCCTGCTGATGTGCTGTCGGGTTCTGGGCAACAGGTCAACCTTCCCTCTCAGAGTAGGTGGCCTCAGCGGCCTCAGGCACAGAGTGGGGGACTCTCAGATTGGAGGAGGAGGCTGCTCCCCACCTCACCACTATCTAATTAATTTGCTCCCTACGCCCCCCCCCCATATTCCACCAGCCCCTAGCAGGTGCCCACAGCAGGCTCTGAAGATTCCAGGAATCAGAAGCCAGTCCTGCCCTTGAGAAGGTCACCATCAGCTGGTGGAAGACGCACGTGCTGGATCATTAGTGACAGAGTGAGCAGAGGAAGGACAGGAGATACTGAAGCTCCCAAGGAGATGTCTGCTCAGGAAGGCCTTTCAGAGAGGAGAGACTGCAGCTGCCAATAAGAGTCTCTCAAAGCAGGGGATGGAAGACCAACCTGCCCCAAGGCAAAGGCTGGGACAGGCCTGTGGGGCTCTGGATTCCCGGATGTGAGGCTGGGGAAATGGATCCACCTACCCCCTAGTAGGCACCAGGGCAGAGGAGGGACATTCATGGTTCCTCTGAGATGTTCTTTAATCAACCCCACAGGCAGTTATTCATCACCATGTGTAGACTAGTGTAGGAAACAGATGTCAGTATCAGCCACCTCCACAGAGGGCCTCCTGGCTTCAGAAGCAAATCCTACCCAAGAACTCACGTGTAATTATGTCTGTAATCCAACCCTGATGCCACAGGATCACTTTGTATTCATAGCAGGAAACAGTGAGGAAATCAGGCTGGTTGTGTGGCTAAGCTGGTAAAGCACTTGCCCAGCAAACACAAAGCCCTGAGTTAGATCCCCAGAACTGTGTAAAGGCATGATAGTATATGTCTGTCCTCTGGGCACTCAAGAGTCCAAGGCCTGTCTAAAAAAAGAGAAGGGGTGGAGGCTGGGGAGATGCTTGTCAGTAAAGTGTACACCACACAAGAATGAGGGCCTAAATTCAATCCCTAGAAGCCAAGGGAGGAAGAGGAAAAGAAAGCAAGCCAGGCTCAGTGGCACATGCTGGGAAAGTAGAGAAAGGCAAGTCCCCAGGACCCACCGGCCAGTCAGCTTACACCAGCGACCTCAGAGATCAGAGATGAGGGGAGAGAGGGAGAGAAGCGGAAGAAAGTTCCCAAAGTCAACTTCTGGTCTCTGTACATACATGTGCACACAAGCATGGGTACTGTATACACACGTGCATCTCCACGAGAACGCGCAAGCACGGGCACCATAGACATGGGCACCTCCACGAGAACACGCAAGCATGAGCACCATATACACACACGTACCTCCATGAGAGCACACAAGCACAGGCACCATAGACATGGGCACCATAGACATGGGCACCTCCAGGAGAGCACACAAGCACGGGCACCGTATACACACACGTACCTCCACGAGAACGCGCAAGCACGGGCACCATAGACATGGGCACCATAGACATGGGCACCTCCAGGAGAGCACACAAGCACGGGCACCGTATACACACACGTACCTCCACGAGAACACGCAAGCATGGGCACCGTATACACACACGTACCTCCACGAGAGCACGCAAGCACGGGCACCATAGACATGGGCACCTCCAGGAGAACACATTAACACAACACACAGTGAGAAGGAAAGTAGGAAAATGAAGGCATCTGAATCATGCCTCTATCCAGGCTCCTGAAAGGGCCTGCAGGGTTAAAAGGTGGGGTGCAAAAAGAAGCTCTCTCTTATGCTGGAGCATCTGTCCTACACAGACACCTGCTGGCCCATGTGCTGGGTAGGACAGAAAGTAGGGGAGGGGAGCCTGAATTCAAATGTCAGCTCTGACCCCCTTTGACTGTGTGATCTCCAAGCAACACACCTCCCCTCTGTGAGTTTAAGAGTCCTCGTCCAAATGATGACACTGGCAAGCACACATTGGTCCATGAGGCTCTCCACATCCAGGTGCACAAGAGAGGCAGCTTGGGGGTTGGGCTTTCTCTATGTGCGGTGCAGTCATCTTGGAAAGTACAATGTGTGTGACCTGGAGTTGTAAGGAGGAAACAAACAGACCTGCAGAGTGCCAGGAACAGCCACGATGAGCTTGGGACCCAGTCAGGACTTGACTTGTCATCTACCTCCCTAGAATGCTGTCCTATTCTCTCCCAAAGTAGTGGAGATACTAACGGGACCCAAGGAGCCGGTAACAGTTCAGGCTGCGCCCTAACCCTTCCTGTCAGCTTACACACCAGCCTCTCACCCTGAGCCTCTCCTGATGCAAGTCTGTGGGCGCCACAAACCATGGCCCTCCAATGAACCCAAGGGGACAGCTGTCTGAACAACCCAGCCCAAGCCAGCTCAGCCACCCATACCATCCCCCAGCTGTTATTAGCCAATCCCTGGCCAGTGTTGTCACCCACACCTCACCCGGCAGCTTTCAAAGCCTAATGGCTCCTTGTGGCCAGGGATACAACTAGGACCTCAGCTCTTGCTCAGAGTAGCCACCCAGATATCCACTCGCTGCCCTCTGCTGCCCCCAACTGGTGGGAAAACACTCTGCAGACTGGTCAGCTCTGGCCAGCTCTGGCCCCTCAGAACACTTGTTCCTTCCCCTCTCTCCACTTCCTGGTCCCAGCTGGGCATTGGGAGCTGTCAGTGATGATGCTTTGGGACAGTGTGAAGTAGAAGGATAGGCCCTACTACCGTGGGCTCTGGGGAAAGTGTGGAAAGGGTGTGCCCTGAAACAGCAGGCAGCAGGAGGTGGACGCTGGCTGAACACCTACCTGTATGGTTTGGAGCCCTCACAGCTGCCCAGTTTGCAGATGAGGAAAGAAGTCTGGAGATGAGCAACTTGCCCACAGAGGGGAGCAGGGGTCAAGAGTCAAATCTGCTCCCTCCCAGGTGGTCTGTTGAGAGAAGTCAGCACTACCTCCCCAGAGCTCGTGAGAAGAGAGAAAAGCGCTCCTGGCTCTTCAAGCCAGCCACTGGTCCCAGCACTCCACCTGAGCGAGGAACACAGGCCAGGAAACAGCCACTCACATCTCAGTAGTTACCAGAGAGGGAACAAGGGACACTCTAGAAGGTTCTAGAGCTGAAAAGAAGGGGTGGGGCCTCTCCTTATCCCCCTCCCTATCCATGCTACCAAGGCTGGGCCAGTTGTCTCCAGGACTGAGCAAGAAGATACCCACGAGGACACCTAAGCTCAGGGGATCAAGGGTCAGATGAGAATAGCAGTTGGCTTGCCCCCGACCCATCCTGAATCCCCCATCTGCCCAGGTCTCTGTCTACTGATAAAACTCCCGGCTCTCAGCCTGAGCACGATTCCGGACAGTCTTGTCCACCTCATGTGCCAGGGCTCCCTGCTTATTCAGACAGGAGGTCTTTACCATCCCTCAGCCCGGGCCCATCCTGAACAGCTCCTGCATCTGGCGCTCTGATGGATTCCCACCTGAACATTCTGTCTCTGGGAAAGAGCCTCCTGCAGAAAGCAAACCGGCAAGAACGGCACTCGCCAGCCAGGTCATCCACCCTCTGCATGTCTGTTTTTGGGAGAAAGATGGTTCACGCACGGGGAAGGCACACAAGAATGGGATGAGGACTGAGCAGCTGAAACCCTCTGGGTACCCAGAGGCGTCCAACCTTAGCCATTGCCCCCTGTAGCTCCTGACTCTACAGGAGAAAGGGCAAAGGCTTCAGCGCCCCCACTAGAGCCCCTCCTGTCAGGACCACTGGTTTGTTTTGTTTGGTTAGATCTTCCTCTAAACAAACTATTATCTCTTTTCTTGAAAAACTACAGGTCTCGGAAAGCCCAGTTTTAAAGGTCCCCACTGTAAGAATTTCCCTGCCTCCCTCAGCCAGAGAACCTGGGTTCCCACAGCTCGCCTGGCGTACCTGTCACTGCATCAGAAACACGGAGGTTATGAACAACCCCGCACTGGTAGAAGTGAACCACGGCAAAGAGCCAAAGGCCTGCTTCCAGAGTTCATCTGCAGCTTCTGCAGCCCCCTGAGCCTCCCCTCTGACACTTCTTCTCCATTTCACAGCCTTGAGACCTAATTTCAGCCAAACCTTCAAGCATCTCTACTCTCAGCTTCCCAAGGAGGGATCAACTGGCTGTCAAGTTTCCCACAGCCTCTGCGACCTCACACTCCAGTCCTGGGACTCCTCAAGGTCAACAGCCTAGGGGATGGAGGAAGGAGGAAGGACTCAGCCCACACCTCGGGATGGCAAAGGCTAAGGGGCCTTCCAGGGAACCATGGCTGTCAGCACCTCCCGGTCTCCCAACAACCTGATTCCTGGGAACACATGAGGGACTGTGGCCCAGGAGGGGTTGGCCAACACGCCTGCTGATCCAGGGCCCCACATCCTGCATGTTCTTTCCTCTCATTGTCTCCCATTTCCCAATAACCTGGGTCAGAGAAGACAGCCCTGGGTATGAAACACAGAGAAACAGGAGGCACTGTGGTCACCTACCCTCAGCCCCTCCCACACTGGCTCTTTACCCCGCAGCACTGGGACACACACAGCCCCACGTTCACTGCCTCCTGATGGTGGAAGGTGCACTTGAGTTGGAAGGATCTCCAACTCTTCCGTATCTCAAAGCTGGTACCAGGCCTTAAAGCCACATCAGAATCCGGACCACAAAAGCCATCAACTTTATTTCATAGCAAGAAAAAAACAGGCTCTCCCAAGTCGTCCCGTCTAAGAGGCTGCGGTGGGGCTAGCACTGGGCCACCTGTGCCCTATGACACGGGGACAACCTCTCACAGAAGGCCTGGGAGCCCTGGGAAGGAGCAAACAACCCAAGCTCAGAAACACTTTCAGCTGGGTGGGACCTCTGTCGGATCCAGTCCTCTCCCACGGGGCACCTTCTGTGAGAGATGGTGACATCCCGTCACCGGGGCTTGCAATGGCAGCAACAGTGGCAGATTCATTACGGCCTGTGGTATCTCCCCTGCTTCCCCCAGGCAAAGTCATGTTCCTCAGGCTCCCTCGGGGTCTACAGGGAGCAGCAGCAAGCTGCAGACGGCAGATGCAAACTTGGGAAAGAATAAGTGCTCGGGAATGGGGGTGAGGAGGTCCTCCCCCCAGGACCTCAAATATCATGCCTTCTGTCCTCTAGCCCAGCTCTCTCAAGCCCTCCACTAATCTCCAGAAAGGGAACTGCAATTGGGATCGTGGATCTAACGGATGAATATGATTGGTCCCAGCGCATCTCATCAGTTAAGTACCTGCCACAGGGCAGGTTACTGGCAGAGGTTCTGAAAGGCTGTGTGGCTAACCAGGTCACGTCACAACTCAGTGCTAGGATTTGAACCCAGATCTATATACCCAAGCACCTGCAGGCACCCAGGCCAAGAGTCTCCACTCACATCCCTGTCCTCAAAGGCTACAGAAACAAAGGACCAAAATGCCTAAGGACAAGAAAGTGACATGGCCAACAGCCCTACCAGTGCTTGCCTGTAAATCAGGGGCTCTATGACACAGAGACAATGACTTTGACCCCTGGGTTCCTCAGGAGGTGGATGGACAAATGGCTCATGAGCATGCCCCTGCACTGTGCAAACCCCACTCGAGTCCAGCAGCCTGAGTGGGTTCTGAGTACTGGAGCTGGCGCTGACTTCCATCCTCAGGTGGCGTCTGCCCCGGAAACAGTGAAGACACAACAGGAAAAATGCCAATCCCAGCAAACAATTACCAAGCCATGGATCATAGCAGTGTCAAGTACGATGGTGCGTACACTGAAGCCACAAACAGAGGAACTGACTGGCCACGGGATGCCCATGACACTCCTGTGCCTAGTCCTGGGGCACAAGACACCTGGGTCTCACTCATCGGCCTGAGCTTGAGGGAATGACTTACCTACCCCACTGAGCCTCAGTTCCCTCCTCCGTAATGGGAGAACAATATCAGCGCTGCCTGAAGGACTGCGGGTCAGGGGTGTGGGACAGCGGGCACAGTGCCTGGCACACAGTAGATATGCCATCAGTGGCAGGACCATGGCGATATCAATCATTGTTCCAGCCGGGCGATGGTGGCGCACGCCTTTAATCCCAGCACTCGGGAGGCAGAGGCAGGTGGATCTCTGTGAGTTCGAGACCAGCCTGGTCTACAGAGCTAGTTCCAGGACAGGCTCCAAAGCCACAGAGAAACCCTATCTCGAAAAAGCAAAAAAAAAAAAAAAATCATTGTTCCAAGGTCCTGAAAAGTTCAGCTTGCCCATGGTAGTCCTCATATGGACAGGTGCATCTAGTTCTTGCTCCAATGGAGCCCCCAGAAACCATTTGTTTATCTAGGGGTGTAAACAGTCCCTCAACAGGGACTTTTCTTCCCGGCCAGAGGCTGACCCTCAGCCCTGACCCTGACTACCTCTTAGGGAAGTACATTCAAAGGTGCATACCCAGGTCCTGCAATCCTGAGAGGACCCCAGAACCTAGTTTCATAGCATTCACACAAGCAGGAAGGTGAGCAGCCCTGGGAAGGCTCTGTCCCTTCAGCCTGGTACCCAAGGTGCCACATGGCCAGCCTCACCTCCTACCCAGTGATCTAACCCCGACCGCCAAGCAGAGCAGCAGCAGTGGAGTGTAAGCCCACACCTTTGCCACAGTCACCCCTACCGTAAGCCCTCCCACGCCACTGCCACCACCACTGCCGCTGCCACCACCACCATCACCACCTAGCCAATTTCCACAGGCCTTTCTGGGCCTAAGACAACTCTCCCACCCTCTAGAACAGTCATATCAGCTCCCCTAGAGCCCGAGACACAGCAGCTCTTGGCAAGAATACAAACCAGTGAGTCCAAGACTCACCCACCACGCATTGGCTTTGACAATCTTACCACTCGGCCTGTCTCTAGAATGGTGTCTGGCACAGAGCGAGTACACGGGAAAACTTGCTGAATGAATGACGGACGGACGGACGGACGGATGGATATCAAAGGCTCACACCTCCATCTCTGACCCAGACTGGAGGTCACTGGGGAAAACAGTGTGCCAGGTGCCTGACACAGCACAGGAGAGAGCAAGCACAGTCATGCCCGCTGTGGAAGCGGCTCTGTGCAAATGTGTGTTTGAGTGCAGAGACTAAGAATACATGGAGCCGGGCACAGTGGCGCTCAGCTTTAATCCCAGCTCTTGGAAGGCAGAGGTAGGTAGATCTCTGTGAGTCTGTGGCCAGCCTGATCTATAGAGCGAGTTCCAGACCAGCCAAGGCTACATAGTAAGACTCTAGCTCAGAACAAAAAAGAAAGTGAGAGAGAGAGAGACAGAATACATAGGAGTGAGAGACATTGAACATCACTGAGGTCCATTTCTGTGAAGTCATTTAGCGTTTTTGATGTGTACATGTGTGTGAAAACCCATGCATCCATGTGTGTGCATGCTGGGGCATGTACAAAAGAGTGTCCACTTGTGTACAGGCCACAGAAAAATTCTTCAGAGTAACATACACTTTTTTTTTGAAACAGTCACTAAGTAGGCTAGGCTGTCCAGCCAGCGAGTCCCTGGGACCTGCCTGTACCCGCCTCCCATCTCTGTGATTACACGTTCTTGTGATTATACAGCACCTGAAACATGTTTTTTTAAACATAGGCTCTAGGGATTGGACTTAGGTTCTTAGGTCTTCAAGGGAAGCATTTTATTGACTGAGCCCTCTCATCTCTCTAGCCCTCATTTAGGTTGGCGAAAAAGAAAAGAAAATGTCGCCTATCTAAACTGAACAGCTAACGGAACACATGCTGCATTTGGGTCAATTTGAAGGCATTATCAGCTGAAGAATACAGAATTCTTTTCTTACCTGTCAAGACAGAATCAGATTATGACATGCCCTGGACTGTTCTATGAAAGACACCAAACACAGATGTGCATCTTAAGGGCAGAGGGCAGTGTGTACGTGTCAAGGGCTCTAATCCAGTCCAGCCTGTTCTGCCAGCCCTGGTGGCCTCGTAGGCTGTCCTCCTCCTGCCCCCTCCCTCAAAGAACGGAACCCCATGTGGCCCCAGAGAACAGGGAGCCGCCAGGGGATTGGATACCTAGAGCAAGAGAGGCTGGATGCTCTCCCGGTCCATGAGGCTCCAGGAAGGGGGATGCGGGGTCGCAGAGTAGCCCTGCAGGGCGAGGTGGTGATGGTGGTGGCAGTGGCTGTGGTGACGCAGAGATAGTTACCGTGACCCGGAACGGGGTTGCAGCCGAGGGCTCCATGCTGGTGCTTTTCTCTGACAGGCTGCCGGGAAGGCTGCGCCGGGAGCCTGGCCTTTCTTGGGGTGATTCTGTGGAAGAAGGAAGAACAGTTTAAAATTCAAAAGCTCTGAGATGCTGAGGCTTCTGCTAACCTCCACGTCCTAATACTACACAAAAGACAGACAGTGGCCACTAAGAAAAGGTGTAGTGGTGTGCCCTCCCCACTAAAGACAGGACGACTGCACACCAGGCAAGTAGCTACACTCCTACGAGTACACCCAAAAGGATCAGAACAGACTTGAAGACTTGTATGAAATTTTGACACCAGCGATATTCACAACAGGCACGTGACAAATACAGTTCATCTGCCCATCCACAGATGATGGAATGGACACCGTGAAACACAGTTTACATGATGTGACTGAACCCTAAAAACATCTGCCAAGTGACAGAAACCAGAAACCAAAGTGTAGGGAGGTAAGGCTTAAAGGCAGAGAGATGAGCTAACCTGAGGGCCTAGCAACAAACGCTGTCAGAGGTCCTGATAGCGCCTAGCCAATGAAGGGTGACCATGCAATGTCAACAGAGAGAAACAACCTGGGTGCTGGGAGGAGGGTGTATAAGGCTCTCCCCATTGCTGAATAAACGAGTCTGCTGTTTGCCCCCAACCTGACCCCCGAGTCTGCACCACTGCTTCCATGCCTTCTCATCCCCTCCCCGGAAGGAGCCACTAGGACCCAGAAACACCAACAGTGGGAGATACCTACAACAGACAAATTTATAGCCACAAAGTAGGTCAAAGGTTACCCAGGACTGTTGGGAAGGGGTGAGGGTTATGACTTACTGGTGTAGGGTTTCTGTGTAGGAAGATGAAAAGGTTTCACAAATGGAGAGTTGTACAACTGCACATTTGTACACTTACAAACGGTTAAAATGAAGCCGGGAAGATTGCTCAGTTTGGTCAAGTGCTTCATGCACAAGCTTGAGGACCTGAGTTCAGAGCCCCAGTGTCCACAGGTACGTCAGGGGCTGTAATCCGGTGCTGGGGAGACAAAGAGTGATCCCGGAAACTTGCTGGCCAGACAGTGTAGCCATGAGCGAGCTCCTAGTTCAGTGTGAGCCCTGGGCTCCAAAAGCCAGGATGGAAGAGAGAGAATGGCAAATTGCACGCATTTACTACAATTGCATTTTATTTTGAGACAAGGTTTCATGTAGCCCTGGGTGGCCTTGAATTTGCCACCAAATTCAAGAATGACTTTTAACTCCTCAGCTGTCTACCTCCATTTCCCAAGTGTCGAGCTCCATTTCCCGAGTGTCGAGCTCCTACAGTTTTTTAAATGGTTTACTGTTGTCATATGTATGGGTGTTTTGCCTACACTTTATCTGTGTGCACCACATGTATGCCTGGTACCCATGGAGGCCAGGAAAGACAATGGATCCCAAGAAGTTAAAGGCAGACAGTTATGGGTTCTGGGAACCAAACCAGGGACCTCTGCAAGCGCAGCAAGTGCTCTTAATCACTGAGCCATCTCTCCAGCCCCTCCAGTTGTATTGTTGGTTATTCATTTTTAATTTCTGAAGACAGGGTTTCTCTATAACAGCTCTGGTTGATCTGGAACTAGCTCTACAAACCTGGCTGGCCTCGAACTCACAGAGATCCACCTGCCTCTGCCTTCCTAGTGCTAGGATAAAGGTGTGTGCCACCACCGCCCGGCCACAGTTGTGTTTTAAATGCTCCTAAGTCTGTACTCAATGCTACTACCTTGTGCGTACTGAGCAAGCTCCCTGTCGCAAGAGGATGGTCAGCCGACAGATCACTGAACCTTTCCCTAGAATGGCATATTAAATGGGAGACTAGATGGCTGGCCTCCACAGTCCCTTCAACCAAGATCATCTGTGACCTCTGTCCTCCAAATTAGGCTTTCCTTTCCTGAAGTTTTAAGGTTGAGAGGCCTGCAGGATCGGGCAGTAACAGAGTTGAGAAGGCAGAGGCTACACAGCTCCAGCGGGGACGGCTGAGGAGACAGGGGTGGTGGGGCAATGAGGCTATGACTTATTTCTAAACTGAAATATTCAGGTTGGTAAATGGTGACATCTGGGAGTGGTGAAGGACAAGACACGCCTCAGCCAGGCCTGCACATGCCTATTTGAGGCCTGCGTCAGCTCAATCCAATGCTTCTCACCCATTCCCTCAGAATATAGAGATTATAGTTGCTGCCTGTTTGCCTGCGCTGGTGTGGCCCACCACAGACTCCTCCAGGTTCATCCACTAGCCAACTATCCCGACAGTCTGAGGGAGGTCCTTGGTGACACCTCTCCCTGTCACGTTGACTCCTCTGGCAATGGCTGAATCTGTCCCTTGCTGAGAAGGTCACTGCTCGCTCACGCTCTCTCTCTCTCTCTCTCTCTCTCTCTCTCTCTTTCTCTCTCTCTCTCTCTCTCTCTCTCTCTCTCTCTCTCTCTCTCTCTCTCTGTGTGTGTGTGTGTGTGAGAGAGAGAGAGAGAGAGAGAGACAGAGACAGAGACAGAGAGAGACAGAGACAGAGAGAGAGAGAGGCACAACTCCCAGTGCTCACACTGTATCTCTACGTCTCCTGCACTCACGCAGAGCCTGGTGTGTGTGGCACTTAGGAAAAACTCTGTTGACTCACAAGGAAGAAAAGGAAAGCGTGAAGGTCTCCCTGGCACACGGGGACACACAGAAACACGGATCAGAGACCACCCTGGCAAATGTGCGCACACATTCACATTCACACAGATCCTCCCACAAGCATGCCCCAGGGGCATGGCAAGTGGGGATGTGTGCAGACACAGGACAGAGGGCACAGGAGCAGGTCCATCAAAGGCAGTGCAGTCTAGAACACCCTATCCACACTTCCTACCTCCTTCTCTCCTAACTGAAAAGGTATTCCCCAAAGTGTCCAGAGTCACGTTTTTGGGGTGACTTCTGCTGCGATCCTAGTATGTTCCAGGGTAAGGGCATGAGAATTAGAAAAGTTAAGTAAGAGAAACAGAGATAAGAAAGAAACACAGAGACACAGGAGAGTAACAGGAGAGCAACTTAGTGACTACTGAATTCTGAGTTCACCCATGTTTATTTTTCCATACTTTTTTTTTTTTTTAACATTTTTAGAACCTGTTCTGAAACTCACTCTGTAGACCGGGCTGGCCTTGAATTCACAGAAATCTGCCTCTTTTTGTTTTTTATTACACCCTAATACAAAAGAGGGGAAGGAGGCAAAAGACTGCTTTAACTTGATACAAAGGACAACCAGAACAGTTACTTGTTTCAGTCCTTGAGACATCAAGGGGATGTCCTGAGTAAAGGTATTTGATGTTTGGGGCAGTAAAAATACCCTAGATTAAGTATCCTGCAGGCAGCCACTCCCTATGTAAAACCTCCTATTACAAAAGGAGAAGTGTGTCTGAATTCTCTGACCTTTGGTCAGGGTGGAGAGGCTGCCCGGTCCAACCTCCCATTTTATCCCAAGTGGTTTCCCTAGGGAGCCTGACACCAGTCAGCCACCGGGCTAAGAACACAGCAGACATGGGCCTCCACGGCCACGGCTCTCCAGCCACTGGGCTGAGCACACAGAAGATAAGGAGCCTCCCTGGTTGTGGCCCTGACCAGCACCTCTCAGCCTCTGGTGGTGAGCACTGCCCCTCAGCAACCTTCTCAAGCTCCCCCTTCCCCCACCCACACACATAAAATTGCAATTGCAAAGGTAGAATCTTTTTAGGTACTGCACATGTCCTGGGCTTTATAATGAAAAAGGGGAGCAGTTTTTCTAGACTGTGTATAACACTGCTTACCATACCAGCCCCGCTGAGAACATGTGCTCTGGGCACTTTCAGATCCAATCCCATGTGACAACTTGGACAGCCACGGTGTGTGCCATTTCCAGATGGGGAAACAGAGACTCCAAGACACAAAGGTGACTCCGAGTCCCCCGAACAATGACCCCCAAAAGAACTTACTTGGGACCTTGGGGAAGGCAGAGGAGCCAAGAAGGGGGGGGGGAATCTCCATTCAACCTTTCTGTGTTGTGTGACTCCAACCCAATGCCTTTCCATCTCTGGGCTCTGAATTAAACATAAGTCCATGTGTTGCGAGTAAAAGTAGAGCGCCCTCTCCCAGTATGCCCCCCAAATAACCCTTATTTTATACCAGAAATAAGCATGGAGCTGACATTCCCACCGTCCCCCGCCCCCCCAGACGGAACAGTGCCTCTGCCTCTGGGGATCTCAGCTCAGAGCATTAAGCTCCAGAACCTCTGCT
Organism: Microtus pennsylvanicus; assembly: GCF_037038515.1. Lineage (NCBI taxonomy): Eukaryota > Metazoa > Chordata > Mammalia > Rodentia > Cricetidae > Microtus > Microtus pennsylvanicus. Next base: position 50,496,192 of record NC_134587.1, on the reverse strand, counting down.
TCTGGCCTTAAACACAGCAACACAGCTTTTTCCCAGGCTTGGGAAACAGGAACTGGTGGAAGCAGAATTCCAGAGAGGTCAAGTGCATCCGCTAAGAACACACAGCACTAAGAGAGTATCTCTAAGGACGTTCGTGGGAAGGGAGAGCCAGCCACCCTGAAGTCTCCTCAGACATGCCCAGAGGACAGCCAGTAGTCCTTCTTCATCTCAGACTTGATCTGACCTCTACACGACCTCCCAGTCTACAGAACTGGGCCTTAGAAACAGCTGGTCCTCAATTCCTTTTCCACTGAGAAAATTCCCATTTAAGCTGCGAGACCAGGCTACCATCTACTCTCGGAAGCCATTGCCAGAGTCAGGCATCTTAACCTTCAAGTGTTTGCAAAAAATAAATAAAATAAAATCGGTTTCATTCAAATGCTGCTGGCTTGGTTGCCATGGACACCACCTAATCATGAAGGATGACTGTTACTTGTTCCCATGGAAACATAGTGGCTGGAGGAACATCCTGTAATCTCAGCAGTTGGGTTGCACTGCCCAGATCTTAATGGTTGGAGGCAGGTGAGGTGGCAACTATGAACATGGATTTGGGGAGACACAGGGTCAGCAGAGGAGCAGAAAGGCTGGGTGCTGGTGAAGCGGGTGGGGGTCCTCGCAGTGAGGAAAACATCAGTCAGAACTACCAGTCACCATATCACACTTTTCAGATACACTCTGACCCAGTCCAAATATGAGAAGAAAATAATTTTAAAAATTACTGAGAAACCAGCCCTGAAATTAAAATGAGCACTGACTCACTGCAGAGATAGGGTGCCACTCATTTACCTCTGCTGGTGTCATGAAAAGGCTTGGAGAGCGATCAGACAACAGACAATTCACAGGCGTGCGCACACAGACAGACAGACGGCCAGATGGACGGACCTGTCCCTTTCACAGGTTCAGTCCAGACCACGCTAGCTGTGTGGTCTAGGTAGTCTGTGTGGCTCGTCCCATGTATATGGGGGCTGCAGAGATGTCTGCCGCCCTGCATGCAGCCCAGCAGGATAGGGATGAGCGTGTCTTGGAATAGCCACCCAGCGGAAGACTACACAGCGCAGAAGAGAACACAGCTCAGGAGGATGCCACAAGGAACAGAAAGGCTTGTCGCACAATCTACCTTTATACAGATCAACACAAATAAAACAGCGACAGAATGCTGGGTGAGAAGAACAGTTGCTAAAGGAGACAGACTATGACCCTCTTATGAACGCTTTTGTAAGACAGTTCATGACAGACCTACAATAGCCCCAACTAAACACAACTAAGACCCTTCAATAGGAGAGCGGTTACACAAACTACAACACATAAAAGGATGGCCCCCAAAGAAACCTGCACCCCAACGCCTGGAGCCTGCAGACAAGCCATGCTGACGAGACAGGGAGATGTCCTGCAGGACTCTGCAGATGTGTGCTTGAGAATAAAGATGGGGAGGTAGAAGGCTACCCTGGGGGATAGTCCCACCTCAGGAGCCCTTAACTGTGGGAGGTCGAGGTTGGAGCTACGGCAGGAGGAAGAGACAGATGTTTCAGAACTCCATCCTCCACGGCCGGCTTTGCTGCAGAGGAACACGGTGGCTCCATCTCGAGACTAGAGTGGACTCCAGCTGACAGACAGCAAACGACAGGAGCCTTAGTGCTGCAGCCACAGCAGGGAACAACATTCTGCAAACAGAGTGACCCATGGCGTGGGATTTCTTTTTGTCTCTTCTGGTTTTGTTTTTGAGACAGACCTTGCTGTGTAGTCTAGGTTGGCCTCAAACCCCTGCTCCCCGCGCCCACACGTCTCGAGTACAGGGATCCTTCATTTTACTGGGTCTGGTAAGGTCAGTGCTGGAATGGCATCCTCTGAACAGCACCTGTGCTGTGCACACTGATAGATTTAATATGGGCAGCAGAAATAGAGTATCAGGGCTAGCGGGATACTGTGGCTCATCCTAGCAGGAGAGGCCCAGGATTTCACCTAAGGGCAAGAAGGGAAGGAGGGCGCCAGGGGCAAACTGAAACTGGGAGAGGAACTGTGCTACTGTAGAATACTAGTGAGCTGTGAAAAACAAAGCACAAAAGATCTAGGGGTGCAGGCGGGTCTCAAGGACGCTCTGCTCGTGATGAAAGCCAGAACCAACAACTTCCGCAGCACTGACACCACTCAGTGACCAAGCAAGGGCTGAGGATGGTGCTCGATTGGTAGACCATTTGCCCTTGGTTCAACCCCAGCACCCCATGAACCGGGCGGGAAGGCTCACACCTGTAATCCCAGCACTTGGGAAGTAGAGGCAGGAGGATCACCACGCTACTCTCCTGAATAATCTTAGTCAGGATGACCCCGGGACAGCAATAAAGCGAAACCATACAAGGCTGTTTCCTGTCTAAGCAGTTCACAAAGACAAGGTCACAGCTGCCCACAAAACACCCAGCCTCCTCTCAGAAAAAACAAAACAAACAAACAAAAATCTGCCCTCCCCTCAATGCCATTATTTCATTAATGATGGATCCTCAGCTTATGAACTGCCTCTCCCAAGAGACCAGAACCAGGTCACGAGGGTGGAGATAAGGCAGGAGCTCGAGCTCAGGACTACTACACACTCAGGAGCCCTTTCAAATAGCCAAAAAGGAAAAAAAAATCATTCCAAGCCCTGCCTTCCTTCACTTTGTGACAACAGCCAATCAGCCACTAGCCCCTCCTCCCTGGCCCTCCCTCAGGCCATCTCAGGCCTGGAGGAAGGTCCAGCTGTGCCTCATCACCTACAACGCCCCCTCAAGCTACAGTCAGAACAGCAGCTTGGTTTCTGCTATGCAAACAGGCAGGGGACGTAGTTCGCCCTAGGCTCGTCGGTAGTGTTTGAACAATTTCCTGCAAACCTGTAATCATTTCAAAACAGAAGTTAAGGCCTGCAGTGGACCCTTCAGGCTAAAATGCATTTACTGTGCGCGTGACTAAAGCAGACACATTCACCTTCCCGGGCATATGTGCACACAGTGACACCGAGGAACAGCCATGGAGCTTCTCTTTGGAGAACTACAGTGAGAGAGAATGACGCTCTCCAGACAGTAATGGTAAAACTAAAGGACACACAGGGGACGGGGCAGCGCAGTACAACTAGTTCCCTCTGCATATGTCTGAAGAGAAATGAAGAGGAAAAAATAAAATAAAAACCGAAATTGCATATCAAGATTGACAGCAGCTTAGGTGACCAGACAACGGAGAAGAGCATTGCAAGCTCCAAAGGACACAGCCCTCCAGTGAGTGTGAGACATACTGAAGCCATGGCAAGACTGGGCAGGGAGCCTGGGTGCAAACTCGGAACTTCTGAGACAGTTATAGCCGTGGGTGCCTCTGTATGTGTGGTATGCATATGCACGGTGTGTGCATATGTGGTGTGTATGTGCAGTGTGTATGCACGGTGTCTGTGACGTGTGGTAGGTGGTGTGTGCTTTTGTGGATGCATGTGTGTTAGGACAAGGATGTATATGAGATCTAGCATACTGTTCTCTGCTGAAAATGCCACAAGCTGGCAGCCTCCTGCCTCAGACTACACGTTCTTCCCCATTGAGCCTTTGACCTTCCATCTACAGCCAGGTGTTACTTGGAGGTTCCAAACCTTTGGCTCCCAAAAGTCACAGCTTGACCCCTGCAGCCTGTGAAAGTGTTTCTTCATTTGGCAAAACGGACTCCAAATACAATTAAGGGCTTTGGGTGGGAAGGAAGACCACGGGGTGAGCGCACTGTGATAACAGAGACTCTAACTTTTATTTATTTAATTTCTTTTCTTATTGAACAGGATCTTGCTATGTAGCTCGGGCTGACTGCTACTTCGGTATTTCGGGTGCTGGGATTACAGACATATTTCCCTTTGCCCAGCGCAAAAGGAGACCGACAAGTGGGAGAAGGCAAAAAGACAATGTTACCAGGGAAGCTTCAGTAGGGCAGAGGTGAGGCAGTGAGCTAAGACTTGCAGGCAGATTCTAAAAGATTAAAAATGGCAAGGAAATACATTTGCCCCAGGGCCTCCACAAGGGTCACTGCCTCAAGACCTTTTGACTTTAGCTCACTGAACCAGCCTGCAGACTTCTGACCTCCAGATCTAAAAGATTCTACATGTTTGTCTGCACACACTTCTATGCAGTGCTCTCAAAGTCCAGAAGAGGATGTCAGATCCCCTGGAACAGAAGCTGTGCACCGCCATGTGGGTGCTGGGAACTGAACCCAGGTCCTCTGGGAGAACGGCCAGTGCTCTTAGCCACTGAGCCATCTCTCCAGCCCAGAACCTTGTATATTTTTCCTTAGAATAGAAACTGATTACATCAACAAAGCCTTAGGGCAGAGTCCTAATTAAGCAGCCAAAGGGAGGCAGCAACCCTGAACTGCTTCCTTCCCCTCAGTCATTAGAAACCCTCCCCACCACACCTCTGTACTCCAGTCATTAGAAACCCTCCCCCCACACCTCTGTACCTCAGTCATTAGAAACCCTCCCCCCACACCTCTGTACTCCAGTCATTAGAAACCCTCCCCCCACACCTCTGTACCTCAGTCATTAGAAACCCTCCCCCCACACTTCTGTACTCCAGTCATTAGAAACCCTCCCCCCACACCTCTGTACCTCAGTCATTAGAAACCCTCCCCCCCCACCTCTGTACCTCAGTCATTAGAAACTCCCCCACACCTCTGTACCTCAGTCATTAGAAACCCTCCCCCCACACCTCTGTACCTCAGTCATTAGAAACCCTCCCCAACACACCTCTGTACCTCAGTCATTAGAAACCCTCCCCCCAACACCTCTGTACCTCAGTCATTAGAAACCCTCCCCAACACACCTCTGTACTTAATGCTCCTTAATGATTTGCACTTTTGTTTAAAAATCGTGTCATCAAGTAAGATTATCACGGTTGTGTGATACAGCTTGCCTCTTGCAGCAAGCTAACACATGCATAAAGTTAAGTGTAATTTTTAAGTTTTAGCAGGTTTTCTTCTTAGTTATGTGTATGTGGATGGCAGTAAGCACAGGTAAGTATGGGTGTCGATGTAGATCAGAAATGTCAGATCCCCTGGGGCTGGAGTTACAGGCAATCGTGGGTGCTGGGATGCAAACTCAGGACCTCTACAAGAGCAGCAAGCAATCTTACAGGCTGAGCCATCTCTCCAGTGCCTACGTGTGTGCGCGCGCGCGCGCGCGCGCACACACACACACACACACACACACACGATGTTCACATTTTCTTTGGAGCATGTCATGGATCTCACTATATAGACCAGGCTGGCCTCAAACTCACAGAGATCCACTTGCTTCTGCCTCCTGAGTGTTGGGATTAAAGGCGTGCGCCACCACCATCCGGCCTGAAATTCTATTTTAGTTGTCTCCAAATTTCTTGTTTACCTTGTTTACTTTTGAGACAGAGACTCATGGAGCCCAGGCTAGCCCCATCCTTGCAAAGGATATCCTTAAACTCCCAATTCTCCTGCTTCACCTCTCAAAAGCGAGGACTGCAGGCAACCGCCAACACACCTGGCTCAAACTGATGTAATGATGGCACCCTATCGCAAAGCTGTACCCCAATTCCTTGTGTAACTTTTAGCCTAAGGAGCAACTGACTCATAGACTATACACGAGCTTAGACTGGAAAAATAGAGAGCAACGCAGTTTATTCAAGAATAGATCAACCTAAAATGTGCTCTTTGGACTTGGATGGAAGGGGAGTTGATGCGAATGTGAAGTTCCAGCCGCCTGCTAGGACAGGCATGAGTCCGTTCTCTGTGTTGGATGCGTGTGTCTTATGCTTTGTCTGCACCCACGAAAACCCACCAGGCTAACAAGGATAGTGAGCTCTTAGTCCCTCCACGGTGACCAGCACACACACACACACACACACACACACACACACACACACACGTGCACACACACACACAAATACATATTTTAATTACACATGTGAAAAATTAATAACCAAAATGCGTTGCTGAAAGTATGATCTTGTAGTCTAAAGAAATGAACAGCCACACTGTATGACTCAATACTGTTCAGGTGACATTTCGCCCAAGGTGACCTACAGATTCAATGCAATCCCAGTCAAAATCCCATGAAGCTTTTCAAAGACTCTAACAAGCAGAAATTTAAGTTCAGACAGCAAAGCAAAGGACTTAGAAAGGCCAATCAGGCTTGAGAACACAGGAAAGGGCTAGGGGACTTCCGCTGCTAATGGGTTTCAAGACATACTTTAAAGTCTGGAAATACAGCTAATGTAAACAAGATTGCAGAATTAGCACAAGGGTAAGATGTATAGATCAATGGGTCAGGATGGAGTCCAGAAATAGATCATGTATACATGGTCAACAGACGTCTGAAGAAAAGTGCCAAGGGAAAGGCAAGCTTTCTCAACAAGCAATGTTTGAACAACTGGTTGTCTGAATGTAATAAAAACAGACTCCAGGAAATGGGGAGATACACAGAGATGCAGAACCCAAGCTATGCCAGCTCTGACTTAAACAAAAAGAAAAATCAGGTCTGATCATGACCATGCAACTAGGGGCACTGAGGCAGGATATAAACCTAAGGGATCTGAGGGGAGACAAGTGAGGAGCTGGTGTGACTCAGAGTGTCCTCCCTTGTCCCTCTCACACCCCCAAGTCATTCCAGTTCTAGCTGGCAGGGATGAGTTCCACCATGTTCGAATGCACATCTGGGTTCAAGACACTGACCAGCTTTGGAGAAAGGAAGGAGCCCTGGGGTCTGAACTGTCCCTCACAGACTCACGCTCTGAACACCCAGTCCCTAGTGTGTGGCACTTTTTTGAAGGCTTTGAATGAAGAACTTGGGAGTTTAGGTCTGGCTGGGGGCAGCAGGTCAACCCGGGGTGGGTCTTTGAAGGGCACGCCTACTTCTGTTTCAAACCTGTTTTCTCTGCTTCCTGCTCTTCTAGGATGTGAAAAGCTTCCAGAGGTTCCTACTACTACAAGTCAATTACCATGCCTTCTGGTGTGTGTGTGTGTGTGTATGCATGCACACGTGTGTAATTCAGAATGAGTGGTATTGTCGCTGTCCACTGCCGTGGAAAGTCTGAGGGGAGACATGGGACATGTAGAGGGCTTTATGTCCAGGGTACCCACCACAGCCATGGCCAAGAGAACCCTTAACACAGGGCAGAGGTGGCACAACAGCTGGGGTGGGGATGGGCACAGTGGGAGGAGCCACCATCCCAGGGTCCATCCCAGCATCCTGCAGAGAGCCTGTTCAGGACAGGAGAGTGGCTTGTTTCATTCCCACTACAGATGAGCCAGCATTAGTGGACAGCTCAGCCGCTACTCAAAGTATTAACAATTGCTTCTGATACCACACGCTTCCTGTGCCCCGTCCTGAAAGGTACCATGCTTCCAAAGAGCTCCCCACTGTAAGCTGTGGGTGCCCTGGCTGCTCCCCACAGGTTAATTAACTAACTCAAAGATTTCTCACTTTGAGTCTCCCTTCCTCTCAAGACCTCTGGTCATTTCAGTCTGCAGGCTACCCTCACCATTCTTTCCACATACTTTTCCTGTGTCTTTGCAGCCTCAAGACCAATCCAGGCTTCCAGAGAGAGAAAACCGCTGGCCCCTTGCATTCTTGGAATTTGGGGAGCAAAGGGGGTCCTCTGGCCATGTGTTTGCTACTCCTTGCTGTGTGCAGTTTCTCTGTACCCATTTTTAAACCATAGTTACATATTTCGAAGCATTATAGCAGCAGCATTATGTGTAGGGTGCACACCTCTTTGCAGGCAGTTGGGGAGAGCAGAGGTGTCTCAGGGATTTCAGGGATTAAAAGGCAAACTTTTTCCAGAAAGTGCTGGCAAATATTTTAGACTTGCAGAGAATCAGAAGCAGGCAAGTGGAGTTTTGGAAGTTCAAGGCCATCCCGTTCTTCATTGCAGAATTGAGAGTCAGGCAGGGCTATTTGTTTAGATTGTGTCTCAAACAAAAAAGGAGGGAGAGAAGGGAAAGGCTGGAGGGAGGGAGGAAGAGAGGAAAGAGAAAGAGGGAGAGAGAAACAGGATAGGAAGGGAGGAAGGGAGGAAGGGGGAAAGAGAGAGAGAGGGAGAGAAAGAGGATAGGAAGGTGTGACCCATTACTGGTGTTCTGTCTCTTGAGGACTATCAGATACACAGGACCCAAGAGGGGTCATCCCTTCTCCTCTGGACATAGAGCAATCCAGGAATCCAGGCCAACGAAAAGGTCCCTTCCTTTGCAGGGAGCATTTGGGTTCTTTAGAAGTCAGGGTCCCAGAGGAGCTGGGAGCCACATATTAAACCTACAACTCTCCGATACAGCTGCAGCTCTGGATTCTAGATGAGTAGACAGCACAGGTGATTTATGGAAACCCAGGGCTCTCCCAGACCCCACTCCCACCAAGCTTCTCCCACAGTGCCAGTTCTGATGTCCCCTCCCCCAGTCAACTGCTGGACTCCTACAGTCTCTGTCTTTTCTGCTAAGCTGCCAACTCCCCTTCATCCCCTCCACTGCCCAGCATCAGCACCCCAGCCCCCTTTCCATTCCTTTCTGCACCCTGCCTCACCATGAGAGCCTTTGGGAATTCCAGGAACCAGCTCAAATCTCAGAAATAAAAAATCTAGGGCTTAAAAGAGGCTGGATGGCAGGGCTGTGACTTCTGGCCCTGCCAAATCAAGTTCTGAGACCACAGGGACTACCATGTCCTACTTCCTAAAAGTGAAATTGGGAACACAAAGAGTCCAGGGCTGGAAGGGGGCTTAGCGGTTTAAAACACTTGTTGCTCTTGCAGAAGACCCAGGTTCGATTCCCACCACCCACATGGTGGCTCAAAGCCTTCTATAACTCCAGTTCCATAACTTCTATTACTCCATCCTCTTCTGGCTTTCTCAAGCACCAGGCATCCATGTGGTGCACAAACACACATGCAGGCAAAATACCCATAAAATATATATTTTTAAATAAAGAGAGAAAGAGATGTGGCAGCGGTCTTGTTACAGGCGCTGCTGTGCACAGACCGGAGACCAGCACGCCGAGGCCCAACACTATTCCTCGAAGCGGCGTGCGGCCTCTCTCTGTTCTGCTCCCCTCTTCTCCCATTCCACCCTCATAGCAAACAGCATCCTAGAGACTCTCTGGAAGTGAGTGCCTTGCCAGCGTCCAAGCCCCTGTCTTCTCTGGATCCACCTGCTCCCCCACATTTCCTTGAGGCCTGAGGTTGTCCCACTCCAGAGACTGGTCTAATGCTTCTCCCAGAGGTCAGACCCCACCCTGGTGTAAAGTCTCTCAAGCCAGATGCCTAGCTACCAGAGGCACCTGTGATCACTGACACCCATTCCCCACCTTTCCCCGCTCCTTGCAAGTCTAGCTGTGGCTCTCAAGTCACCTGCCCACGTCACAGCCCTGATGAGGGCAGGGAGGTTTACCATGCACTTGGCCAGTCTGTGAGCCCAGGACTGGACACAGGACAGGTAAAGGACCCAGAAGAATGCCTGCACAGTGCACATGCTCAAGGAACAGAGGTCATCACCACCATCCTCATTGCGGCTCCCTGTGCTCCTGGGGGAGGGGGAGCTCGGCTGACTCACCTCTCAGGGCCCTGCCATCTGCTGACCTGGTTACATGGCCCTCCTTGGACTCAGCTCCTTCCACACAAGAGCTACTGTGTACCACCAAGGCGCCCCTGCCCAGTGTGTACACGGCGGGTGGCTGAGTACTGGTTTTCCCTGTAGCAGTCTCTGGGGGGAGGGGACACCGAGGAACCACAGAGATGATTCCAGTCCCCACGACATCACAGTGTACTTCTCCACCAACACAACAGACTCGTGATTTAGACAAATGGGCACCAACAACAACACACACACTCGTGTTTGTAATGTATCTTCCATCGTGCTGTAACTATGTCAAGCCTGCTTCAGAGCCCACGGATGTCCATCCATCCATCCATCCATCCAGGACCCTAACCTTAGCTACACTCCTGACTCAAGCCCAGTGCCTTCAAAACAGAAACATAAATAAATAGAAAATCACCTACATCTAATCCAGATTGCCTATTTACTGGTTCTTAATCTCTAACCCACCATTCCCCATTCCAAGCAGGCCTCTAAAGGAGTCCCAGCGGTAAGCCAGCTTCCCAGGGTCTCATGCTTGCCTCTCCTCTCCTCTGTGGCCTCCTCAGCACAGGAGGGGTGTCCATTCACCTGCCTGTACTCTGCCTTTTCATTTCAGGGTGTCAAGGCATCACCTCCAAGGGCCACAGGAAAAAAAAATCACACAGCTCGGGTGCTGTCAGCCCTCCCCCATCTGTCAGAAGAGGGAAATAAAAGCTAACAAGACCTCCAAAGGCAAAATCCCCAAACCTCCACTTGGTACTCAGCAGCTGTCAAAGAAAACACAGGGCCCACAAGAAAGGGGGAGCCCACCCCAAATGAAAACCACAGCTGCTGCAGGTGTGAGCTGCACAGACAAAGCAGGTCCCAGGGTGTCCCAGGCAGTCTCACTACCCTGGCGGCGGCGTCTAGCCAGGAATCAGGTCTGCTGGTCCAAGCCCAGCCTCCTTCACGGTATTGTTATTTAGAGGGCTGTTGAGATTCTCCTGCTTCCTTCTTTATGCAATCAGAGGAAATCACAGCACAGACCTACTTCCAAACTCAAGGCCACGTGGGCCAATTTCAGATGGATAATTAAATATTGAACAAACGCTGAAATGCCTCTACTGGATGAGAATAGCTAAAAATAACCCGTCACCACTCCTAGAGCTGGTACCTGACACTCGGCATCACGGCGGCGGCTCCTTTTCAGCACCCTCTCCCTGCGTGCCAGACGAGTCTCAGGAATGGCAAAGTGGGGTGGGGGCTGACTCCCTAACTACCTCCTGAGCAGAAAACAAAACTCCAGCGCCCGGCAAGCTCTGAATGTTCCTGACCAGGAAGTGCTCTCCCTTCCTGACATTTAAGCAAGTGGCCCCAGAGGAAGTTACTGGAGAAGTGGCAGGCTCTGCTTTTCTTCTAAAAACAGTCAAAAGGCTTCGGGTCATTTTTAGAGCAAAACAGGCATGTGGTCCAGGATGTGACTGTGTCTGTGCAGATGAGACACCGGTTCTAGCCCCGCATGCTCCACCAGTCCCAACAAGGAACCAGCCACCTGAGTTTCCTTGTATGAGCTAATCTAGAAAAGGCAACAGACAAAACCAACATGTCAATAGGATGCAAAGACACCGAGAACCCAGTTCCAAACCGCAGCTATAGCAGAAACCTTGGGCAAGAGGCACTGGCTCTATGAACCTCAGTTTCCCTATTTGGAATGCAGCTGTAAGAGACTGAGCAAAGGCTCCTGGCGCCTGGCTGGGTTGTGGGCCTCAGTGAGTGTAGAACTAAAGCAATGAGAAACTAGGTACCCAGGAATCAAGCTCTACCCTGACCCACAGAGGTCAAGAGTGCACCCTAAGTCCAGCCAGGACTCGGGGTCACACCAGCCAAGGAGAGGCAGGGCCTCCAGTGTGATTCTAGGCGAGCTTCCCAGCACTATGGCCCCAAAGCTAGTTTCATGTATTATTTCACCAGAGCTCCGGCTCCCTACCTGGGGATGGACTAACAATGAGAGCTGGAGCTGGGAGACAGCAGGGAGGACCTCCGCATGGAGACCCCACGCTCAGTGCTCAGGCGGTGGAAGAGGCTATCTAATTACTAAAGGTGATGGAGACACCAAGGCGGGCAAAGGCCACGGGGCTGACATTGCAGCACATTAACCGGCACCTCTGGCCTCCCTCCAGAACCTAGAGCTCTGTCTAGGCAGTGGGTATACCTTCATTTTTCAAAGCATATTGGGGGGTTTTGGGGAGTCCCCCTCCGGGTGCCCCACACAGAGACTCTGGCAGTCCCTGCAGGGAAAGGATCCAAGTAGGGTTGGGACACACAGAAGCAAGACAGGGAAATAAAAGAAAGATGTAGGGGCTGGGGAAACCTGGTCGTGAAAGAGAAGCATTGGTCAAATCCCTTGCACCCAGGAACACCTAGCATGGGACGGAACAATTGGCAGGACATGGCTGCAAAAGAGCCCAGACCTCCCAGACATTATTGTAAGCACCCAGAGTGGTGTCCGAGCTCACGGGGTGACAGAACAGGATCAGTCCAGATCTCCCTGGAAATTACTGTGGGCACCCAGAGAGATGTCTGAGCTCAGGGGGCGACAGAATAGACAGAATAGGATAACTCCTCTAGACAGAGGGAGACAGAGAGCCTGGAATAGATCTGATATCACCCAGTCTGTTCAAAGCAGAGCTAGGAACCACTGCCCTGTCCCTCGAAAAGGTTTTGTGTTCCAGGGTACCCCAGTAAGTTAGTCTCTCCAGCCAACAGGAAAAGTACAACTCTCCCCCACATGCCTTGGGACCAGGCTAAAGCCAGCAGGTGCTGGGGATGTATTGACCAGTAGGCCAGGGCTTATCAAGGATGGGGAGTGCTCCAATTCTCTTAGGAAGTCGTTCTTTCTCCTGAAACCAGGAAACGGGAAGCAAAGCACCTTGGCTGGTGACATCCTTCTAGAGACAAGACTGCTCTCAAATCCACAAGCCAGCCCCCGCCTTCAAGTGGAAATGCCTAGATAACCCCATCACACACAGCTCCCTGCTTCCACTCAACTGCAAGGCCCACCCTGCCCAACCTTCAGATGATGAAGCCAAGGAGAGAAGACCCTTGGTTAGAGCCACTCAGTGTATGACCCTGGAGACATTGTCTTTCCCTCACAGCTTTGTCAAGAACAGCATGCTCCTCTCAGAGGGAAGTGAGCCCGGAGGGGTAGGATGTAGTGACCTAGCTAACACCCCTGCCTGGCCATCTGTGTGTCCCTGCTATCAGACGCTGGCAGCTCCATGGACTTTTCTAGTTCTGAACACAGAGCCTATGCTCCTTCCCTCCCCCCCCCCCCCCCGCTAGTAGCTAAGGTCAGAACTGAGGTGGGGCAAAGGTGGATTCAGGGGCTGCCACCACCCCTTAGAGTAATGCTACTCTTAGGGGACCAACCCCTAATCATGCCAAAACTGACACCAAAGTCAGAAGACCTTAGCGTGGCTTCCCATTAGGAGGCATACCCTGGCACAACCTGCCCACAAAGAGGAGTGTGGCCAGGGCAAGATCAAGGCTGTGGATTAGGGGAAATGGGCAAGGAACCCCTGACCACCCTGCACCAACCTGCAACTAGGATCACACCCACAAGTGGTCACTACTGAAGGCCCTTATCAGGTACAAACACCCTACACCGAGGGCTTTTTCCCTTTCCTTCTCTGCATTCACAGACTGTCGTCTTCCACCTAGTAAAGGACAGCAGTTCACACCTAACTATGGTCTGAGCTGCAGACACAGGCTTCTAGCTTCCCAGACAGGACCCTGCTGTCACTACCACCATTGTCATTGAGAGAGATGCGGAGAGGCAGCTGGCGGAAAGACAGTTTCTCCAGGCCTTGGCCCTAAGGCTGACTCAGTCACTCCCGGCAAGGCAAAGGAAATCCTACCCAGCTTAGACACAGTCTCAATGTCAACTCCTCTCCGAAGACTTCCCGGATTTCTCCAACTAGACTTTCCATCGGGGCTGGTCTCTCCACCACGACAAGCTTCCAGGCTAGCACACAGTTGGGCGCCAAGGCTCAGACGACAGTTTGATCCATTGAACATTGATCATCCCTGGCCTCATTAACTGAATGGGGCAGAGTGAGTTCCCATCCTCTGAGAGCCTGCACCCTGAGTACAGAAGAGGGCATGTTCGTACAGGGCACTTAAGGGACATGCCGGCCCAGGACAGCGCTGCTCAGGAGAGGCCCCAGGGGCACCAAACATGACTGGACATTCATCCCACACCCATTCTCACAGTAGGAACCTGTCACAAGGATGCCGCCTCCTACAGCTGAGAAGAAAGGAAGGCTCAGGAAATGCCATGATTTGAACCCATTCACAGAGTTTGGACTCAGGTCTCTGGTTTCCCCCGTCAGTCCTAGACTCAGGGCTAGAGCCAGAGGCCACTTCAGGAAACGCAAAGGGTGGGGGTATCACAAACTAACATCCTCAGACTAAGTCCCAGCACAAACCTGTGGGCAGAAACAGCTTAAACTTGAACTCTGTGCACAGGAACTCAGTACTTCCTAATAAGCCCTGCACATCGCTGCTTGGCTCTTCCCCATTTGTGGTGGTGGGGGGGGGGACCAGTGCACACTGCCTGCCTGCTTCACCGGCCCTCACCCTAACACGGGGCACCAACATCTTCCACACCTGCCAGATTCTGCCTATGGTGACAGGGGGATCTAGGCCAGAGACAGGCTTCCCGTGCCATGAATAACCTCACGATGCAAACTAACCCAGCTTCTGTACCATAGCCGCCTTCAGTGGGCCTAAGTCTCAGAGGCATCCCGGCCTTCCCAGAGCCCAGGGCAAGCAAGACATCTATGTGGAAGCCCCTGGATTTACCACTTACTAGCCCAGCCCAAGGCAGCCTGAAAACTTTCAGCATCTCTGGCGAAGATCTTATTACTGGAGAGAGGAAAGGCTGTGTATGCCTACCCCGACCCGCCCCCATCTTGATTCACCCCTCCCAAGGACCACTCAGAGGGGCCCCAGGTCCCTGAAAAGGTGGCTCCCTACAGGAAGTTCACCCAGCTGTCCATCCAAAAGGTGCGGGGGAACAATACAGGACTGAAGTAGGCCAAGCTGGAATTCCAGACAGCGGAAACACGCCAAGATCCATTTAGACTACTTTATGGCCTGGGCCCTGGGTAAACTGATGCACAGTCGGATGGGACACGGATCTGAGCGGTGCGGGGGAACTGGATATCAGGCCCCCTTCCTCTTGCACACTAGGGACCCAAGTTCCCCAAGAAGAAGGACCAACAGCAGCTGGGGCAATGAAGATGGGACAGTCACACTAACTCTAGATGAGGGGCCCTCACCCACAGACACAGGCGCATCACCGGTCCTCTGGTGCCCCAGGGCATCCTCTGGTGGTGAGGAGGTAGAGAGGGACTAAGGGTCTGGGGTCGGGGTGGAGCCTACCCCTAGCGGGCCGGGTCCGGCTGCGGGAGCGGCTCCTCTGTCGCTGCAGCCGGGGCCGCCGCAGCAGCCGGTAGTAGTAGGACGGCCTCCCGGTGCTCTTCCTGGCGTTGCCACCCGCGGACATGCTGCCGCCCGCCGGGCACCGGGCCAGGCCTGGGCGCTCACACGGGCCCCATCGGCCGCTCCGGACCGCCCGGCGGGCGCCCCGCACTCTCCCGCGCTCCGGTGCAGCAGCCGCCGAGGCCAAGGCTGCCCGACAAAGTAGCTCCAACTCCTCCTCCTCCGCCTCCCCCGCCCCGCCTAGAGCAGCCGGCCCCTCTGCAGGGGCCCGGGACCCGGAGGCCGGGCTGGCACCCGCCCGGAAAGTCAGTGCGGGCGAAATCCTGGCCTGGAGTCATCGGGGCGCGGCGGCCCAGGAGTGTCCCTGTCCCGCTGGAGGGACCCCAGGAGCATCGTAACTCCGACGCCCGCGCCTTAGACTTCACATCGCATCTGGGGCGCCAGGAGCAAACCATGGCACAGCAGATGCAGTGGTGCATGCATTATCTGCATACACACCAAGGCTAGGCACGTGCAATGAGGGTCCTAGGACGAGGGGTCCCTGATAACTGGCCTGAAACATGGCCAGAAGTGAGCGGGCGTACACAGCTCTGCAGGCACTCCTCAGTCAGGTTGAAAGTCTTCCTTGTCTCTGTTGCCTAAGATACTAAGTTGTTCTTTACATTTATAAGGTAGTCCCGTCTTATAAAAAATACTGCTTTCATAGCATTGGGATTATTTTGTGTATTTCAAGCACACATAAAGAATAAACGGCACACCTGTGTAACCAGAAGGTTATGCCATTTTGCCCCATCCCCCCAAATAAATCCCCAGGGGTGTCTGAATTTTTCCTCCCCTCCGACATTTTTAGTAGCACTAGTGAGGCTGAAGGCAGGAAGATCCCAGACTCAAGGTGGAGAGCAGAAACTGACACTTGCAAAAGGGAAACATCAGCTGTCTCTATTATCAGAAGCGCTAAGTCCTTTGCAGCTCCAGAAACTTTCCGTGGCTCCCCAGAGCACAACAGCTACAAAGGCAACCATCTCTTTTGTACTGGAAGCGCCAGGAATCCAGCACCAGTCAAACCACCTGCAGCCTCACCCCTACCAGCAGTCCTGCCTTGACCCAGTTTGCTCCGGGCCAGCTCTCAGCCCTCGGTTCTGCTTCTGACCAGTAATCTACCTGCTCCTCCCTCCACCCCCCATTTTCTTTTGGTCTTCCTCCTCTACAGGGAGTCCCTGACCCTCCTGATGACTTAGGTGGCTTCCCTTTCTCTCTCTGTCCCCATAGCAACATGAATCTTTTAAGTTAACCACACCACCTACCAGACTTCCATCCCTTCAAGTACAGAAGGGGAAACTGAGGACCTAAAAAATGTGCACATGCGTACATGTGTTGACTTACGTGTGTGTGTGTGTGTGTGTGTGTGTGTGTGTGATTTGTCTCAGTCACAGAAAGTGTAATGGCACACTGTTGCACGAACTCCCTAAGGAAGTGGAGTGGGCTAGTCACAGGTGGTGCTTGAGGCTGTCTGGAAGCCGGGTAGGGCAGCCTAAGCAGGAATCCAGGCCAGGTTTTTCTCCTCACAGGAGAAGCCCCCATCCTGGCTCCTCAGTCAGGGAGGGAGGGCCTCCAGTGGGGTGGGGGGGTAGATCACAGCTGGAAGCCAGGCGCCTTCCCCGGACCTGGGGGAGGGGGGGCAGTTCTCTAAACGCAGCTGTAGAGATCCCACCGCCTCCAGTCCTCCGGTCTCCCCAGAACACGGGCCCAGACCGGGCCTCCACTACAGTAATGTGCGCCCAGCCATTGGATTCCAGGCCCAGGTGTGGGCAGCCTTCCTTCAGAGCACCTCCCACAAAAGTGGGCTCTCAGCCACCCCGCTACACAGTAGCATTTCTGGGGTGAATGATCTAGTTTTAGAAGTTGAAAGTCCCCACCTGAAAGTCTCAGAGTTCTCTTGACCCATTCTGATCCCTTTGGGCCTGCTCAGCTAGATTCCCTGTAGACTAGGGGAAGGCTGACAGGTGGAGCGCAGGCTCTGGTCTGGCCCCCAGCAGGCAGTAATAGGGATGCTTTTGGTGGCCTTGGAGGAGCAGGACTGAAGTTTAGGACCCCATCTGTAAACTGCAGGATTCCAAAGGTCTGGCCTGATTCTACAGGCCCATGGTGGGTGCTGAGAACGGTGGTAGGGAAGGGGCTCAGAGACAAGGGAAAGGCCTGGCTCCCTGCCACGCCTCTTGTCTCAGTCTTAGACCCAGAAGGCAACAAAAGCTGCTTCTGCAGCCCAGCAGAGCATCTGGAACCAATCCTCCTCCAGAGCCTGCAGCCTCTACCTGGAAAATGGCCTCCTCCTCACTAGCACAGTTTCCCAAACTGAGGGCTGCCACCACCCGCTCCCAGTAGGGAAGCCCTCTGAGATTTCCTCAGACAGACAGGCTTCCCAAGCCCTGATGCAGGAGCTTGGGGGCCTACAGGAAAAGTCTGGATTTGATCTGCCACCCTGACCCACTTCCAGAGGGACACCTGAGTGAGGAAGTGACACACATCTCTCCATCTCCTGGGTGGGGTTTCGAGACTGTAGTCTCCAAATGCCCCAGCTCATAAAGCAGGCATTTTCTAGTACTGTGTAAGGTGTCTGACCCAGTGGCTGCAGATGGAGCCTAGACACGGGCCCTCTCAATAAGTGCCAGGCCAGAAACACGGCTCACCAAATCAGATCTAGTCCCCACCACCATCTTCACCTTCCCTCAAAAGACCCACCAGACGGCTGAGGGCTTGAAGACCTGAGCCAGATCCCTGGAAACCTGTGTTAAGAGGAGAACCAACTAACTCCTGCGAGTTGTTCTCTGACTCCAGGACTGCAGCTGCATGCATGGGTCCACACTCAATAAATAAACGTAAAAGAAGGAAGAGGAAGGAGAAAAAGAATACCAAGTTCATCACAAAGCAGCCATTCCTCTGCCTCCAAAGGCTCTCGTCACTGTCACTTGCCCCATTGATAGAGTGGCTGCCACCTTCAAGGCCAGAAAACCAACAGCAAATCACACTCCACCCACAAGGAAGGAAGGGCTGAGCGCTAAAAGGCCAAGTACACTGTGTACCAGGCCAGGGCCAGGTCTGAAGAGGAACCAGTCCCAGACAGTCCTGAGTAATACTAGGGCACTGAGTTTGAAGGCTAAGCCCGGTGGTGGCAGTGCACACCTTTAATTCCAGCCAGCACTGGGGAAACAGAGGCAGACAGATCTCTGTGAGTTCAAAGCCAGGTCTACAGAGTGAGTTCCAGGCCAGCCAGGACTACACAGAGAAACCCCATTTGGGGGTGGGGAGAGTTTGACAGCAAGCATGTGACCAAATTACCTTCAAAAAACTTGACAATGCCAAGGGAATGCTAGGACGAGTCACTAAGCGCTTCAGTTGACCTGGTTTTCACGCAGAGAACATTTTGCAAGGAAGGAAACTCTGCCACCAAGAATGAGGTGTTGGGGCTGGCAAGCTAAGCTCAACCATCAAGAGCACTGGCCGCTGTTCCAGGGGACCAGGGTTAGATTCCCAGCACCCACAAGATGGCTCCTACAACCATCTGTAACTCTAGTTCAGGTGATCTACTGCCTCCTCAGGCACCAGGCATGTATGTGGCACAGACATTTATGCAGGCACCACGCCCATGCATGGAGAGATGAGAAACTGCAGGGTCACAGCCTGACCCGAGGCTGATGGAGTCTGGGTCTGTAGCAGTTGGCCCACCTTAGCATGTATCCACGGCAGATCCCACCCTCAGCACCCCACACGGTCAATCATTTAATTTCCCGGTGACCCAAGCAGGCAGGTGGTTTACTATTTTTTCCAAAAACAATATTGGAGACAAGAGAGTAAGTTCTTTAAGATCACAGGGCTTCCAGTCGGATCTGAACCCAGGGGATGGATGTTGCAAAGGCCTTAGGGCCGAGTAAGATTTAGCACAAACAGCCTGGGTCTTACCTTCAGAGCTAGCATTTTCCAGGGACAAGAGAAGCCAGGGTAAGGAGGAAGTGAGTTTCTAGCAGTGCCCACCCCGACCTGATACAATGGTGTCTGGAGAGCTCAGACCTGTCAGGTTTCCTGTCTGGACCTGGGTAGGCTGCACTGAGCAGGAAGTCCCTAGCTAGGCAGGCAGCTCTGTATACATCCGCCTCCTCAGCCAGCTCCACCTCTAACCCTTTAGCCTGAGCACTCATGGTTAAGGTCACAGTCTCCCCCTCAGGATGCTGTCTGTCTAACAGGCAATGACGGCTTCCTGCATCCACTGTTTATCCAGAAATGAGGCTGGACCAGGAGCCAGGGATGCAGAGCCTGGTTCAATCCAAAAGTGGAAGGCGCAGACTAACCTTCAAAGGAGTCCTGCTTGGGCACCCTGAGCCAGGCAGGCATCCACAGCATCCCAAACTCCCCTCCCCAAAGCCACCCATACATTTAATGACCTCCTTTGTAGAATGGCTGAGGCGGAGCAGGCAAGACCCCAGGCTGGAAGAACAGCAGCCAGTCAGGTATGGACTTTTGAGCTCCTGCAGACAGTCTGCCTCTGGAAATATGAGTGCCTTCCAAACAAGCCACCCTCACTGACAGAATGGGGTCCTAGGAGAGGACTGGGTCTAACCAGAGCAAAGTGACAGGGTATGTGGCCTCTGTCACTATCTCTGAGCCTGTGGAAGGACTCAGCTGAGCCCACACACCTGCGGTTTTATGGGAATCTAAAAACATTCTCCCAGCTCTAAAGCCCTCCCTAAGCTCCTGCTCCCATCCCAGCCTATTCTCTAGAAACCCAGAGAAGGAAAAATATATTCCTGCTCCTGTCAACAGCCCACTGTTAGCCTATCCAGGGGTACAATTGGAGAGTGGTGGGACCTGGACGAGGTTCCCAAATCCAGCACCCAATCCACAGCCGCTGAGGGTATCCCACCCTCAGCCCTCCCATCAGCAGTGGACCTCATCTGAGTGGAGGAAATGACCTTTCACAGTGGGCAGGAGCCAGGCTGGAGCTTCCCCAGGGGATCCCCTCAGCTAACCAGGCTGCTTCCTTCTCTGGCAGAATCAGTATGCCAGGGTCCCACTTCAGCAACAGCCAGAAGCTCAGGTCCCAGGTCCTAGAGAGGTGAGCTCCACTGCCTACCAGCAGCACTGGCCCTCATTGTTCTCCAGTTCTTGATGCCTGTGCTCCTGTCGGCCCAGATGGCCAGGCCTGAAGGTATGCCCTCTTTCTCTGCTTCTTCCCCATGCCCTGACCCAAAAAGCCTGCCCAGCTCCAGGTGGGCCCCAACACAGCCCTCATGTCCTCTTCTCAGCCCCACCAATGGCCCAGTCTCAGGTCTTCAGCTCCTCCTCTCCACCCCGTGAAGAATGCAGACTGATCTACGACACCCACCAGGCCACCAGAGGAGGTACCAGATGGTCTCAGTGTGAGGTCAGAGCCCTCCTCCTTTCTCAGGCATGCCAGCCTGGTCATCTGTGAACCCTGTAGGCCTGGCACTGGCCTAGGTTCCAAGGGGAGGGGCCTCACTGCTCTCTGCAGAGCCCAGGGAAGAGGATGGCTGACTTAGCCCTGCAGCCGATGCCCGGTAGCCCAGGTGGGATTGCAAGGATTAGAGATAGGCTTCGGAGTAAGAGTTAGCTCACTGGTGCTGGGTGGGAAGGCTGAGGGCCGTATTTCACCTTTCGGGGCCTCCCAGGAGAGCAGCAGAGAAGAGTGGAACGCAGCCTCAGTGGGTTTCTTGAGAGGAGATCCCAGCACCAGCGCAGACTCAAGTTTGGGAGAGGTGGTGGCAGCCCTGGAAAGAGGTAGAGGAACCCACCTGACCCACAGTCAGAGAAAACTGAGGAGAAATCCTGGAAGACTGTAGGGAGGAGGCGTCACAGGCACGGAGCTAGAAGGCTATATAGGAGTCAACAAGGGAGACAGCAGGGTGTATTCTGAGAGGGGAAACAGCATAAGGAAAGGGACACGGGACATGGAGCCACCAGTGTGGACAGTTGCAGAGCTGAAGCAGGAGCAAAGGGTGAGCTGGGGACTCAGGGGCAGGCCTGGGTGTGTAAAGGAGGAAATCAAGATCAGAGACAGGGAGAGGCTGCCCTGGGGCTCGACTTGAGGCTTAGTTCTATCAGAAGGCTGGGTTACTACTAATAAATCAAAGGCCCTCTCTGGTCCTCACTCTGCAACCATGAAAGGGCTGGGTCTCATGCTGTAAGCCTGCAGGTGCGTGGCTGGGTTGAGGTGCTCACTCCGGGTACACTTCGGGGTCCCAGCATCACTAAACCTAAATCTGCGGGCAGTGTTGGGGGGGGTTGAATTTTTTTTTTGGAAGGAGTAAGGACTAAATCTAGGTCTTTGGGAATGCTATGTCCAAGAGCTCTATGAACAAGCAAGAACTCCAGCCCACTATTTACTTTTTCCACCCTAAAATTCTAGGTAGTCTGGCTATGCAGCATAAGGTTGCCTCAAACTTAGAATCCCCAGCCTCGACCCTAAGCACTGGCAAGCCAACGCAGTTGGCCCCAGGCCCTTTGCAGAGCTGCCTCAGCCAACTCATTCACAATCTGAACCCTGCACCACACATTCGGAGCCCTTGCATGACCACCTGAGCCCAGGTCACTCTGCCGTGGTCTTCCTGAGATGTACTTCTGTTCTGATTTATTTCCTTCAACTTTCAGACCTCCTGAAACCCTTTTATTTGTGTATTTGAGTGTTTCCTAGTTGTTCCCCTCCAAACCTTAACAGCCAGGTCCCAGTGCAGACAGAGCTTAGTGTTTCATGAATGTGGTAAGGGAAGGAAGCCAGGCTCGAAGCTGGTATTCTCAGGACAGCCATGGGCTCAGGGGTAACCGACTTTGCCTCTCTTCTCAAGATCTGGGTTTTCTTCCAGGTGACATGTGGCTGGCGTGCTGGAGGGATTATGTTCCCAAGGCAGCCTGGGGTTCGTCAGGCCAGGGTACGCTCCTGACTCTTCGCAAGAATGATTGAAAGTCAGCACTTAGGAATGAATGAATGAATGAATGAATGAATGAATGAATGAATGCCTTTCCTTTGCCATCTGCCTTTGATCAAGTCTCTGGCCACAGATCGTGCCTCCTGGTTGGCCTGGGTACGCCGCTAGGGCCTCGAACAATGAGTTTCTGTGCTCGGTCCCACGAGGGAAGCGGGAGCCACTGGAGGAGAAGAAGCAGGAGCCTGGGGACCACCTGACCTCACAGCTGGCACCCTAAGGCCACGGAGGAGTGAAATGCAGCTTCTGCCTCCTTCACCCCTCAAGGCCCCTGAGAGTGAGAACAATGAACCCTGCCACCACCCTGGGAACAGCATTTGGCCTGGAAATTCTACCAGGAGCAAGAGGAAGGGCTGGGGCCCTACAGTTTCAGCGCCTGCTCAAACAGGAAGGAGCAGAAGGTTTGGGGCCAAGGAAAACAAGTTCAAGGTCACCCTGGAACTAGCAAGTCCGCAGCTAAGCCTTGTGCATCCCCAGATGAATCTTTCTGTTGATTAACGGTCAGCGCACGTGAATGGGAAGAGAGTGTGGCCAGGACCACCCACTAGGCATGACAGAAAGTAAAATTTGTCCAGCCTCCTCTGTCAAGCCTGGCAGACAAGGAACTCACTACTTTACAGGACCAGTCCCTGGCCTTTCTCCCAGAATTGTGTTCCACACGTAAGAACTGAAAAATGTTTTGGGGACCTCCCCACCCTATAACCAGGGTGCAGGTCTGGGGACTACCCAGGGTCCTCCCCCTTCCCAGCAACAGGCTAGTGCTGCAGGCTCCCCAAGGAGCAGTCAGTGGTAGACATCGCAGGTCCCTCTTGACTACAATGCTGAGGCAGGGGACTGACCTCTGGCTGGCCCTCTCCAAGAGCCCGGAAGATATAAGCAAGAGTCCTGACACGGTCTCAGTGCCACTGAGTCCCTTCGCACTCTGCACCAGGGACATCCTGGGACATAGAGGCCTCAGCATAGCCCCCTGAACACCTTGGCCCCTCCTCGTCCCTACCGTCCTTGCCCCAGGAAGATGGACGGTAATGCCGGAACTTTCTGACCTGCACCCTCTGGCCTTGGTTTAGTGAGGCCCCCTGTTGGTTCCACTTAAACTGGCTTCCATGCATACACATCTCCCTCCACTCCCAGCCTACAAGCTCTTCCAAGGTCCAGCCAGGCCAGCAACTACTCAGCAGCCAGGACCCATTGGCTAGTGCATCCCTTGTCAGGGGAAGCACCCCGTCAAAGTCTTTGTCTTGTACCTAAGCCTGGGGCTTTTAGATGGTCTGGGGTGTGTATTAGAATGGCAGGTTCCCAGGCCCACCTTAGAGTCTGGGTTAGCTAGCCTGGAGAAGGGACTCACTCTGTGGAGTGAGGACTTCCTGAAGCTCCCAGAGACCCTGCCTCATCATTCAAGCACCAAGAGTACAGATATAAGCCCCCATGCTGGGCTATGCTGGGCACTTCTGCAGCAGGAGATGGGCCCGTGGATGGTTCTGAAGGTCACACCTATCGTCCTCGTAGACTCTGTGTGGAGCTCCCAACAGAAATGATCATACAGTCTGTTCCCCACATCGTCACCCATGTGCCTCACAGCGTACAAGACGATGTGAGGCCCAGAACAGTTTGCAGAGTTACCCTACTGACACCCCAGGTTCCCCAAAAGTGGTTTGGAGTAAGGGGCCCGGCAGGTCAGCTCAGGTCAGGAAGCACCCTGACTGGCCCCTTTGTCCTGGTCTCTGTGTTCCCTGACTTGACCAGGTCCTGGGCTGATATCCCCTTACGCCTCTGATAGGCACGGTATCCCTTACCAGACTAAGAGAGGCACAGTCTCATCCAAGACAGCACTGTCAAGCTTGGCCATGAACTCCAGTCACCCTCCCCCTGTGCTGAACACAGCTGGCACTAGAGGTCAGGCCCAGAGGGGTGGCATGAACAGGGTCACATGGCCCCCACTTACGAATGCAATAGAGGACTCGATCTCTGCCAGACAGTGTTCGTTCATTCAGTGACCACTTATAAAGCCCTCTGGAGTGGGCACGAGGACTGTCAGCCACAGGCACAGCGTTGGTGAGTAATAAAGACCCGGGCTCTACAGCCTGCCCCCTGTAGAGCCCCATGCTGTTCCAGTGTTTATCACTGTTCCCAGGTTACTAAGCTGCTGACTGACGACCAAGGGCAAAGGAAGCGGAGCTGTGTACAAATCCAGTGTCTTTTAGCAACAAGGCTGAGGGCCAGATCTGGTCCTAGCCAGGCCAGTGGGCATCACCAGTCTCTACTCCTCACCTCCCCCACTTCCTAGACTCGCCAGTCCCAGTGCGCATCAGCCTCTCTGCAGTCTCCTGTGACCCAGGATACAATCTCCAGCATCCAGAATGTCCAGCCGCCTCCATCTTCACAAGCATCATTCAGGGCTGTGGAGCCACTGCGTCTAGCTCTGGAGAGCCCACAGCACTCAGCTGTCCCCCGACACACACATGCTCTCTCACGTCTAGAGTCCACTTTGATTTAGCAAGCATCCTCCCGGGCCTGCTGGGGCCTCTCTTCTGACACACCTCTCTTAAGCTGCCTGATCGACCCCACTCACCCGTCCTTTCCACCTTTGCAAGCTCTGAACTCCACCCTCTCTCCCAGGGGATACTCCTTCTCAATGCACTGTGCAGTGAGACTCATCGCACACCTGTCTCCGCTGGCACAAGGGACTCTTCCTGAGGGCCAAGTCCCTGTCTGCCTGGCTCATCACCTGGCAACCTCACAAGCCAGTGCTGAGAGTTATATGGCCAATGTCAATTAGGAGGTGGGTGGGCCAAAGCACTGTGTACATGTGTACACACATGTGGGTGTACTCTGAGTATATGGAAAAACACTGGGTACATGTGTGCACATGTGTGTACTCTGAGTATACGGAAAAGCACTGTGTACATGTGCACACACGTGTGTATACTCTGGAGTATACAAAAAGCACTGGGTACATGTGCACACATGTGTGTACTCTGAGTATACAAAAAAGCACTGGGCACATGTGTGCACATGTGTGTGTACTCTGGAGTATACAAAAAAGCACTGACTACATGTGTGCACACGTGTGTGTACTCTGAGTATACAGAAAAGCACTGACTACATGTGTGCACACGTGTGTGTACTCTGAGTATACAGAAAAGCACTGGGTACATGTGTGCACACATGTGTGTACTCTGGAGGCCCTCAGACCTCCAGCCCTGGCATCATGACCCTTCCAAGCTGTTGGCAAAGCAGATCAGAGGCCCTGCATCTCCGCCGCAGAGCAGAAACGATTCGTCTTCCCCCCAGCCCATGCTTCACAACCCATCGATGGCTTTCACTTCCCCGCTAGCTTTCACGGGAGCGGTGCCTTTCTGCCATTTAATAATGCATTTGACTCACTGCTTCTCTCCCAGGAGAAAACCAAGACTTGGCTCCCACTCCACACAGGCCGTGTGTCACTCAGGAACTCATTAAAGCCTGAACCTTGAACCTCACATTTAAGCTCAGCCACCGCTCTCACCTCCCTCTCGCCTTCATCTGTAGGCTGGGAAGTGCTGGTGCCCTGGTGCCTTTCAAGGCTTGTTCTGAGGCAGGAGTCACCTCCGGTCCTTCTGGCACCCAACCCCACATACGCCAACGTTCAAAGTTGACTTTATATGTCACAGGACTGTCTCCTTTCATGTTCACCAAAACCTTTAGAAGCCAAAGGGCACTGAAACCATTGACAGAGAAACAAGGCCTTGGCCACTGGGAGCCTCCCTTAGGCTGCATTGCAAGCTGGTGGTGGCTTCCAGGGAGTGGGGGCTGCAGGGAGCATAGGGTTCCTCGCTGACCTGTGCAGGCAGAGGAAGCCCAGAGAGTTAGGTGCTGGCAGCCTGAGAGCCACAGTCTCACCTCCTGTGAGACTAAGCCCCCTCCTGTGGGCTAAGTCCCCTGACTTAATGGCTGGATTCACAATTCTGCTCCACAGACAGGCTTCCTCCCAGGACTATCACATGACTGGATGAGGCACCATGTGGGAAGCTGCCTTGTAAACTAGCCAGTCCCAGTGCACGTCATTTTTGCATGTCAGAACAGTGGACTCAGGGAGCCCTGGCAGCCCCAGGTGACATATGACCCAAAAGCTCAGACCCAGGCAGAAGATGAGACCCCCCCCCCAAACCACAAGCAGCTCCCTCACCGGACACCAGCACCCTGCTTGGTACAGCCACTCCAGTGGCCTGGGCCAGGCCCCCTCTGCCAGCCACCCCCTCCCCTCCCCCTCCCTCTCTGTGAAGTTTCTGCTTCTACTTTATAGTTTCCGTGGCAACCACCTCTGGTTTTGATTGTTTTCCTCTCCTCTGTCACTCTGGCATCTTAGGATCAAGGCAGAACGAGAATGAGTGGGGCAGGAGGCCTGGCCTAGAGCAAGAGCATACGGCAAGATGCAGGGTTGGGATGACCTCTGACCTGAGGGCAGTCCTTGAGAGGACTCTCAGAAGAGCCTGTACTGTGCAGTGGACCCGCTAAGGTGTCTCCGCCCACGGGACACCCTTCCCTCACCAAGGCCACATTCCAAAGTCCCCGCTCACGGAAGTCTTTACTGACACCCCGTCAGGGTGATGCCACCATGCTACCGTCCTGGGAGTGCCTGCCTGCTCTTCACTGTCCTGACCGCTCTTTCAGAGCCACGGGCAAGGCTAACAGTTCCTCCCTTCCCTCTCTCCTCTCTGGGGCTCGGCAGGAACCAGCGCACAGTAGGTCCTCAGAAGGCAGCCCCAAGCCTGAGGATTCCCATCCCGCTTCAGTCAACACTAGGTGAAGTGAGACTCAAGTGAGTTTGGGGGCTGAGAGAGCCTGGCATATTCTCTAGGTCTGTGTGGACTCCGGTATTATTTTTAGTCCCTGAGCCAGGGCCATCTAGTGAGCAGCCCAGAGGCTCCTTGACCCACTCTCACAGTGGCTCTCTTTCTCCACCTGCTGACCTCCTGAGGCATTGATGCCAGCCTGCAGACAGCTCAGGAGCAAGGCCCAGCCTTGCACACAAGCCACCTCTCCAACCCCTCCCACTCACAGGCACAGTGTACACATGGATACATACACACGCACACAGTGTGCATTCATACTCAAATGCACGCGTAGGCACCCGTGTATGGGCACAGTGACTAACATGCCAGGACCCAGGGCTTCACTGGAGCCTGATGTGCCCTCTCTTGGGAGGGACGGCAGTCTGGCGCTCTAAGGCTTCCAAAAGCACCAGCAGAAGTGCAGCCATCAGGGAGGCATGGACAGGAACAGCGGTGCCCTCTTGGCCTGACCTGGCATGAGGATGTCCTTAGTCTTCTTAGGTTGTCACTGTTTCCTTCCTCCCGGGTGTCCTATACCCCACACCCACCAGCAAGGGGCCTCCCTCCTTTCCCTACGGAGCTGATGGTGCACCCCACCTTCTGCCAGCCCAGACCTGCACGTCACTCCGAATGGCTCACCTGCCCAGGCTTGTGCTAGGACAGGTGTGGCCGGTGACAATGCACAAGGCTGCCCAGGGCCACGGTATCTTATTGTGGGGTTCCTGTGCCAAAGGCCATATCACCCCTCTGAAGACCTACCATGGCAGGTGCTGCTGGGCCCAGAGAGAAGGGTAAAACCCCAAACCTGAGCCCTCATAAAGCCATAACCAGTCACGGCCTCTGCCCCACACTGCTGCCCCCACCCCCTCTTCTCATAGCTCAGTGCTCCAGGGTCACCACAACTGCTGTTGGGAAGCTGAGCTTTTAGCATCTACCCTGAGGTGTATGGGGGCAATTCCCAGGAACTGGTACTTGAAAGCCCAAGTCTAAAAAGGGTCACTATGTGTCCCCAAGAGGGCTTCAATACAGTCCCTGTCCCTAGAGAGCCGATAATTTAGTGAAGTGTGTGTACTCCCCCAGGGGCATGAAGACAGGGGCTGCAGCTAAGGAAGAGAAGACATTCAGGAGGTAATCCAGGAAGGCTTCCCAGAGGAGGTAGCAGCTGGGCTACCTGGCTGTTGTGGGGTATAAGGTGAGCCCACTGAGTTTCGTGGACAGGTTTTGATGCAGCCCAGGCAAGCTTCCAATTTACTATGTAGCTGAGGAGACCCTCAAAACTCTGACTTTTCAGTCTCTAATTCTTGAGTGCTGGGAAGGTATGTGCTACTACGCCTGATTTTATTCAGTACTGGGGAGGGAACTCGGAGCCCCCACACATAAGGCAAGCACTCTATGAACTGAACCACATCCCCAAGCCAGGACTGAGGTCAACTGAAGCCTGCCGGCAACAGCTCCCTTCCAGCTATAAAGAGGGTTTGGGGCATTCGCTGAGTCTTTTAGGCACAGAATGAGGCACTTTCAGGCCAGGTCCTGAGGTCACCTCTGTCATGGCAGTGCCCAGGGGTGCCACAGTGGGGTAGAGTCTGCCAGGTCTTGAACTCCTACAGGAAAGAACGTCTTTGAGCTACCTGCACAACCTACCCCAGTGTGTTTCACAGCACCCTGCAGTCAGCCAGGAAGTTCTTCCCCCTATCTAACCTACATCTCTCTTGCTGAAATGTACACCCACCTTGCTGTGGAGACAGGAATAACAAAGGCCAGAGGCTGAGCCTTACTGGTTGTTTGGAGAGCAGAGAAGGTAGCGGGAGGGTGGGGGGAAGTCGGTGGGCAGAGACACAGCCCCTGGCGCTGAGGAGAATGGACAAGGCGCTCTTTGTGTGCATGATTAATTTACAGGCCTGGGGAGGGCCACAGGAGCGTCCTGCACAGCCCGGGAGGCTTCCCTGACCCAGTTTAGAAGCTGTGTTTATTGTGTTGCTCCTGTCAAACCTTCCCGGCGAGGTCTCTATTCCCAGCGTGCCCATGAATTTTCCGGGGGTTTAATCGTACACAATCTGAGAACGATTTATTAAGAAGATTAAAACCCCCAAATATGCTTCTGCATGGTCTACGAAACGTGGCAAATTGATGGTCGGCCATGGGCAGACTTCCTTCGGCAGACAGATCCCGCTGCAGAGCTGTGGGAGCAGGGAGAGGTGTGGGGTGTGGGCCCCCAGGCAGAGGAGTCTAGGGCGACAGTGTGGGCTAGGATGCAGTCACGTGGTAGTGTGCTTGCCGAGCATGCCTAGACCCTGGTCCCATTCCAGCACCAAATCAGCCACACAAAGTGTGAGGCCAGCATGGGCTATATGAGACCCTTACCCAAAAAATAAAACAAAAAAAGAACTCCAGAACCCTAGAGAGTGGGCAGTGCCGAGAGTTGGGCCCTGGATTCAAAGATCTCGCAGCCACTGTGCCCACTGTTCCTCTTCCACGCAGCTCCCTGGGCCACTCAACCCTCCTTCTAGAGTGGAGCTCTTTGTGTCCCATTCTGAGCCCTTCTTTCCCCACCCGACCCTGAGGTCTCCTGGAGGAGGTCGGGGCTAGGTCCTCCTACCAGGGAGGGACTTTTCATTCCCACCCTTCCTGGGATGTGGACCAGGGCAGGCCTCACTGGAGCAAAGCTGAAGAGAAGAGAGGAATGAGGAGTCCCAGCCGCTCCTTGGAGGCTCAGGGAAGATGGCTCCTGGGGACCTGAGCTGACTGCACAGCCCTGCAAGCCACTTCCATCCAGACTTTGTTAAACTCCATGCATAACTCATGTGCCTAGGCCAGGAAACAAAGACTGGCAGGGCTGGGGTTCAAACCCAGAGTCTACCCCAGCATGTAAGTCTGAGCCTCTGGATCTCCCACCTTGGTCCTTAGCTGCGATGCCTCTGTTTCCATGACGACTCTTGGTGTGCTCAGATCCACTCTCCACATCCCTCAGCTAGCCTCCAGCCTCAGTATCTCAAAACCTGTTGTTTTTCAGGTCTGATCTTGAACCCAAACTGACGTTCCAAAAGCCTGATACTCAGGCTGCCAGCCTGGGCCCACACGGGACCCACTCCCCTCTGTGTTTTCTCTATGGTCTTTTCTGGAGCCGCCTGCTCGCTGGACTCTAGTTCCTTTTTAAAATAAGCTTATTTTCCCTGTTTCTTATTTCCAAGTTCTCAAGATCTACATTCAATGCCATCTCCAAAAAGCCTTCCCAGGATGGAAAATCAACTTACTGCAGGAGAGGGGCTCTCCCTGATCGAGCCTATGCCCCACCCCACCCCCACCCCAGACGCTCCTGGAAGACAGGCTGTCACTGTTAGGTGCAGGAAGCAAGAGTACTTGCCCACTGTGGTCTACCTGAAGAGACTGTTAGTCCCTGATAGTAAGGATGACCAGAGCAGCCTGTGCCAGCCTGTGGACCCTCTTCCCTGGTCACAGTGAGAATCCTTCGTCTTTACCCCTGCTGTGGAGGAGTCCCTGATAAAGCCTATCAACCTCTTTATAGAGAAACCTATTTAAAATGCATAAGATATGGATCTCTGTGAGTTCGAGGCCAGTCTGGTCTACAGAGTTAGTTCTGGGACAGTCAGGACTGTTTCACAAAGAAACCTTGTCTCAAAAAGCTGTCCCCTCTCCCCCCGAAAAAAGGCACAACGTAAACCATGGGGGCCAGGGACTGTGGGATGGTTCCATGGGTATAAATATCAAGACTGAGAACCTGAGTTCTGATCCCCAGAGGCCATGTCAAAGCAGGGTGCAGCAATGCAAGCACACACTTTTGTGATCTCAGCACCTCTATAAGGTAGGAGAGAAGAGACAAGACTGCGTAGAACTCCCCAGTCACTGAGCCTGCAGCCAAGAGACCCTAAAATGTGCTTATCGAGTTAGTCAAGAAGGAAAGGTGAGAACCCCACCCACACTATCCTTTGATCCCACAAGCGGGCCGGGGCACATGGGCACCCATACCACCTCCCACATAAACAAATACAAATAAGCACACATACCATACACACAAACACACACCATACACTCACACCACACACACTCTCCCCCATACACACACACACACACACACACACAAATAATAAGAGTACACTGGACTAGAAAGGAAAACAATGGCACTACAATGTGCTTATCAAGTACTCTCTAGAACACTGTAGTGATTTGTGCTTTTTTTATCTGCGCCTGCAATCCTGAGATCTAGAGCTAATAACGACTGTCATTTTGAGGTGTGATGAGCAAAAACAGTATTATTTCAAGATATCCACAGCTACCCTATAACACAGAAGCGGTGATTTCTACAGAATCACTGCATGGAGAATGCTAGGGCGGCTTATCGCCTACAACGATAATTGAAGGGATTGCCGTGTATAATTGTAATTAGAGGTTAGGGGAATGAAGGCGGGGTAGGAATCTTTTCCCCTGCTCCAGAGTCTAGTGCTCTGGAACTCATGCAGAGACTTGGGCTGAGAGCCCTGAGGTGGCATGTGGAGTGGGGGTGGACTTGTCCTGGACCAGATTCTGGCTGTGTGACGTGGAAGCCTCTGTCTCTGCTCTACCACTGTGGTCCCAGCACCAAGCACCCAAGCCTTGTTCCTGGTATGGCTGCCCTCGTGGTTGCCAAAGTCCCCCAATGACTCAGGCTTGACTGAAGATGGGCAAAATCATCCCTTGGAGAAGCTTTGCCTGGACAGTCCCTGCCACTCCTCAGGGAACTTGTTTTATGTCCCAAAAGAACAAGGCTGACAGGGAATAAATTGCCAGGGAAGACTGGAGTGGAGTGGGCTCCGACTGTCTGCACGGCGCCCGCCCAGCCGTCCCGATGTACCCACTGCTGTCTGCCCTGTGGAGAGAGGAACGCACCATCAATTACCAGGGGAGAAAGGGCGCCATGAGGACGCGCCCAAGCACTGCACAGGGAGCAAGTCCCTGGCTGTCAGGCTCTCCTCTTTGATGACAGCAGGGTCACTTTCCAATGTGGGGGGAAGAGAAGCGCGGGGGGGGGGGGAGCTTGCTCACATCTCTGAGGAGATGCTCTTCAGAGACAGCCTTCTCCAAGGAAGGGACATCTACAGGTCACGTCCCCCTCCCCAGACACACCTTGAGCCTGTTTTGAATACAAGAGCTGTCCTAGGGATGCATCTCTGGTTCGTGCACACCCCACCGCCCACTCTAGCCACACCCACAGCCCCCTCTAGCCACACCCACAGTCCACTGTAGCCACACCCCACAGCCCGGTCTAGCCACACCCACAGCCCCCTCTAGCCACACCCACAGTCCACTGTAGCCACACCCACAGTCCACTGTAGTCACACCCACAGCCCCCTCTAGCCACACCCCATAGCCCACTCTAGCCACACCCACAAGGCCACTCCAGCCATCACTCCGGCCCAGGTAATTTACACTGACTTCACGCCACCTTCACAGAAGCTACCTAATATAACTCTCTCTCAAGCAGCCCTCCTACTAGGCCTAAGGAGGACACTACAATTGTCACGTTGTTAAGATACAGGACTAGAGAGGGAATGTGTCTGGCTTAAGGAGGCACAGATGACCACTGACAGGGTCAGGTCAAAGCCTAGTTGATCTGACTTCAAATACAGACAGCCAGAGTGTCCAAAGGTCCCCGTCCACAGTCCTGCCAAGGGTCTCCTTGGAACCTAGAGACCTGGGTTTTCATCCCCATGCTTCCCACCAGCCCTATTCCTGCCTGCTCCAGAGCACAGCCCCTGGTCCTTATCCTCACAGCAGGATCTTTCAGAACTTCCTGCCAGTCAGCAGCACTCCATCTTCTTACCCGCGGCCAGACCCAGGCACCCTGCAGGTACATCTTCAAGTCTAAAGTACGTTCCTGCTGTAGAGCTAGATGCCCCCCATCCATTTCACGCCGGGTCCGATTCCTATCATCCTTAGGCAGGAATATCTCTCTTGAACGGGAAGGGGTTCACCTAGACCAGACCACCCTGGTGCCCAAGCAGGCTCAGCAATGTCCAGAGTCTCAGCCCAGCTGGAGCTCCCCTGCAGCCACACAGGTCTCCAGAAGAGCACGGAAGGGCCAGGCTCAAGGCCAGGAAGATGTTCAGTGGGTAAAAGAACTTGGGGCCAACCAAGCCTGACAGCCTGAGTTTGATCCCCAGAGCCCACATGATCCTTGGAACCCACATGGTAGAAGGAAAGAATCAACGCCTGAAAGTTGTTCTCTAACCCCCACATGTATGCCATGGCATGCACACACGTATGTGCACATACAAAATAAAATCAAAAAGTAATGGGTGGAGGCAGGCGTAAGTTTAAGTTGCAAGAACTTCTACTCCAGACACACTGCAGGATTATGATCAGGGTCATTCCCGGTGACTTCCCCACAGTGGCCAATCTCCTAGCAATGTGCTTCCTCCAGACAGTGGGACACCAATACTGAGACTGATGAGACCCAGAAAGAAGACCCCTGAAACAGTAGGAGGCTCAGGACCACTTATCAAACTCTGGCTGCCGGTGCACAGACCACAGACACAGGCAGCGAGAAAGAGAGTTCCATGTCCAAACTCTCCGGAAGAGCTCTGGAGACGGGAAGAGGTCTCCAAAATGTCTTCCTGAGCAAAACGTAAAACTTGCTGGAAGTTAAAATGATTATTCCTTAGAAACTTTAAGAGGCACAGCTTCCTTTTTTTAAAAAAATATTTCTTGTGGTCTATTTAACTTTATTTTATGTGCATTGGTGGGAAGGTGTCAGATCCCCTGCAACTGGATCTCCAGTTGTGAGCTGACATGTGGGTGCTGGGAATTGAACCCAGGTCCTCTGAAAGAGCAGTCAGTGCTCTTAACCACTGAGCCATCTCTCCAGCCCTGAGGCACAGCTTCTTATGGCTTTATGTGTCCATGAACTTGTGAGACAGCATGAAGAAAAGCACTCTCAAACGCCTCTCCCATGGGAGGGGTTCTGCTTGCAGGCTCCACCACCCAAGTCCTCTCCAGGCCTGATCAGCTGTGCTTGAGACTGTGCCCAATGATTCTCATTCAGAACCCACAGCAGTCAGAATGGCTTCAGCCTCCATGATAAGCAAACAGGCAAATGTTAAAATCCACAGAAGAAAGACAAGTAAAATCCATAAAATATGTAACTCCAAGAGCTGGACACTTGGTACAGGCCTTTAACCCCAACAGTCACAAAGTTGGGATAGGTGGAGCACTATTAATTATGAGTTCAAGGTCTGGGCTACACAGTGAAACCCTGTCTCAAAAACACCAAAGGGGAGGGAAGAAAAAAGTCAAATAAGGGCTGGAGAGATGGCTCAGAGGTTAAGAGCATTGCCTGCTCTTCCAAAGGTCCTGAGTTCAATTCCCGGCAACCACATGGTGGCTCACAACCATCTGTAATGGGGTCTGGTGCCCTCTTCTGGCCTGCAGGCATACACACAGACAAAATATTGTATACATAATAAATAAATAAATATTAAAAAAAAGAAAAAGAAAAAAGTCAAATAAAAATTCCTCAGGTAAGCTCTCACAAACGTGTGTAGATGTGTAAGGACACCTACGTGCTCCTGTGCGTGGTGACAGGGATAACAGTGACTAGTATCCAGTGACTATTAGGGTCACTCCTAAGGAGGGACACTGACCAGAGCAAGAAGTAAGGGTGCAGGAGCCCATACACAGCAAGGCGAAATGCACACTGGGTCTCAGGACAGACCTCGGGATGGAGTTAAACAAGAGGCAGACTTGGTTCCCATTTCACAATGTTTATCTTTTCCAGTTCTGGGGGTTAAGTGTGGGGTTCTGTGCCTGTTAGACAAGAGCTCTACCAGTGCCCATACCCCAGCCCAGTCTGCAATGTTTGCTTTGATTTTAAATACATAAGTCCTGGAATATGCTATTTTTATATACCAGAAACCAGATTATGACGGGGGAAGCTTAGGGTGGGTGAGGCTACGCATGGGGAGGGCAGCGAAGAACGCGTTTCATACTCTTGGCTCATTTTTCTTGGGAACCTAAAATTGCTATAAAAAGTAAAATCTATTAAAAGAAAAAAGAACTGAAAATCTTTAGAAATTAAAAACACAAGACAACATTGTCCCCAAAGTCAGGGCTGCTGGGTTGAGTCTCCAGAGGCGGGACTTAGCATTCTTTGGCAAGCCCCAAATTCCAGCCTGATTCAACCTTGGAGACGAACAGGAAATTGGAACCTTATCCCAAAGCTGGGTCTCCCTGGAAAGCTGTTTGGGGTATTTTCATTTCTTGTCCAACCAGAGCGTCTCACACCTTCATGTGAAGCTGTTCCAACGCCATTCAGAAGCCCCGAAGCACAGGCCATCTGAGCAGAGAGTGTTCCGCTTACGGATCTCTGCAGTTTATGGAACCCACCAGCGCCTAGCACAAGGCAGGAGCTCATTAAATATGGACAGAGCCAATGGGCGCCCTTCAGTTCACAGGAGTAATCTCAAAGCCCTGAAACCCTGTCTAGACAGCTCCCTGGGTCACTCATCCAGCCTTGAATTATCATTCCCCTCGCTCACCTTCACAGCTTCTGAGCCTACACTCTGATTGAGGCCACCAGCCTCATAGCCCAGTTTGCTTACACACACACACACACACTTGCCCTGCCACTACAGCCCCCAATGGACAACACACTCGTCAGGAATCCCAGTTAAGAGGAGCTACCAGATTTGAACGTCAAGGCCTTCTTATTGCTGTCATATAGATAAGTAATTCTCCTAAGACTAAACAACAGGGTCAGACAGGGGTGACTCTCGCAGTAATCCAGCATTTGGAAGGGTGTGGCAGGATTCTGAGCTGGAGGCAATCCTGGACTACACCCCAAAAACCCTGTCTTGAAAATGAATAGATACTACAGAGTTGGCTCAGTGGTGTTTTGTTTGTTTGTTTGGTTGGTTTTGCAAGACAGGATTTCTCTGTGTAACAGTCCTAGCTGTCCTGGAACTAGCTCTGTAGACCAGGCTGACCTCGAACTTAGAGATCTGTCTACCTCTGCCTCCATAGTGCTGGGATTAAAGGCACGTGCTACCACTGCCGGACTATGGTTCAGTGGTTAAGAGCACTGGCTGTTTAGAAGACCCAGGTTCAATTCCCAGCACCCCATGGCAGCTCACAATATTTGTTAAGTCCAATTCCAGAGGATCTGATGCCTTCTTTTGGCCTCTGCAGGAACCACACACATGCTGTACAGACAGACATACATGCAGGCAAAATACCCATATACATTATACACACACACACAGACACACACACACACACACATAATTTATTTATTTTTTCCCCCTATATAAGATTTCTCTGTGCTGTGTAGCCCTGGCTGTTCTGGAACTCCTACTGTAGACCAGCACTGCTGAGGGCTGATATTAAAGGCATGTGTTACCACCACCTGACTTTTTTTTTCTTTTTAAGAAATAAAAATAAACAGAACTAGGAGTGTGGCTCAGTGATAGAAACACTTGCCCCATGCAGATGAAGCCTTGGGTTCCAGCCCCAAATGAATAAGCAGAGAGAACAAACAAGCACTAGACAGACCCCATCCATCACCCAGGGCTACAGGCCTGATTTAGCCCAGACCCTGCCCAAGGGAAGTCTAGGGGATGATAGCCCAGAATCCTGAGTAGACACCATTTAATTTGGGTGTGTGAGAGGAGGGAGGTGCCTCTAGTTTGACAATCAGGAGTTGGCCTTGGGCATGCCCAGCCATTACCATCTGCAAAATAGGGCTGAGAACTGCTAGCCACCCACCTAGCAAGGACCACACAAAGCTCAAGTGAGCCAGACAGGACCCAGGCAGGAAGCACTGCCCTAACCCCAACACCTTTTCTGAGAGTCTCCTTCTGTAGCCCTGGCTTCTGTAGTCCTGGAACTAACTACATAGACCAAGCAGGCCTCAAACTGGGATTAAAGGCACGTCACTTCAAACAGCCTTAACCTTGAATACTCCATCCTCCCAAGACAAACACCGGTGCCTAGGACAGGGTGGCTAGACCCTCTGATACTCTGTACTCTCCTGGTTCGGAGACACCATGTCCTGTGTCCTGGGAACCCCTCCCTCCTGGCCTGGTCACCCAACCAACAGGCTGGCCTTTCTGAAGGTCAACTCACCTGACAGATGTTAACTGAAAGCCTTGAGGAGGTAGAAAGCCAAGCAGAGAAGGGCCCTTGAGAGCTTCCATCCCAGGGGAACACATACAAGCCATAAGAAATCGGAACAGCTGAGGTGCGCTGAAGGGGCCTGACGTGTGCCTTGGTACTCCGAGCTACTCCATGGCTATGGCGGGGAGGCTGACTCAATCTACCCCTCTCCCCCTGCCACCTACTCTATACTCCTTCCCTCAAGGGAAGGAAAATGTTCTAAAGTAAGAAATGGTTTCTTTACCATCCTTTGTTCATACAGATGAAACTCATTTTGGACTTCAATCAGGAAAAGTAGCTAAACCTGAAGTTATATTTAGAGGAGAAATGGCAAGCATGATAAAGTGGAGTTGATATATATATTTGCATGGGGATTTGGTTTAGTGTTTTGTAAATCAAGAAAAAATCCCTAGGTAAACATAAATACAGACATTTGTATGTGTGTTTATTTATGTGTACAAACTGCAAGGGAAAATCAAAGTTTCACGCAGAGACTAAATGCAGGAGGGTCACTGTCTTTTTAATTTATTTATTTCTTGTTTGGCTTTTTTGTTCGTTTTTCAAACAGGGTCTCTGAAGCCTGGACTGGCCTGAAACTCCCCGTGTAGCTTAGGCTGGCCACCAACTAATGAGTCTCCTGCTTTAGCCTCCCAAATGCTGAAGTTCCAGGAGAGCACACTGTACCTAGCTGGCTAGCTGTCTTATTGACACATGGTCAGGGTGCCTCCCCAAGGAGACATTCGAGGCACTAACTGCTATCGGACATGATGTAGAGGACAGGGGTCCAGGAAAGGGGATAAGGGAGACAAGGCTGGAGGCCCCATAACCCTGTGTACCAAGAGTTAACTGCCTGGCCCTGAGAAAACCCCTAAGAGTCGAGGCAATGGAGGTCAGTGACCCTGGGAAGCATTTTCCTTGTCCACTACCCCTCTCGTAACCCACGGGACTGTCACTCTTCCTGCTCAATCTGTCCTAGGCTTGCTGTGAAATAATCTCTTCCTTGGGGTCAAGTGACCATTTGGCGTCCCTCCTAAGGTCTGGAGTTGGGGAGCAGAGGTATTTTAAAGCCATTAACAACTGACATCTGTTCTTATTTGCCTGCTTCTGTTTTGCTTTCATTCACATTGCCTTATGTACTTAGCCGTGGTCCTGGAAGGAAGCTCTCACCTTGCAGCAGAGAGATGAGCTGGGGTAGGGCCCCTCCTGTAAGCAGAAGGGAGCCTGACCGGCTGAGAATGCCCACATGGCCGTCCTTTCTGTGAGCCTGGAAATGCTGAGCTCAGCCCTGTTCCCGGTGGGAGGGCCCAATAACCGGGGCCCTCTGCTTCAAGCACCCCCTGCCACCGTCACCGCCACCAGTGTCACTGCAGAGACACCTACTCTGTGCCTAGGAGGTGGCCCTTCTCCTCAGGCCAGGCACTATGCAGACTCAGCTTAATCAACCAGACTATAAATCATAAAGAGTCCAAAGGGAAAGTTGTGGCAAAAGCCGAGGGGTGAGTAAGGAACATAAGCAGTCATGCTCTTCTGGCGGCAGGAGCTAGAGAGGGAGGACCTGTACGCCACCGGCCCCGCTGGCTTTGGGAAGGCAGGAGGTAGGCAGCTTTGCAGCAAGGGAACGCTGAAAACATGGGGGCACTGAGCCTCAGCTTCTGGGGGCTATAGAAAGGATCTGAGGAACGGGGTCCCCTCGTGGAACCAGACCACCTAACATTAGCTAAGTGATGGGATTCACCACCAGTGAAGACAGATGCCCCCCACCAAAATCTTTCAGCGTCCAGTGAGCCCCAAGATTTGAAAATTCCCTTGGAGCTGTTGAGGAGGATGGGGAACTGGCAACCTGAGAGGAAGCTAAGGCTGGGTTATTCCCCAATGGGCAGTGAGGTCAGGGTCAGGGGTGCAGGAGATGGTGCCCAATGGATAGTAGCTGTATGCAGTGACAGGAAGGACGGAGAGGAAGGAGAGAAACTCCCCGTCTGGGGTGCAGCAGAAGGGGAGCTGTCCAGGGGAAAGGAAGCACTCTGCAGGGGACGTTTCTTACCATCTGGACTAGAGGGTGGGTCAGCAGAAGGGGTCTAGAACCAGGAGTGGGAGAAGTCTGGGCTCAGGGACTTTGACACCCTAGGCATGAACAGACTCTCCAGGTGAGGGCTGGAAGATGAGAAAAGGGTACCAGAGTAGGACCCTTAGTGTCGAGAGATGAGAGCCACCGGGCACCCGAGAGTCTAAGGGAGCAGCGCTGGGAAGTGAGCAGTCGTCTGGGTACTCAGGCCGCATGACCGAGAATAACACCACAGTGGTATTTCCCATGTCTTATGCTCCTTTGGCCCCACAGGCCTTGAACTAGGCAGCCAGGCTTTGCTAACTGGCTGTGGGAAAAGGTCTCCTAGGAGCCAGAGCTGACCAGGACAAGACAGGGCAGGGTAGGAGGAAGGGGAGTCTGGCCTAAGACCCAGCAACTTCCTCTAGCAGCTGGCCCAGGCAGCCAGAGAAGGAGCCTCCCATCTGAGCGGAAGAGTCTGGAAGGCTGCAGGGTGGGATGGGAGGTGGGAGAGGTGGACCTTCAGTTTTTGTTCAAAACAATGACCACCAAAAGGCTTTGATGCCTACAATTTTTGACTGTTGCTAAATTTAGCACATAGGGTGGGGCAGGCACAGTGACATACAGCCCTGCCAAGTTTGATTCCAAATTCTGGTCCCTTGTTTAACTCCTTCTATTTACACTCCTACGGAAAACGGGGACCTGCCTTCTAGGGGTCTTGCCATAGGAGAAAATCAAATTACTTCCAACCCACAAGGGTTTAGAAGTCAATAAGAGAACCATTCATTATTCTATTAGTACTTCACCTAAGCCAGAAGGGGCTGAGTTTAATTCAAAGGACTCAATCACTAATAATGGGGTTTAAAGAAACCAAAGGTGGTCTGCCAGAATTCACACTACTC
Organism: Microtus pennsylvanicus; assembly: GCF_037038515.1. Lineage (NCBI taxonomy): Eukaryota > Metazoa > Chordata > Mammalia > Rodentia > Cricetidae > Microtus > Microtus pennsylvanicus. The sequence continues at coordinate 50,456,202 of NC_134587.1, read as the reverse complement.
AAGTATAAAGATGGCTCGATTCTCAGCAAACCCTTGCTAAGAAACGTTTCCTCAGTTTCCAATACATCCTTCCTCAAAAGGTTGGCCTTGCCGGGCAGTGGTAGCACACGCCTTTAAGCCCAGGACTAGGGAGGCAGAGGCAGGCAGATCTCTGAGTTCGAAGTCAACCCGGTCTACAGAAAGAGTTCCAGGACAGCCAGAGCTACACAGAGAAACTCTGCCTCAAAAAACAAACAAACCAAAGGTTGGCCCTGTGTAACCCAATGGGAAAGTCTGTAGATCCGAACCACAGCAGTACCCAGTATATAGCAGACACTCAGTGCACACAAGTTAACTATGTCATCCCAGACAGTATCCCACTCTTGTCCCAGTCAGGGAACTCAAAGGTATCCCTGGTATCCTCAGAATGCCACCTCTTCTGAGAGTCACGCTCCACTGTCACCTTGGCATTACAGGTCACTTCTTTCCTTCCTGACGGAGCAAAGCTCACCATATAAACTGAGCTGTCCTTGAACTTGCAGTGAGCCTCCTGCCTCTGCCTCCCAAGATCTGGGAATACAAGCGTGCAGCATCATGACCAGCAGGTTATTTCCTGGATCTAGAGGATGATACAGCCTGGTTCCTGGGCTTCCGAGCACCAGTGTTTTAAAGTCAGAAAGAACAACATTATTTAGTTTTGACTCAAATGTTTTCAGGCCTTAAGAGCACTTCCCCACCCCACCCTGGCTCTGGAGGTGGAACCCAGGGCCTCTGGCATGCAGTCAGTAAACATGCTTCCCCGCTGAGCTACATTCCCAGCCTGCTGGACAACAGCACACTTCACACGGACCCAGTGGTATGTACCCACAGCACAGGCCCTGCCTCCTGCCACTCCCGCCACTCCCCAGAGCCAGGACACCAGCACTGCTCCCCTGCCCTGCTGCAGACTCACTCTATGCAGGAGAGTACCGATCCGGGAAGTATTTCAGCTGACAGGGTGGACAAGGTGTCAATTCCATATCAGGGTGAAATCTTCTACAAATACCCATTGAATCTAATCACTAACTTTAAAATTTACTTATTTTTAAGGGTTTTTTTTTGGGGGGGGGAGGTTGTTTTGCTTTTTTTTTAACCTTATAAGTGCCTTGCTTGCAGGTATGTATGGGCACCGTGTGAGTGCCTGGTGCCTTTGGATGTCAGAAGAGGGCACTGGAACTGGGGCTATTGACGATTGCAAAGCAGCACGCAGGTTCTGGGCAATGAACCCAGGTTCTCTGCAAGAGCAGCAAATGCTCTTAACCACTAAGCTATGGCTCCAGCCCCCCGTCCAATCACCATCCTGAAGGTGTGTCCCTGGGTCTCTTGCCCCTTCATTCTGGGGCTGGTACCCCATTTACCCCATGAGCCCCACACACAGCTCAGTAGAAAAACAGAGGTGGGAGAAAAGGGAAGCAAGGCAAGAGCAGCAGCCAGACACGAGTCCAGCGAGCTGATCTGAGGGCACTTTGGGGTCAGACGCCCTCTGAAGACCCCCATGCAAGCACTAGTTGGACACTTGAGTTGAATGGTATTTCAGGGTGACAAAGATCCCTGCGTTCCCAGGGGTCTCTGTGATTTCAGGAATCCCCATCCAGAAGCTAGACAGACACATACTCAGGTGACCAGGCATGGCGCCAACTCTTGTTGAGAGCCAAATGGAGCCAGAGAAACTGCCCCTCCCCAAGTACTCAAGATTCCAGGAGTCCTACATCAGAAAACACAGAGGCCTCTCCTACTCCCCAAAAATTACCCTTGGCCTCCATTTCCTTGTCTGTAAAGTAGGGGCACCAGGCTGGGCATGGTGGCACATGCCTTTAATCCCAGCACTCTGGGAATCCAAGGCCAGCCTGGTCTATATAGTGAGTTCGTCCAAGCCACACAAGGGAAGACTCTCTCTGTGAGAAGAACACAGAGCCCTGGACTTGGAGAGAAGGAGCCACAGGATCCCCTTCATGGGACCTTGAGAGGACAGGGTAAGGAGCTCCCACCCCAAGCTCTTCTCAGCAGTGTGAAGGCAGAACTATTCACTAGGGACAGACTGTAAAAGAACTCCACTCTCCAGCCCTGGCGGAGCTCCCCACTGAGAGACAGGCTCCAAGCCCTGCCCATTCCCTGTGGAGCCAGGTGTAATGATCTGTCCTCCCCTCCTAAGGAACTGCCATGCCTCCAGCCCCGGGTCCAATATCTGCATGTGGATCTGCCCAGAAACTTACAGCTCTCCTGGGTCCTGCTCTGCTCCTAGACCTCCTGGGAGACAGATGGAAAGGGCTAAGTCCAGGGTCAGACCAGAACCAGTGCCCAGCATGGACCTCCCTGAAGAGCATGGGAGCTGACAAGCTGCATTTCCCGTCATTTCCCTGAGCTGACCTGCCCCGCATCCAGGCAAGACAGTGCTGTGCAACCCACGTAAGAGAGGGGAATTCCAAGTCTAAAAAATGCATTCTCCACAGTCTGCATTCTGGCTCCTCTGTCAGCAGCTGCCAGCAACAACACCTTTCCCGAGAAAGCCTTGACGGGTAATCCCTGCCTCTGCGCCACTATGCTCTTCTAAGACAATGTTCAGCAGCTCTGAATTACCCAAATCAATTACTCCAAGGAAGAACTCAGGCAGACAGACACTAGAATAAAAATGGCAGGTAATTCCCACTGGCAGGTAATTGGTCCCTTGAGAATTTCAAATAATAAAACCCGAATTGAAAAGAAAGCATTTCCCCCTAGAAAGGCAGGGAGCGAGTGTACATGAAGAAGCAGAGCACTCCTTCCTGCCCCAGCTGCTGTCCCCTGCAGGGGGTGGTGAAGAGGGGCCAGTTTCAGATCCTTGCTCCTCATGTCCTGGGCTTCTGTTCGGTTATGGTCTCTGTATTCCAGGTGATCTGACCTCACCGAGAACAGAAGTTCTTCCAGAGTAGGACCTTGCTTTTCACTCCTTGTTTTTCCTGCACCTGGCTATGGCACCCCAGAAAGGTACAGCCATGGCCTCAGGTGCTGATGGAAGGACAGGTCCCTTATGTCTCTGGAGCCAGTTACAGCACCCTTGGGGCCTCAGTTTCCTTAACTGTGATGTGGGGCGATGGCATCAAACTATTATTAAATGGAAGCGGCCTACCGTGCCACTCCGAGAGTGTCACAGAGCCTGCCTGTTGGCATTCCACGGAGAAAGCGTCCTGCAGTTAGGATCTGGAGTTTCTGGAACACACAAAAGTCAGCCACAGCAGGGTTTCTCGGGGCCTTTTAAATCACTAATGCAGACTGGCAGTCTACAACGGACCATGACGAGCGTGGCCTTTTCCTTACCAGCCAACCAGTCACAACACAGAGCGGCTGACAATGGTGGCAGGCACTGGGACAACAAGGACAGAACGAGGCATTAAAGGGGGATGGAAGGTCATAGGAAGCTTTCACAACGGGCATGTGTTCCCTACGGTCCTTAAGAGGGAGACATCTGTGGGCGGGCAGACATAAGGTGGCACAAAGAGAGGCCAGCACTGGGACAGCCTGGTCCTGCTGGGTCCTGGTTGACGACTGCCAAGGACAGCGCTGAATGGGGGAAGGATTCAGCGTAAAGAAAATGATGGGAACTTTCCAAAGTGGCTGGCTGAAAAATAATGTCTCTCTTAGGGCTCCTTTCCACATGCCAGGCATTGTGGGAAACAGTTCTCAAGTTCTCTCTCGTCCTCTGCTCTTTATCCAAATGGCATGGGTGCGTCAACTCAAGAGAAAAGAGATCGGAGGATCAAAGCACAACCTCAGATCAGTGTGCTTAACCACTGCGCTTCCCCACCCAGAGCTGTGACGCAGAACAGGGGCTATGGCCACCAACACCCTCCACGCAGAGAGGAGTCCCAATCCCTCGCCACAGAAGCCTCCGTGATTTTTTTTTAATTTATATCCCCACTGAACAGCGCTTTCCAGATATCTGCACTTTAAGTATGTAAAAGGATATCATCTGTCTGTGAGTGAGCACGGGGTCCCAAGTGGGAAGCTGGCACTGAGAGAAACACTGGCTGAACCCATCAGCACCCTCGGCATCAGCAGACTCGCGGCTGCTGTCATAGATGGACACAGACCTGGGGAGGAGGGCACCACTATCATTCCAAATATGACCCACCAATCACTTCCATCAGAAGGAAGAAGTCACAAGACCCTTCCTGTCTCCGTACTGGAAAGGAAGCAAAATTATGTGCCTTAATTCAATTAGGTAATTAACTAAACAATGTGAGGAGAAATTCCAGCGAGGATATAAATACCCTAAATCGCTGCCGTGGGTGAAGCAGATGTCAACAACAAACAGGAACTCCAGCTCCAGGAGGGGGGAGCGAGGGCGGGGGCTGAGGTGTGTCCCTCGGGGTGGTTTGTAATTACGGGGCCAGCCCTGATAAGTACCATGCAAGCCTTACCTCACCTTAGCATCCAAACAACCCAGTGATGAAAGTCGGGCCATTTGATGGAAACTGAGGAAAAGGGGTAGAACCGACCCATCTGTGGGCACACAGTAGCAGAGACAAGGCCAGCAGGACCCCAAATCCCCACCTTCCTCCTGCCCAAGATAAAATGGACTCTCTGGCTGTCTGGGGTCCTTAAGGGTCTCCTTGTCAGGCTAGGCCTGGGGCTCTCCATATCAAAGCAATGAAGGCTGTGGGATGACTGAGTGCAGGCAAGCCTGGGAGAGCTATCTGGACAAGCCTGCAGGCTGCAGTTTGGGCACCTGTCCTGCGAATTCCCCTGACCTCCCTGCCCCTTTGTCTACACCAGCCAGCGGTGTGGCCCACCAAAGGCTGGGCATGCTCTCTCTCTAAGGGGAAGGAAGAGGAAGAGCCAACCTCAGACTCCTCTAGCCTTACCCACCTCTCCCCTACTCTGGGGACTTCAACCCACACAGTGCCTGCAATCACAGCAGCTGGGGACAAAGGTGGACACAGCCCCAGAACTGCAAGCCTTAAAGAATCTTTGTAACTACTTGCCAAACTCACTCCCTTGAAACCTGCATTCGGAAATCATTTTGTTTGGCTGATTTAACCCTAGCCTCTCCCTCAACCTCGTCCTTCCAACCAAACTTTACATGAAAAGTTTCTCATAACTTTACAAGAAAAATAAGAATATATATATAGTCTTTCAAATTCAGGCAGTCCTACCCAGAACTTTGCAGAAAGTGCTGGAAAGAGCATTGTCCAGAGTACCCTCCAATCACCAAGCGGTCTTCTTAAATAAAGTCCTGGGGGGAGAAACGTTGTGCCTGGCAGAGGCCCTGGTACCTGTCACACGTCTCTGTGACTGTGGACTGTGTTTTCTCTATGTCATCGCCCCACGGATAGGCACTACTGTCCCTAAGTTATAGAGCGGTTTGAGGAGGAGCGAAGCGGCTTGACTGGGGTTACAGAGACAGTAGGTCCAGCATCTTGGTCTCAAACCCAGGAACAAACCCCAGAGCACCCTCTCTCTACTCCCGGGTGGGACCTGTGAGTACTTCCCAGACTGCTGTGAGGGACAAGGCTCTGTCCCCCACTCCCACCCCACCCTTGTTCCAAATCAGTACCTTATCAATCAGTCCACGGAAAATGCAGCGCCATCCCCCAGTGCCGACCACAGAAGTGGGTAAGGACAGCGCCCGCCCCCACAAGCCAGCAAGCTACAGGGATGGAAAGAGAAGGTCTTAGGGCTGTTAAACCAGGACACCTGGATGCCTGACCTGCTCTTCTTTGTTCCCACTCTGGCTGTTCAAGGACAGAGTCAAGGGGAGACAGGGAAGGAGGTTACTGAGGGAGGGGACTTCCGGCTTCCCCTTCCCTGCCTGTTAGCATCCATTTTTACTTCCACATTTCCTCGTGAGGCTGCCACAGAGCTGCTGAATGAGCAAAGTGCGGCCATGCTGTAAGCTGTGACAATACAAAGACCTTAATTCAAAGCCTGCCCTGGTCCTTCCCCACCTGGTAACCTTGAACAGGCCCAAAGATCCCAAAGCCTGGGTTGAGACTTAGAGAGTAATGTTCAAGAAGCCTACTGCCCGGCTTCAGGAACTGCTCAAAGGGCCAGCTGCTGGGTGTTTGTATTACAGCTCAGAAAGGTCATGTGCCTTGCCTGGGCTCATACAGCCAGGAAGAGGCACAGCAAGTGGTGACATCAGGTTCCAGGTCTGATACAATCCCTTTCTTGACAGAGACCCCCTCTACAGAGAAGCTTTGAGAAGGCATAGCCCATCACAGGCCAAGTGTAAAGTTCCAAACACACACACACACACACACACACACACACATGCACACATGCACACACACACCAGCTATGGCTCACAGTGAAAGTTTCCAAACCTTGGCACCCTCCCCCAGCCAGAGGTGAGTGGTGAGCTCATGCCTGTGACTAAGCCACATTGACGCCAGGAGCCCTCTCTGGGAACCCAAAGACTTGGCTTCTAGCCCCAGGAGGAGTCACAGCTGCAAAACCAGGGTTCTTCCGGAGGTGGGGATCCCCGGTTCCTGTGCTAAGATTAGGGTGGCTCCACCTTGCAGCCAGGGGTCAGCAGGAGCCTGGAGGTCAGGGTTTGAACCCCAGTTCGGGCATGAAACTTTAGGGTAGCCTGACTTCTAACCATGATTCTAAGGCTAAGCGGGGCAGCTGGTTGCTGGTGTCCTTCCCCACCCCCCGCCAGAACCCACACTGTCACTACCCTGCTCACCTGCAGCCACAGCTGAGGTGGGAGGTAGCAGAGCCTGTGGAGGTGCTGAGAAGTGGAAGGAGAAGGCAGTGCTGTGGGCAGATTGGGCAGGCATCCTGGAGAAGCAGGCTGGAAGGGGAAGTCGAACAAGCTGGGCTGGCAGGCTGGAAGCTTGTCAGACAGACTGTTAAGGTAAGACGGAGCGTCCTGCAGAGGCTCCCGGAGTCAGCCTTTTCCTGGAAAAAGGGCCTTTGGACACAGCCCCACCCCCGCTCGCCTCCCTTCTCCCACCTCAGGAACTGGACAGATGGGAAACTTGGACCACCTCTTTAAAACCAGGAAGAGCAGAGAAACTCATGTGCTGACTTTCCCCAGACAGCAGAAAATGGGGACACAGTCAGATTTACAGGGTGCCCACACTAAAGACAGAAGACACTGTTCCTTCCAGTGCAGGTCACCACCCTGCTCCGTGGTCCTCAAAGGCTCCTTATTGCCTGCAATGTCCTTTGACCCCTGTAGGCGGCCCCAGAGCCGGACCCAGTTATCAGAGAAGGGCCAGGAAGAGAGGAATGAGCGTGGTCTTTCTCAGCACGGCTGTCACAATCCTTTTGGGTGTCTTTGAGTGCTGAGGACTGAACCTGGAGCCTTGTATATGCCAGCCTCCCCCTTTTCTGTTTTTGTTTTTGAAATAGTTTCAGGCTGGCCTAGAACTCATATGTTGACCTCCTGAGTTTTGAGATTGTAGCTGTGAACTACTACCCGTACCTGGCCCACAATCCTATTGCATCATCAAAGGTCCCCAGTTGGCCGTCCCCGTGGAACTTTTCTACCTCAGCCTCCTCCCCACCTCTCCGCTCCCAAATCTGGCAGGTCACAGCTCTCTGCTGCTCTCCCACCCCCAGTCTTTGCCCCGAGCCTTGATCCACCTCTGCCCTTCCTGCCACCTTTGGTATCTGGCTGAAAAATCTATCTGAATACGTTCAAGTGATTCCATCACTCCCCCAGGCTGCAGTGGGCTCCTCGGAACTCAGATACAGGAGGCTGGGGACAGACTAGGATTCTGCTGTTAACTTCTGGATGCAGTGTCTGCAGAGCAAGAAACTGGGTACACCCTCTGTGTACTCACGAAAGCCGGCAGCCCAGCCTCCACCCACTTCAACAGCAGCAGCAGAGCCACTCAGGGGAGATAATGGAGCCAGAGGGCTCTGCAGAGCCTCAAGTGTGACACGAACCCAAGGGATTACGAAGTCTATTTTTAACTTCCCACATCCTGACCGAAAAACAAATCCCTCACACACCACGCCAATTCCTATCGGGGTGACAGGGCCTTTTAAGAATGCTCTCCTCCTGGAAGTAGCGCCAGCCAGTGTTGACGGCTGATGGCGGTCCTTCTGCCGGGAAAGGCCCTGAGGTCTCTGCTCCAACTGCTGCCAGCTTCCACTATGTCTGGCTGGGTCCTCAGTGTTCCCAGCAAACAGCCACTTCCTAGTGGACTCGGTTGTCATGTATTTTCCATGACAGGCATATTTCCATGCCGAGAAAGGCCACGCTCACTCCTCTCTTTATTCCTTTACCCAGTGCCCCTCCTGGCCTTCTCTGACAAGTGAGCCCTGCTCTGGGGCCATCTCCAGGGGTCAACCCTGAGACACCTGTCCTACTGGGAATGGGCCTCTGTGGGGCAAAGGCAGGGAAGCTGACAAAGCAACCTGAAAAGAAATTCATTAGCAAAGATGGGGAATTTTGGGGGCTCCAAGGGTTCCGATCTGTGCAAGGGAGTTATGGAACACTATCTATCACCTGTCCCTCCAGGATCCCCAAGACAGTTTTCAATGGGAACCAGCCCTCATGACTTACAAGGAGCTTCCTCCCTCAGGATATGGGTCCTACCTGTCCCCAGGCCCACCTGCATGAGTGTTAGCTGGCAGCTACATTCCTTTGAGTCTCATACTGAGAATGGTTCCCAGGGCTTCATGCACTGCAGGCAAGCACTCTACCACACAATCCCAGCCCTAAACTCATCCATGCGGTTGTCATCCTCCCAGCCTCCCTCTGCTTGCATTCACTCAGTGTCCAACAGGGACATCTCATAGGACAAACCCTGCCTGTGCTCCTGCGGCACCACAACAGCTCCCCTGGTCAGGTGCACTGAGAACCAGGAGGGAAGCAAGGAAATAGGGGAGATGGTGGGTGGGGTGAGCTTGCCAACCGAGTGGCCCTTGCAAAAAGTCACCAGAAGACTGCAGAGGCCTAGGCTAAGCTTGTCCCGCTGGACGAGTGGACTTCACAAGGCAAGCGGTTTAAACAAATGCTGTGTTTAGCATAAATCTGTCTGTGGTTTGTTTCTACTTCGGCCTCCAGGCCTCCACAGCCCTCTTTCAGCTAAGAGACAAACCCTCTCGGAGAGGCTGTGCAACCCTAGAAAGTCATGTGAACCTCTTGGCTCCCCCTAGGACAACATCTGTGAGCCCAGAATAGTCCCCCAAACCCCAGCAGACCCTTCATAATCCCCAAATGTTCTCTCGAGTCTAGAGGAGGTCTGGGCTGTTCTCATTTGAGACAGACTCCGGTCTGAAGAAATGGGCTGTCAAGGGCTCTCTTATACCTGTTTATAGACCTGTCCATCTTTGACGTCATAAGGCCAGAAGAGAATTTGTTTTGTTTTGTTTTGTTTTTTTGAGACAGGGTTTCTCTGTAGCTTTTGAGCTTGTCCTGGAACTAGCTCTTGTAGACCGGACTAGCCTTGAACTCACAGAGATCTGCCTGTCTCTGCCTCCCGAGTGATGGGCTTAAAGGCATGTGCCACTACCGCCCAGCTGGGAATTTCTGAAAAGCAGTTCAGGACTGGGGTGAGGGGGGGCAGTGGCTTAGTGGTAGAGCACATGTCTGTCATATACGAGGTCTCAAACTCTATTTCCAGTACCACATGCATGCACGCACACAGAGGTAACAGACCCATGATCATCTTAGAAGACACAAACATCTGTTTGTCCTTCAACAATAGTCAGCCCAGTCCAAGAGCAGACACAGAGGCTCCCACCTGCCTCTGCTAGAATGCAGGATCCAAGGAAAATGTTCTGGGCCAGAAACATCAACAGGGTACTGCCAATCTAGATGAGTGGCCATCAAGCATAGGAGGGTCCTTGCTGAGTTGGCTTGCTCATCTTGTGGACATTCGGAAATATTGGGTCTGACCACCTGTGGAAGTTCAGGGCCTGCCATGGGAGACAGGCCAGTGTGTACGCTAACAGGAGCTGCAAGTCAGAGGTAGGACATAGCTCAGTTCCTAGAGTGTTTGCCTTGCATACAGGAAGCCCTGGGCTTCATTCCCAGTACTGCATAATAAGCCAGCATGATAGCACACGCCTGGAATCCCAGCACTTTGGAGGCGGAGGCAGGGGAATCAGGAGTTCAAGTCTCAGTTACACAGAGTCTATAGCCAGTCTGGCATACAGAAATTAGCCAGGACCAAGCTGGGGCGGCTCATACTTGGTTGATAACCTGCTGGGCAGTCCAACAGTGATAGAGAGGGAAGAACGTTCCAGAAGTCTCAGGAACAGACTACGATGCTGGAAGCCTGAAGAGCAGGGGGGAGCAAGCAGAAAGGAACATTAAAGCCAAACACCATAGCCTGGGGTTGGGCCATGATGCTGTGGAGGGGTACAGACAACCACTATCAGGACAAACAAGATTTATGACTGAGCCAGGGGCGCTGAAGCAAACTAACAAGGGCTGCTTCAAGATGTCCAGCTGCTAGGCACCCCAGGTATGGCACGGTACAAGGGACCTGGGATGGCTTGCTCCTAGAAGAGGCTAGAGCACTGGACAGGGGCAGAAGTAGGGAAGGCTGAAGGGAGAGAGGGGTGCTGCCTTGAGAGGGAAACCAGAGGAGCTAGACACGCACGCCTAGGTTCCTCAGCCCAGACTACTCAGCCTGGGAAGGAGACTCCAGCTGGGTTACTTCCAGAGCCCCAAGCTCCTGTTGGCTCCAACTCGGAGCCCCAGTTACTTCTGTCACCACCTTCTTGCGGTGCTCTGTGTGCAGAAGCCTGCTGCATTCTGAAGTCAGCAACTTTGGCCGGGCGATGGTGGCGCAAGCCTTTAATCCCAGCACTTGGGAGGCAGAGGCAGGCGGATCTCCGGGAGTTCGAGGCCAGCCTGGTCTACAAGAGCTAGTTCCGGGACAGGCACCAAAGCTACAGAGAAACCCTGTCTCGAAAAACCAAAAAAAAAAAAAAAAGAAAGAAAGAAAGAAAGAAAGAAAGAAAGAAAGAAAGAAAGAAAGACCAAAAACAAAAAAAAAAGTTAGAAAGGAAAATGAAGTCAGCAACTTTGTCTGGGCCCTGAACCCACTGGGGTTCTCTCTCCTCAGAGATGCCAGGGGAGGTGGGCCACTTAACGGAATAGCCCCATCTCTCCTCTCTTCACATCTGAGGAGCCTAAAATATGAAGGGACCGCCAAGGCCCTCCATCTTCTGGACAAGATCTCTAATATCAAACCACCACTGGGTGAGCAGGAAAACCATGAAAGGCACAGTGCGGAGAAGGCCTGTGTATATATAGTCAGGGGACACGAGTTCAAGTGCAGGCACTACCAGTTTCTACTAACTCTTCCCATATAAACACACTTGGGCTTTAGATGTTCACATCCTCTTCCTGGACTCCAAGGAACTCATACACAAAATGCATATTATTAACCCCGAGCCTTCAGGGGGCTCAAAGGGGAGGGTAGAAATGTGCCATTGGAAAACTCCATGTGAACAGCCCTTCCCACCATAGCCGGCCCAGCCTGCAGATGTCCCCAGAGATGCTCTCCAGAAAGGACAAATTTAACAAGCCGCAGACCTACTCCATGCTCTCCTCCACAGGCTCAGGCACACAGCCTCCTAGCTGGGAAGGTCCAAGGAACCCACACTGGAATGAGGAGAAAGTGGGGAGGTCACACTCACCTCTACCGTATCCACGCCCCCTTCCCCCATAACTGAACACAGGTGTCTCAGCAAGGTGTGCCAATTCTTTCAGAAAGCTGAGGTCAAAGGTCTGCCCTTGTATATGACACATGGAAATCTCCCCTGGGCTCCTCTGCCCCTCTGGCCTGTCTCCTAGGCCCCAATTTTCACCACCACCCACAATCTCTTCCTCAGTACCCGGGGGTAATGGTTCTTAAGCTGAGCTGTGCAAACATGCTGGACAGTTGTGGCAGAGAAGGTCTCTAGGTCCGGAGTAAAGACGATGAATTTGCATTTCAATCAGTATCCCATGTGCTTGTGATAAAAGCATCCCAGCACACCTAACAAGCCTGGACACATACAAGTGTATACACACACATACAAGGGCACATACAAGTGTATAGATACACACATACACAGGTGCGCACACACATACACACACACACCTTGATGGGCATTCAAACAGAGTCAAAGGTAACAATTAGAAGCACAGACTATGGGCTGCTGCTAGGTTTGAGGTATAACCCAGCCCCATCACTGACTGAATGACCTTTGGTGAGTCCCTTCCTCCTGACAGCCTTACACGGTTGTCTGAAGAATGCAGTGACGCGTGTAATGTCCCCAGCACAGGACCTGGTACATAATAAACAATACTAGTGCTGTAGCCACTGCCAAACTCAGTCCCATTGCTTTGAGTGCCTAAGAGAAGGCACAGCAAGCCAGGATTAGGGGACCACAGTGAATGCTTGACCCACACAGACGCCCAAAGGGCACGAACACTCATTGGGTAGGCGTAGCAGAAATACAGATTTCCATTCTCAGCAGTAAGAATGTTTTAGCTGAATGGAGATGCCCAGCCATCCCTGGAGGATCTGAGCAAAGGGCCTAGCTGTGTATCAGGTGCAGATGCAGCCCAGGGAAGGGACACTGGAGGGCCCGAGTATGGAGCATCCAGCCAAGGCTGGGACCAGGTTCTGCACTTGGCCCCTCTCTCCCGCATCGCATGCGAAATGGTTCTTCACTGATCCTCAGTATTTACAGGGGTCACCTCTACTTTCAAAGGTCTAACTTTCCAACACATTCCCAGCAGAGAAGGGAGGTGATGGGACCATTGACAATCGGGGACCTACAGTCTGTCTGTCCTTATGCAGAGAAGGGAGGTGCTGGGACCATTTGCAATCGGGGACCTACAGCAGTGTGTCCTTAAGCAGTGTGTGCACATTTCTCAAAGGCCTGGGGCTCACTTGATCCTGAGAGGAGGGAACCCGAAGCACATGGGTCCCTTCGGGCACCAAACTCTTCAAGTTCCAGGAGACCAGATTCTCTGACACTGTGGGCGGATGCCCACTGAATCATTTTGATGGAGCTTTAAGCTCAGGGAGGTTAGAAGACTTCCCAAGGCCACACAGTGAGCAGAGGAAGCTGAGATTTATTTGAACCCACGTTCTCTAGATTCTAGAGCTGGGTGTTAGGTCTGGTTAATTCTGGGTGCACAGTCTTTAGGTCAAGAAAATAGAATAGAGTTAACACTACAGACGAACAGTGTTTCTTACGACTCTCGGTGACCTACTGACAGTTAAGTCTATGGCCACTCCCCTCCGCGACCTCAGCTGCTGAAGGAGGTGGTATAAAGCCCAGCACAGGCACCACAGACAGCGCCAAAGGACTAAACCCAGAAAAGCTTGCAATCCTCACAAGGCTGGAACTTGGAAACATGGTGGCTTGGGTCGCTCTCCCCCATGCTGTGTGCAGCTCAAGGAGTTCTGTTAGTGGAGGGTGAGGTTGGAAGCAGGCCAAGGAAAGAACTCTGGGCCCACCTGCGTCCTTAGAAACCGCTCTAGCTAGCAATGAATACAAACACCCCAAACACGGTGGGCCACATGGGAGGGACAGTGTGTATGTGGTGGGGTCTGAAGTTTGGGGGTCAGTGGAAGCTTCTGGTATTGGCAGACTGGAGAACCCTGTACCCCAACTCCTGTAGACTGCAGGCCCCTGCTAAAGGTGCCTTCTTGATGCCGCCTGTGCCCTCCTTTCCAGAGGAAAGCCTCAATCCTGCGCCCCGCTGTGGTCAGGGATAGAGGCAGAAAACAGCAAAGTTTAAAGGGTCAGACAAGACTCAGAGGTCCTGCCGCAGAGCAGAAAAGAGAAGTAAATAAAGAGAAGCTGAGGTGCACTCCTCACCCCTGTAGTCCTATAAAGGTGTCAAGGCCCCAAAGGTCCTCAAGCAGACCCCGCTCGGATCCCTGCAGGTGTTAGGGTCCCCTCAACTTGACCTGCGCTTTTCAACCATTAATTACCTCTATGTGCTGACCTGGCCGCTGGGCATTACCATCCCTAAGGCAGCGGAGTCGGACAGCCCAGGGCCAGGGTCGCGTAGTCACCAAATCTCCGGGTCTCAGGGGTTTGGGCTGTCAGTTCGGGCGGCAGGAAAGTTTCCGTGGGGCGGGCAGGGCCGAACGGAGCAGGCCGGGCTGGAGAGAGCTCCGGCCGGCTCCGCGCCTCCCGCGGCGCCGCGGCTCTCTGCTCCCCGGCCACCCGACCCGTCTTTCCCTGCCAATCGCAGGCCCCGCAGCCGCAGCTCCGCCCGCCCACGGGCCCCAGCGGGGGCGGACGGGGAGGGGCGGGGGCGCACCTGTTTGGTCAATCGACCCCACATCTCCACCAGCCGCCGGGCCGGACTGGGCAGGGCTGCCAGCGCTCGCCCCCGCCCGGGCTTGGCCGGGGTCCAGGCGGGGCCACACGCCTCTCCTCTGGCCCTGTTCAGGGTCCAGCTCACACAGCGCCTCAGCCCGCCCCCCCTCGGTCCTTCCCCGCCTCCCTAGCTGTAGCCCAGGGACAGAGAGATGACCATGGCTTCTCTTTCATTACTTCTCGGTCACCCTCTGACTACCCACTCCTGCAAGCACCGTCCCCCGCGCGATGACACCCTAAACTTTCCTATACGTCCAACACCAATCTCTAACTTCAGGCTTGGAGGCAAGTACCAGGGCCTGAGAAAAGGACGGCGATTATGATGTCGCCGGGAAGGTACCACAGCACCTCCATTCACATAAACTCCGAAGCACCCCCAATACCGCGGGCTGGATGTCCCCCAACGTCCTTGGCCTACACAAATGCCATCGCCCCATTTTCTGCGATAGAAACACTGAGACCAGAAGAGGGGGAAAGGCTTTTCCGATCTGATAACAGGTGAGTTGCCTGGGTCCGCCCCGCCTGGCCCCGGGGGATCGCGAGTGGCCTGGAGGGGAGGAGGCGGAGGCCCGCGATGGCGCGCGCCCGGCCTTACCTCGACTGCAGAGAGTGTCCCCGCAGAGCGCGCCCGCGGGAGGCCCCAGCAGCGGCAGGGAGGCCCAGGCGAGCGCTCGGTAGGCCGAGCGCCCAGCACCCATCCCTGCCGGAGTCGGCCCTTCCACCCTCCGCGGCACCTGTGGCGCCAGGGCTGCGCACGCCGCTTGGGCCTCGGGGGTCAGACCCTGGCGTGCCGGGGCTCTTCCGGCGCTCCTCGTGCAGTCCCGGCTCGGACTCGCACGGCTGTGGCGCGGACCTTGGAGGAAGCAGGCCTCCCCGGGTAGGGCGCTATTTTTAGCGGGAGCTGCTCTCCTTGTCGGACAGACAGAACCAGTTAATTCGGCCGTTGGGGAAGGGCCTGTCCGGGGAGCTCCCCGGAAAGGCAGCCCTGGCTCTGCTGAAAGCTGATCCTGCGCATTCCTGCCTCTCGAGGCGGGAGGGCGGGAGGACGCCTTTAATTCCAGGGGGAAGCCTGCGTCCTCTGAAGCTGTGCCTTGGGACCAAGTACACGCCCCAAGAGGGCTCTGGAAACTGACCTGGTACCTGGCCTGACTTTCTTTATGTTCACATGCCTCGGATGATTGGACAGAGCATGTCTACCTGACTTGAGAGTCCCCACTTCTTGTTAGGAAGAGCCCCTTCGATGCTGAATCTGAACCCCAACAATGCACACAGTGTTCACTCTGAGGTTTCTTGCGGAACGAAGTGGGGAATGTCAGATACAGGGCAGCGATGTGCCGTGGATGGACCGGGCGACTTGGGAAGCTGGAGGACACCTAAACCCGACACTTTTCAATGGTGTGGTCTTGGTAAGCCATCTCACTTCTGGATCTACCTCTTCTTGCAAAAGGGAGTTTTTAAAGTCCCAAGACAATATTTGAGAAACTTTTTGTAAACAAGACCATTGCGGACACGTGCATTCCACGAAGATGCAGACTCAGCCAGGGGTGTATACTCAGGAAGCAGTGGGAGGAGCCTAAAGAGGTACAAGTGCTGTTAGGGTAAGGGTCAATAAATAGGCCGGAGGATTAGAATAGAGGCTGCAAAAATAGACTCACACATGTATGGAAACTTAATATTTGGCAGAAGTGGCACTTGAGGTCGGTAAAGGAGAGACTCTTCTATAAATGGTGCTGGAGCAATTGGATGCTCATATTAAAAAAAAAAGAAATGGAATCCCTACCTCACACCATTCATAAGTTTCAGGTATACTAGATAATTAAATATAAAAATAAACTGGGCATGGTGTCTCACATTAGTAAATACAGCACTTGGGAGGGTGAGGCAGGAGGACTGTAGTGAGTTTAAGGCCAGCCTGCGTTACATAGTCCCAAGCCATGAGCCTGAGCTAACAGATTCTGAGTCTAAACAAGCAGACAAATCTGGCAGAGGGCAGGATTTCTTGAAGATACACAGAACATCAAGAGAAAGATGGGAGCCGGGCGGTGGTGGCGCACGCCTTTAATCCCAGCACTCGGGAGGCAGAGGGAGTTGGATCTCTGTGAGTTCGAGGCCAGCCTGGTCTACAAGAGCTAGTTCCAGGACAGGCACCAAAGCTACAGAGAAACCCTGTCTCGAAAAACCAAAAAAAAAAAAAAAAAAAAAAAAGAGAGAGAGAGAGAAAGATGGGTGCATTTAATTAAAATGTAAAACCTGTGTTTTTCAAAAGAAGATAAATGAAAGTCAAGTGCAAAATATGCAAAGGCCTTCCACAGATGAGTTTTCAGAAGAAACTGGTAGAACGCTGGCTTGGCATTAGGGAAGCCATGGTTTGATCCCCAACACCACATAAACCAGGTGTGGTGGCAAAAATCTGTAATCTCAGCTAAATGGGAGGTGGAGGCGGAAGGATCAGAAGTTCAAGGGCATCCTCAGCTACAAAAAGAACTCAAAGTATGTATGATCAGACAATTGGCAGAAGAAAAATGTGCATAAATAAATTCAAAGAGAGCCTTACAGTACCTGGGGAAACACAAAGTCAAACCCAGTGAAGTGTCCCATTGCTCCTGCCAGATTAGGCCCAAGGCGGAGAATGGCATTAGGAGTGTGCAGAACACGCGTGCCAGGAGGAGAAATGGGTCCAGTCACTCCGCAAAACAGCCTAGGAGCTCTGAGGAACACCCAGCTATCTGGTCCTTCTTTGGGGACACACCTAGTGAATGTCTTGTTCTCTGCAGCCAGGCCGCCTACGGCCATGTGCAGAAGAACACAGGGACACATGGTGGAGGGATCTGAGAAGTTCTCTACTGCGGAGACCAGGACGAGAGGGAGTCTGAATCTCCGAGGAAGGGAGACAGAGCAAACTCAGGAACAAATTGCATGATATCATTCATTTGGATTCTTCAAACACACACACACAAAAACAAACACCCATATAGCACATGGCTGTGCACAGATGTAAAAGCAAAGAGCATGCAGAGTCATGGGAAATGCGCCTTTTGGCCAAGAGTTTACCCCAGGGAGGCAGAGGATGCTGCAATGCAGTAGGAAAAGGCTCCCCATTTGGTAAGGTTTTTTTGGCTGGAGTGGTGCATAAATCTCTCTCTCTCTCTCTCTCTCTCTCTCTCTCTCTCTCTCTCTCTCTCTCTCTCTGTGTGTGTGTGTGTGTGTGTGTGTGTGTGTGTGTGTGTGATTATTTTGGGGAATTGAACCCATGCCTTTTGAATGTCAGACAAGCACCCAAACTTTTTTTTTTAAGACACAAAGGAAGCTTGGTAGAAGTTTCTTTAAAAGCCAGTTCTGCTCCAAAAGATACCTTCCCCCATTAATGATGTCATCATGTCTAGGTGCTGATGCATGAACATAGCCTGGCCTGCGGTGAAGCTCTCAGAAAACCTAAAGAACACTAATAGCCTCCTAGTCCATCTCCCTTGAAGCCCTGCTTAGCCCAGATACAGCCTGCAACGCAGGCCTCCAAGGCCCTCGGCTCCCTCATGCTCTCGTGAGTTTGCACAGGCAGGGTGTTCTCCTAGCACACTGCTCTGTCTCTGCTTCAGTGCATGTGCACTGCACTCCTGCTGTGCGAGACCCAGGGTGAGGGGGATCACATCTATTATCAACACGTCTCTTCCTGTCCCTCATTGTCTGTATTATCACGAGATGTGCAGTGCCGCCTAGTTTGAGATTTGTCTCCTGAAGCAGACTTTTTTTTCTTGACAGGGTGTTTCTGCTTAGGTCATGCTGGCTTCAAAGTTGCAATCCTCTTGTCTCAGCCTCCTTGGTACAAAGATTATAGATGAATACAACCACATCTACTCTTTCTGGGCCCTCACTGCAGTCCCACCCTCTGTACAGGAACTCAACTAAGAAGGTTTATGAATATAAGAGCCGAGTGAATCCAAATACTCAGAAATCTAAAGGAACCATGCCACACTCTCAAAAGGGAGACAACCCCACCACCTCCTGATGGACTGCTTGGTCTTCAGGAATATTTCTGAGAATAACATGAACTTTGAGGTCAGAGAGAGCTGCGTTCACATTTAGGCTGAACCACTTGCCAGCTGTGTGCTCTGACACGGAGCCTCACTATCAGGGTCTGCACAAGCAGGATGTGGCGAGGATTGTCACCGGGAGAGATTAGGATGAGCTATGAGATCACAGGTACCAAATGCATGGCCCCGTTCTTAGGTCAAGCAATTATGTGAAGATTGACTAAGAGGAAGACGTTTGCAGAGGGTGGAAGGAACCCAGTTAGGCCACTGTGGAAGTAGAATGCTGGTTAAGCAACAACAAGGGTGTGAACCAGGCCTGAAGAGAAAGAAGCATTCATCTGGAGGCTGGCTCGGGAGCCAGGAGTCAAGAGCTCGCTCTAGCATCCTCGCTCCACTCCTCATGCCAGCATGCCCCTTCCCAGGGGCTGGGCTGCACAGCATGGCAGCCCTGCAGGCCCTCTTTGTCTTCCCATAGCCACCCTGTTCTCCTCCAATCTGTTCTCACATATATCCCAGGATCTCAATCTGGACCTGTTTTTTCCTTGCCTGCTTCCATCTGTAGGGGCGACAGAGCCTGCGGCACCTTCCCCGGGGGACATGTCTGAAATGATTTACCAAATGCATCATCTGCACTTGGATATGCACAATCTACATATGTCCTCTTGTCGGCAGCTTCCATCAGGCAGCATGCAGGATTGGGACTTGCTTATGGTCCAGACTTTAGAAGATGAATCAGGCGGGTTACATGTTCTCCATGCAAGCAAAAGCATGAAGTTGAGAGGGCTGGTTGGTCCCTGGAAAAGAACAGCTCTGTGCACATCAAGCGTTCTGATGAGAGATCTCCTAAGCTAATAAACCAGTCTCTTTGATTTAAATCCCATCACGCAAGTGACATAAACATTAGTCACTGATGGTCCTTTGTCTCATGCAAATGGGCCGTGGAAGGCAGGCATCCCTCCTGACTTATAGTTTGCCATCTTCTTTTTGGGACAGGGTTCCATGTAGCCCAGTCTAGCTCAGTCTTGCTGTGCAACTAAGGATAGCCCTGAATTTATGATCCTTCTAGCTGCACCTCCTTCCCAGGATGGGATTATAAGTGTGTACTACCTTGCTTATTTTTCTGTCTCTTTTGTGTGTTTGCATGACTTTGTGGGATATGCTGGGGATCAAACCCAAGGTTTCTGTATGTTAGTCCAGCATTCTCCCAACAGAGCCACACCCCCAGCCCCTGCCATTTTTCTTAATGGCTGTCTAGAAGACCATCAGTCCTTTTGGCAACACAAAAGGATGCTCTTGTGCCTTCATCTGCTCTGGGTAATTGTGTGGACACTTCTGTTCCCTTCTGTCTCATCACATTCTCCCAGTTTCTCCCCTAGTTTTTCTGGGCTGTTTCATCTTACTCCCTGGCCAGTTGGAAGATAATGCTCTCAGAATCTGATTGCCTTTGATGTTCTGAGCAGACTTCAAGTGTCGGAGCCCGGGACCTTACCCTGCTGTCCTTCCTTCACCAGTGACTCCCACCTGTGCATCCCCAGCCCAGCAGCCACTTGTGCTCCTTTGCCCAAGCTTCTCAGAGCACCAGGCTCCTTCCCTGCCTCTGTGCCTTCCTCCCTGTGGATCCTGCCTATTGGTATCTCTCGAGAGGCTGGCAGAACACAGATCCAATCACATCCACCCACCTCTGCCAAAAAGCTTGCAGGGGCTCCGTGTTGTGTTTGTGTGGCTGATAAAAAAACTCCCAGGGAGTTCACTGGTTCTGAACAAAAGCATACGCTGCCGAGGGTCTGGCCTGGGAGCTGGAGGATCAGAAGCCTCCCAGCCTCGTTCTGCACCACTTTTCCTTGCCTTCTTTGCTGTCAGTCACTCCAGCTAATCTCAGAGTTCTCAAATAAACAATACTCCTTCCTCAGACCTCACCTTTCTGTCCTTTCCCTGCCTGGCCTGGCTAGCTTCTTCCAGGAGTCAATTAATGTCACTTCCCAAGAGGAGCCTCCCCTTGCGTTCACTACACACTTGACCTAGGGGTTTTCCTTCATTCTGCTGATGGCAGGTGGTAGCTGTACCTTCACTGTGTGATCACCAGGAGTTGGGGCCCCCTGAGTACAGGGATCACCCCTAGTGCTCACCATTGCATCACCTCTCGTCCTCAGCAAGGGCCCTAGCACATAGTATGTGCTCAGTAAATGTTTGCTGGGAGATGAATCCAGGTCTACTTGCAGACCCCCACGGATAGGCTGTCATCATAGGACAAACACTGTTAGTTACCAGATATTCATGTAAAGAAGGCATGGTAATTAGGTATGGTAGTACATACATGTAATCCCAGCACTTTGGAAGTCGAGGCAGGAAAATCAGGAGGTCAAGGTCATCACGAATTATTACATAGGATAGCCTGGGATACATGAGACCTTGTCTCAACAATAGACAAACAACCAAACACCCAGGGACTGAGGTATCCTCAGATGCACACTCAGGCTTGGGCTCATAGGACTCCCAGAGCAAGAATGACAGGCATGGTGGGAAGAGAAGAGGAGGGGAGGGGTCTGGGGATTACACACTGGTGGGAGGGGTCTGGGAATTACACATTGGTGGGAGCTACTGGGAATGGAGGAAGGATGGAGGGTGGGCCCACGTGGAGAGCTGCAGCCTGTGGGGGTCTAGCTAGGCTCCAGGGCTCTGGTTCAGGCCTTTGCAGCTTCTCCCCTGTTGTCTATGGACTCTGAGGCCTCTCTGGGCAGGCTCTGAGTGGAGGGCTGGGGACAAAGGTGAACAGGCCAGGGAGCTGCTCCCAGGTGCTAGGGAACATGGCAAGCCATGGTGTCAGCAGAGACCCTAGGAAACTCCCCATGGCCCATTAGTGAGTCCCTCCTATTAGCTACTGAGCATAAACTAATGACTATTAAGACTGAGGAGGGGGCTGTGGGGCCTAGTGTCAGCCTGAGTAGGAGAGTGGCTTCCAAGGAGGTGACAATGAGGGGAGGGGACGG
Organism: Microtus pennsylvanicus; assembly: GCF_037038515.1. NCBI lineage: Eukaryota > Metazoa > Chordata > Mammalia > Rodentia > Cricetidae > Microtus > Microtus pennsylvanicus. Next base: position 50,434,886 of record NC_134587.1, on the reverse strand, counting down.
GCGATACAAACGTTTCAGCCTGGTGTTCTCAGGAACAACAGCTAGCATCACTGGGCAGGGACATGCGGGAAAGCTGAGGTTCCCTGAGCCCAAATGCCATGCTCAGAAGCTTGGACTTTGGGGGGGGGGGGGGGTTGGCTGGGATGATCCTGGGATGGGAGGTGTGTATCTGGAGGAGGAAGGCAGATTTAAAGGGAAAGATGAAAGACTGTCCTGGGGATAGTTCAGGAAGGAAACAGGGAGTGAGGATGCCCAGCCCAGGAGAGTTCAGCCAGAAATGCATGGCTACTGAAGAGAAGAGTGTGTTCCGAGCCCTCCTCTGAGGCTAGGGAAAGGTTCGATGGGAAGTGCTTTCTGTGCAAGCCCGAGGTCTGAGTGTGAGTCTGGACCTAACAGCCAGGTACAGCTGGAACGGCAGTCCTGCTCCTAGGGGCTAGAGACAGACGGATTCCCTGGAGCTCAACGCACTGGCCAGTCAGTATTGCCCCTGGGTGAGCTCCAGCTTCAGTGACTGACCCTGTCTCAGAAATAAAGTGAGGCTGGAGAGACAGCTCGGTGGTTAAGAGCACCAACTCTCTTCCAGAGGGCCTGGGGTTCAGTTCCTAGCACCCACATAATGGTGGTTCACAACTATCTGGAACTCCAATCCCAGGGGATTTGATGCTCTCTTCTGGCCTCCTGGGGTACCAGAGACATACGTGCAAACAAAACATTCATACACATAAAATAAATGGAAATTTAAGTAGAAATGAACAAAATAAAAAAGGAAGAAAAGGCAATGGCAGAGGAGAACAGGCACGGCTCAGGAATAGGGGAATTAACCTGAGACAGAAGCAGGAACTGGAATGATGTCAGAAAGATGTGGCCAGGAAACAGAGGGGGCCATGGCCATAACTTTTCTTTTACTCTCAGAAGAAAGTAAGGTTGGCTCCTTAGTGTTTGGTTGAAAGCATCACCCCCGCCCCGGCATCCATGGGTGCTGGCATCTATTAAACCTGGGCTTTTCCTAATTCGGTCAGATTTGGTGTAATTTGGATCATTGCATTGGCGGAGAGGCTTACCGGGCCAGAAAAAAAAAAAACAACACTTAGGAAAAGGGCAGGTAATAAAACAGCAACATAAGAAAATAATTATTGCTGGGTGGTGGTGGCACCTGCCATTAATCCCAGCACTCGGGAGGCAAAGGCAGGCAAATCTCTTTAAATTCAAGGCCAGCCTATTCTACAGATCTAGTTCCAGAACAGCCAGAGGTACACAGAGAACCCTGTCTCAAAGGAAATAAATAAATAAACTGATAAGAAAATAATAATATAAAATGTGCGTGATCTTGTGCTGGCCGGTTATGTCAACTCGACACAGGCTGAAGTCATCCGAGAGGAAGGAACCTCAATTAAGAAAATACCTCTAGGGTCTGGAGAGATGGCTCAGTAGTTAAAAGCACTGGCTGCTCTTCCAGAAGACCAGGGTTCAGTTCCTAGTATCTACATGGCAGCTCACAACTGTCTGTAACTCCAGTTCCAGAAAATCTGACACTGTTATACCAACGTACATAAAATTCAGTTAAATAAATTTTATTTTTAAAAAAGGCAAGAAAGAAAAGAAAAAAAGAAAATGCCTTTATAGGATGAACTGTAGGCAAGCCTGGGTCATTTTCCTGATTAGTGGTTGGTGGGAGGGCCCAGCCCATGGTGGGTGTGGCCTTCCTTAGACTGATGGCCTTGTGTTCTGTAAGAAAGCAGGCTGAGCAAGCCTTGGGGGGGGGGGGTCAGTAAGCAGCATCCCTCTGCCTCAGCTAATGTCTGCAGGTTCCTGCTCTGAGTTCCTGTCCTGACTTCCTCCAATGAGGAACAGCAATGTGGAAGTGTGAGCCACACAAACCCTTTCCTCCCAAGTTGCTTTGGCCGTGGTGTTTCATCACAGCAGTAGTGACCCTGGCTAGGACATTACTGTTTCCTCCTTGTTTAATTGTCTAGCAAGCATCAGAAACACTCTTGGTGTTGATAGTCTCCCAGCCTGTGGCCAGAGCTTTGCCTGGAGCTTAGGGCACTACACCTGCCTGTTTGAATTAGATAAAAGATCCTGAGCCTTTGTTGGTTGCTTGCTTCTCAGAGGGCCGAGACTCAGCAATGTGTGTAAAGATCTGAAGAGTCGAGAATACAGCCACTTTAAGTCTAGCTGCATAACCAGCTTTCTTCCCCTCTTGACAAAGGGCCCCTTTGGAATCAGACATGGCTTCTAGCCTCTGCTGCTGGAAGCATCCACTGCTCACATTTCATTTCAAGCCCGCCCAATCCCAGACCAGAAAGGTGATTTTTTTTAAGGCCCATTAGCATAATTACCTGCCTGCAACACCGTAGAGAAGCAATTAGATGAGCCTGCAAGTTTTGCAGATTTTTGGAGTAAGTCACCTGAAGTTCAGCTGCCGTCAGGATTCATGGCTGCTTTCTGTAATCGTGGGGAATTATTTGGTAATAGCAGAGCTACCTTGGTCTAATTTAGTTTTAATGCCTGGAAGTATCCTCCCAGAATCCTCAGCTTCGGGGAATTCTGACTTCCAGGTTGGTTACGCTTTCTGAAGCAAAAATTCGATTCAAGGCTCCTGAAGTTCCTTCTTTGTCACCCAGAGTCATCTCGGAGCAGAATGGAGCCTACCTTCATGTGTCAAGAAAAAAATGCAAAACGCTGCAGGGCCACAGGGAGTCAGGGTGGACAGGCAGCTAAGTGGGCACCCTAGATGGAGTTAGAGCCGTCAGGTATTCTCTGGGAGAGCCCTAATTTCCCGCCCATTCATTTATTACCTCGTTCTTTCAGCAAGCCCAGACACTGCTGCTATTTGGGTAAAACTAATGATAATCATGGATTTGAGCCAATTTTAGCTATTTTAACACTTTCCAACACATTACATCCTGTGGAGGAGGTGGGGGCTGCCACTGTACTGTGTGTAGATGGGGTCACTGAGGCTGGGAGGTTAAGGCATTTACTGAGCTATTCAGCTGGGAGCCAGGCATGGTGGCACAGGCAGAGGAAGACAGATTCCCGAGTTGAAGACCACCCAGGTCTGCACTGTGTTTTAGGTCTGTCGGGGCTTCTCAGAGAGACCCTGTCTCATTAAAAAACGTTAAGAATCTTGAAGTGTTCAGTCCCTTTTTACAATTACTCGGAGGTGGAGGTGGGCTTACTACCTTCTATGGGCGAAAGAACATGATGTCTCAGAGGGCGTGGGTCTGGCCAAAGTGAATGTGGTGAGGAGATGCAAGAGTCAAGAACGGAAATGAGATTCTCACTTCAAACCCAGTGCTGCCTTGGCCATAGTTAGGAACTTAGGAAGCGCGTGGACAGCGCAGGTGGAGGCTGGATACACGGCTCTCCATGGCTCTCCACGGCTCTCCAAGAGACAGGCTCGGCTGCCCAACCGCCCAGCTCTGTTCTTTGCTTCCAGCTTCTGAGCATGCCTCCTCCCCACCCCCACTCCTCATTCAGAAGCCAGCGGCTCCTCTTGTCATCCCGTGTTTGTTAACTTTGAGATGCTCATTGGTCCATGTCTGCGCTTCTGGCAGAGGGTGGCCTGGTTCCACAGAAAGGGTCAGAAAGTGAACTGGCTGTCACCATTCTCCCTGAGGACCGAGGCCACACCCAGGCCTCTCTAGACCTTGCCTTCCCATCTCTACAAGAACAGAGGGATAAGGCTCTTTGTATGGATTTTTGGCCTGGAACTCAGCAGTCCTCTTGACCTCCCAGAACTGGGGTTTCCATTTCCAGGTTTGAAAACCAACTCTTTAAACCGAGCTATAGAACTCTTCTTTCATCTCATTTTGTGGGGAGGAGGTGGAAGGAAGTTGTCTTTTTGCGACAGTCTGTCTCAGTCACTGTTCTATTGCTACGAAGAAACACCATGACCAAGGCAACTCTTATCAAAGAGAGCATTTAACTGGGGGCTTGCTTGCAGTATCAGAGGGTTAGTCCATGATCATCATGGTGGGGGCATGGAACTGGAGCAGTAGCTGAGAGTCACAGCCTGATCTGCAGGCAGAGATAAATAGGAAGAGGTAGACAGAGAGACTGGGCCTGGCATGGGCTTTTGAGACCCCCAAAGCCCACTCCCAATGCCATACTTCCTCCAACAAAGCCCCACCTCCTCCAAGGCCACACCTTTTAATCCTTCTAATTCCCTCAAACGGTTCCACTTCCTGGTGACTAAGCATTCAAATATATGAGCCTATGGGAGCCCTTCTTATTCAAACCACCAGAGTCTTCTGCAGCCCAAGATGGCATCAGACTGTGTAAACAAGGAAAATCTTAGACTCTTGGTCCTCCAGCCTCTACCTATATAAACCACAATGCCCAGATCAGAACTCCCGCTTCAAATGAAAACCAACAGACCGAAAGAAAGTGACCTGATGGAAGCTGGGTTAATGAGAGGGCCCTCTCCAGCTCATAGCCCTGCGTGTCTCCTCAGACATAGAGTCTGTTGGACCCTAAGGTGCCCCAAGTCCAGGACCAGGGTCTAGTGAGAACTGATGTTACCTGCAGTCCTGTGTGGGCTGAAATGTGCCTACCTGGGCCCCAACCCATCTCTGAACACCCATCTATCCTTGTGGCAGCCTAAGGATCAAATCTCGGTGTCTGTCTGTCCCCAAGCTCCAGGATGAGGTTCAGTCTACCCGGAACACGCCCTGATGGTCAGAAGGACAGGCTGTGCCCTGACTCTGGTGGCCCATTTTTCTCTCTGTCATTTTAATCCTCCAATCTTCTCTCCCCTTCTTCTAAACAGTGATCCTGGTTCCACACAAGCCCACGGCTGCAGAAGAGTGAAATACCCACCATTTGCCTTAGAGCAGGCCTCCTCCACTCCCGGGACTTAGAATGGGCCTCCCTGCTCCTCCCAGTGTTCCTCCCACTTCCTCCTTAAGTGACAGCCACCATCCACACCCCTGGTACTGCCACTAACCTGAAAAGGCTTCCCAGAAGATATGGGCACCAAAGGGACATCAATGCCTAAGTAGGAGCTGGTGGGTTTGGGCACACAGGTGAAGAGGTAGCAAGCATCTTAGGCCCAGAATTGATAGGCAGGAATTATTGGATAAGCTATTTAAGGAGCTGTCAGCCACTCAGTCTGGCTGAAGCCTGACCTGGACTTGGTGACCCTTGCAGGTAGGGAAAGTTATCTACCCAGGGTTGTCAAGGACCTTTAGGGGCTGTTGAAGATCTGGAGGTGAATCTTGAGGGTTATAGGGAGCCGATGACGGTCTCCAGCTGGGGAGGTGGTGACCAAGACCTGGACTGTCAGCCCTATCTGACCGTGCACAGAATGCGGGGTCTGTGAGCTCCACGACCCCGTCTCTCCTCCCAGCCCCTCTGTCACACACAGTCCAGACAGCCTGGTTCCCTCTGAGACACAGCACATGGAGAAAGGGCTCGAGGCTTCAGGCTGCCTCCTGTCCATCCCACACTGCCTGGTCCCCGGCCTGGAATGTGGCCTCTGACCTCTCACCCCTGACCTTGGGACAGGAGTCCCACATCGCGCCTCAATGGGGCAGAGCTGTGGTTTGAAGACCGAGGCTGCCCAGAAGACAGTTCCTACTGCCCCAACCCCATAATCTTACTCCTGCTCCCCACAGCCCCGCAGTCCTCCTTGGCCCTGGCTAATGTTCCTTTCTCCAAATACAAGTTCTTTTGTTCACCAGGCAGCTAGCTTGGCCCTCAGCCCTAACTAGATCTTAACGAGCCCAAGGATGAGGCGGTACCGTCAAGGGTGGAAACACGGGGAGAGGCTTGGACTGTTCCTGGCTACAGAGGGCTACCCTGGCCTTCCCTGCTCAAACCTCCCTTCTCCAGGACAGTGATGGCCACACTAGCATGTAATCACTCCTCTTTCCCTCTGCCTTCCTCTCTCCCCCTCTTCCTCCCTCTCCCTCTTTCCACCTATCCTGTAATTCAAGACCCTCTTTCCCTGGCCTGCAGCCTCCTGAGTGTTGGAATACTGACCAATAGGCACCCACATGCCCAGTGACATGGCTACTTAACTTGGCCATGCCTAGGGCCATCTTTGTCCCAGCTGGACTGTACAAAGTAGGGTCTATAATTCACAAGACAGCACCACTCTACCCCAACAGTTATGAATTCCAGTTGAAGGTTGAAGACTCCTGCCCTAGGCCGAAGGCCCTCCCCATCAGGGCTTCCTCCAGCATCCCCTGCTGTGGGGCCCATGTTCTCCATGTGTTGGTCCAAATGGGACACTTTGTAGCTTGCAAAATACTTCTCATTGCATCAAGTCATTCAGTTGTTCATTTTTTCACTCAACAAACATCCCAGAGAAAGCATTCAGCCATTGAGTTAGGTAGGCTCCAAGGTATGTGCAGCAGGAAAAGACCACAGAGTGTGACAGGGCTGCCTTGGCTCCTTGAACAGAACACGCAAGGGAGACAGGGCTGAGGACCGTGGGATCACACAGTAGTGAGATTCTCTGGTCTAGGGCAGGACCTTGGGAAGATGGGGACCTTGTGTAGACTGGCCAGAGCACAGGAAGGCGAGGATGAGGGAGGGACTGGATGTGAGAAAGGGCTCAGGGAAGGGGTGCCTAGGTGGTTCAGCTTAGGGAGGAGTCTGAAGACAAGATGGGAGGTAGTGGATATCAGGACACCACCCACCGCAAGTACCAACAGGGACAGCCCAGGTGGCCTGTACTCCCCCTATGCTGTATAGCTCTGGGGTTCTCACGTTCTCACCAACACTTCCCCTCTGGTCACCCACCTGCCATGCGAGGACTGACTGGGGCCATCATCCCATCTCCCAGGCAGCATGAGACTCAGGAAGTCACTTTACTTCCCCAGTGCCACACACCTGGAGTGGCAGAGAGTGGATGCAAGTTCCCTGGGGCTATGGGAACTCTCAGACTAAGGGACCCAGAAGATGGCGGGGACCTTGGAATCTATAATCCAGGCTCAGGATTGGCATTGATCAGTGCCCTTTGAGGAGCGTAAGTGGTGCCAAGGACCCTGTGGGAGAGCAGAGACCAGAGCAGGGAGACTGGGCTGGACCGCACAGGGGAGGCAGCAGGAAAGAATGAGGCAGACTTCGGAGGAGAGACTGCCAGGGTGTGCTAGGCAGAGGGTACAGAGCCCACAAAGCAGGACTGGCCCCCACCAGGGGGCATGAGAACAGGAGAATGCCCCACTGTGCTCCTGTCTCTTCACATAGTAGGGCCTTGCTGAGGGAGACAGAGACATGAGAGGAATGAAAGAGATGCACAAACCCAGAGACACAGAGATAGCCAGAGACAGAGATAGCCAGAGACACAGAGATAGTAAAAAAGACAGAGATAGCCAGAGACACAGAGATAGCCAGAGACAGAGATAGCCAGAGACACAGAGATAGCCAGAGACAGAGATAGCCAGAGACACAGAGATAACCAGAGACACAGAGATAGACAGAGAGATAGCCAGAGACACAGAGATAGTAAAAAAGACAGAGATAGCCAGAGACAGAGATAGCCAAAAAGACAGAGATAGCCAGAGACAGAGATAGCCAGAGTCAGAGATAGCGAAAAATACAGAGATAGCGAAAAATACAGAGATAGCCAGAGACAGAGATAGCCAGAGACACAGAGATAGCCAGAGACACAGAGATAGCCACAGAGATAGCCAGAGACAGAGATAGCCAGAGACAGAGATAGCCAGGGACAGAGATAGCCAGAGACACAGAGATAGCCAGAGACAGAGATAGCCAGAGACACAGAGATAGCCAGAGACACAAAGATAGCCAGAGACACAGAGATAGCCAGAGACACAGAGATAGCCAGAGACACAGAGATAGCCACAGAGATAGCCAGAGACACAGAGATAGCCAGAGACAGAGATAGCCAGGGACAGAGATAGCCAGAGACACAGAGATAGCCAGAGACAGAGATAGCCAGGGACATAGATAGCCAGAGACACAGAGATAGCCAGAGACAGAGATAGCCAGAGACACAGAGAGAGCCAGAGAGACAGAGATGAACCAAGACAGTGAGGGCCGTCTGAAAGGAGAGCCCACCAAGGTTGACAGCTACCCTCTGCCTTCCACAAAGCTGGCAGAAGGAAGCATTGGGATGGGTGCGGGTGGGTATCTTTCATCAGGGCACATGCCAGCTCCAACCATGGAGCTGACACAGCCTCTCCCTCAATGGCAGACCTCACTGGGAGGAAGAAGCTCTTCTGCCTCATGCCCAGGTGCCAGTAGCCCACAGAGCAAACTTACGTGGCCCTGAGCCATCTAGGCTTCAAGGACAGACCCAAAGCCTTTTCCCTCTGAAGACTGCCCTTCTTCCCCTCCTCTCCTTCTCCCCCTCCCTCCTCTACTTCCTTCTGCCAGTACTAATGGCTACATCTTCCACTCCATGTCCACTATCCTGCCAATAGTGAAGAGTAACATGAGACCCCCTCAAGTGGGGGAGAACTGGGCAGAACTGGGGCGCTCTGGATACATGCACCTCGGTCTTCTCAGCAGCCATGGTGCGCTGTCTGGACATTCTGAACAAAGAATTAGCCTATGGCGACTGTGGTAAGCAGAAATCCCTTCCACTCCTTCACAGCTCACATGAGGGTTCTGCAGCCACGGAGTACCCTTTGCTGGGACACTGTCCCTTTCCGACAGGCCCTGCTCCCCACACTCTCATCTGTCTGCACACAGAGGCGCTGGGGAAATGTAGGTCACCGACAGGAAGTCTGGCTTGTGGTGATCCAGCCAGCCTGCACAGCCATCGGATCAGATAGGCATCTGTATCCCTCCACTCCCGCTCCACTTCTCCTGGGTCACTGTGACCCAGGCCACCCTGCTGCCCAAGGGAAGGCAGGGCAGGCCTCCTCTCACTAAGATTTCCCCCTACTGGGCAAGGTGGCATCTTCAAAAGACAAAGAGAAATGCTACCTGCCTTGAAGCATTCGCCGACATGGACTATCAACGCCATGGCTGGTCAGGCTGGCTTCCCAGGGAAGGGTGTGGAACATGAACAGGCACACGAGAATCCCATCCCTCCATGTTGAAATTGGGGTCTCATCTAGAAGAATTATCAGACTGGCCCATAAAAAGCCACCACATGGCTCTGTGCACACAGACACCATCACCCCTTCCACTCAGAATCTGCCTACTGTCTGTGTCCCCCGTCTCAGTGTGAGCCCCACATCCTGCCAGGAGCTTGGGGTCCTTGTGCCTCCTCCTTACTCTGCCCCTCAGCCTCTGAGCTCTCAGTCTGGCTGGCCAGGCAATTCCCAGCCCTGATTTGGGACAAGGCAAGTGGCAGCTGGACTCATCAGCATTAGGGGAGCAGCGGGAAGCCCGGGGAACCAAAGGGCACACTCAGTCTTCCAGGCAGAGGTGACCCGAGCAGTGGCCTAGGCGTGGGTGGGACAGACCAGGGTAGGTGGAGAGAGCCGAGACAGGAGACCACCCAGAGCAAAGTCGAGGAGACACAGGGAGTTATTATGGTGGCAGCAGAGAGGGAGGCTGTGTGACATTGAGGCCAGAGCCGAATGCCATCTAAGGGTCAGACCATGGTCTACCTTGAGCCTTGCCACCGTGGGGACTCGCTGTACATGGAGCTGAGGACATGCAGGAACCCAAAGAAGAGGTGAGGGATCTGCCTAGGTGTCCAGGGCTGAAGTGAGGTGGAGCTAAAGGCAGAGCTGGGCATGGTTGCGCACACCTTTAGTCCCAGCACTCAGGAGCACAGAGATAGATCTGTGTTTGAAGCCAGCCTGGGACAGAGCAAGTTCCAGGATGGTAAGGGCTACAAAGAAACCCTGTCTTAAACAAACTGGGCTTCCAAAGGTGACCTCTTGAGAGCCATCTCAAAGATCAGGGCAGGGCTGTGGCCTCAGAAGGTCTGGGGTAAGCTGACCCACAGTTTAGCCAGGAAGCAGAAGCAATGGGGCTGGACAGTGGGAAAAGGCGAGGCCCAGAGCTGACAGAGGCCAGTCAGAAGTGAGGCCTGCTGGGAAGAGCCTGCTCACCTCAGACTATCCAGGTCCAAAGCAGTGGCCATGCAACCTGGGAGGAATCATGACTTGTCTCTTGCAGGGCGGGGTTAAAATGTGGACGAGTGCCTCTGTGTTATCCCCTACAAAATGAGAATGGGACATGTGCCAGGAAGAGCATCAGAGCCAAGAGGGCTTAGGGGAGCTGAGCCAGCCTCCAGACTAGTTAATAGGATCCATCATTCTGTACAGGGCTGGTATTCACAAGGGGAGGGGCCCTGCCAGGCCCCGCCTCTCCCACGCCCCACCTCTGCCTACCCTACACACCCTTGAGGAGTTCACAAAAGAAAAGCAGAGGGGAGAGGTGGAAGGGAAAATGGCTTCCAGAAACTACATATTTCATGAATGTGACGTCTTTGCCCTGAGTCAGTGATTCTCAACCAGTGGGTCGTGACCCCTTGGGGTTTGACTGACCCTTTCACAGAGGTCACCTAAGACCATCAGAAAACACAAGTATATACATTAAGATTCATAATAAGCTGGGCGGTGGTGGTGCACACCTTTAATCTTAGCACTCAGGAGGCAGAGGCAAGAGGATCTCTATGAGTTTGAGGCCACCCTGGTCTACAAGAGCTAGTTCCAGGACAGGCTCCAAAACTACAGAGAAACCCTGTCTCAAAAAACCAAAAATAAATAAATAATAAGATTCATAACAGCAGGAAAATTAGTTATGAAGTAGCAATGATGGTTGGGGTCACCACAGCATATTAAGGGGTCACAGCATTAGAAGAAGCACACATGAGTGTGAACGCTCTCTCCCCACTTTGGTGTCCTTCCCAAAGGGCTAGGGGACACCAGCTGCTGCCCTCTGGAAGGGCTTTGTCCTGGCCCTGCCCTGGTCAGTACAGCCCCCTCCTTCCCTGAGTCCCCAGCCTTCCTACCCAGCTGGCTGCACAGGCCTGGGTGCATCATCAGCAATGCAAGGCCCTGCCTCTCTGCTGCATAGTCTTGGGTGCATCAGCAATGCAAGGCCCTGCCTCTCTGCTGCTTTGTTCCTTATTGCTCTTTCTTCCTGTTGGCACCCCAGTGGGTAACAAGTGTGAGGAGTAAGACAGGTGGCCTCACTGCCTCCTGCCCTGCTGGGAAGGCCACAGTAAGGCTGGCCTGAGGCTTCCTGGGCAATGGAGAGGACGAAGTGGATCAGAGTCTGGGAAATCCAGAGCTAATGGGCACCTGAGGGCAGGCACTTGTGTTAGCATCACTTCCATTGGGTGATGAAATGTCTGACAAAAACACCCAGGGAGGAAGGTTTGTTTCAGCTCACATCCCCGGTTACAGTCTATGGTTCTGGAGAGGTCCAGTAGGCTCGCAATCCCGGGTTACGGTCTATGGTTCTGGACAGCTCCAGTAGGCTCATAATTCCGGTTACAGTCTATGGTTCTGGACAAGTCCAGTAGGCTCATAATTCCGGTTACAGTCTATGGTTCTGGACAGCTCCAGTAGGCTCACAATCCCGGGTTACAGTCTATGGTTCTAGACAGGTCCAGTAGCAGGAACTGGACACAGGTAGTCCTAGCCACCATCAAGAGCAGGACACATGTATACTCGTGTTTATTTGCTTTTTGCTTTTGATACAGTTTGAAACTCAAAACCAGGGAATGAATGGTGCCACCTACTTTGAGGCTGGATATTCCATTCCCTCATCAATTACATAATCAAGACAGTCTCCCCACAGACCAACTTAGTCTAGACAATCCCTCACTGAGACTCTCTTCCTCAGAAATTCTACAAGTTGACAAAACTAGTTGTCACATTGTCTAGGAGTCCTGGGTTTGAGTTACAAGTACTGTCTGTGGCCGTACATCCTGGGACCCTTCAGAACCTGATGGTTTCTCTCAGTGTAGGCAGGGAAGTCTGAAGCTCCATCCATGAGTTTTCAGCCCACAGCCTGGTGCTTAGGAGGTCCTCAGTCAGGGGGACTGGCTCTTCGTACCTGGCTTCACTCGTCAAGGAGAGCTAGAGAGATCACACACACACACACACACGCACACACACACACATGCACACACACACACACACAATGGAAGGAGCCAATTGTTCATTTCCTTCCCGACTTCAGGTTGACCAGGCTGGTATCATTGCTTCAGTGCAGATGAGGAAACTGAGGCTTGAGTATTCCCAGGTCTTGGTCCAGAGCCTACTGAGTTTCAGAATTAGGAGGAGGCCTGAGAGGCAGGGCAGGCTTGATTACAGCCTCCTAGGCCTGAACTCACAGATGCACCCTCAGAGAAGGACCTCATAGGCCAAGTTTAGTTACTGCCTCTAGCTTTGTGTCTTTGGGCAAGTTGCTCAGCCTCTCTGAGCAGCAGTCTTGAGGGTTGGTAGGAGGGGAATGAGATGATGGAGGTGCGTGGTTGGGCACATCCACGGTCATTACCATTAGCCTCGCTCCTGGCTAGCTGCAGCAAAGCCCTGGACAGCATCTGTGGCCTGTCTCCAGCTCAGGAGAAGGGCCAGGGCACCATGACATCGGGCTTGTGACAGCTTTGATCCCAAAATAGCTCTCTCTAGACTAGCCCCATCCTGTCCCAGCTGCTGCGCCTGCCTTTTGCTGTCCCCTGATGAGCTGACACCGGTTCTTGCCATGTCACACAGTCACGCTCAGTCCTGAGCTAGTTCAGCAAACAGTCCCCAGAAGGGGAGCTTTTCCACAGCAAATGGGAGGGCTCACAGGAGGCCACTTGGGCCCAGCGATGGCTCTCAGACAGGGCTGCAAGAGAAAGGTCCCAGGATCTGGAACCCAGCAGCCTGGGTTTGGTCGCCGCTCTTCCCCTGCACTCTCAACTCCCTTGAGCCTGTCTCCTCTTCTAGAAAATAGGCTAACCACACCTGCAGGCCAGGCATGAGGATTAAAGTGGACCATGTCCAGCAGAGACACAATCACTCCAGAACTAGTGCTGTTAGCTGACCCTGGTGCCACAGGTCTGTGGGTCCAGTTCCCCAGAAAGCAGAGGCAGGAAGATTGCAAGTTTGAGTCCTTACTGAGCTACTGAATGAATTCAGTGTTAGCCTGGATAACTAACTCATGAGGACCCTGTTTCAAAATAAAAAAATAAACAGAAGCTGTGGCATGGTGGGGCACGCTTTTAATCCCAGCACTGAGGAAGCAGAGGCAGGTGAGTTCAAGGTTGGCCTAATCTATTTGACTTAGTTCCAAGACTTTGTAGTAAAATCCTATCTCAAAATAAAAAGGGGGTGGCTAAGGGTATAAGTCAGTGGTAGAACCCTTGTCTGGCGTGTTTGAGGTTCAGGGTTTAATCTCCAGTACTGGGGGGAGCATGTTGTGGTTGCTTCACCTGGAATGGTCAGAACACAGCAGAAGCATGGCTGTCTCCTTGCCGCAGAGCTCCTGAAGCCCTGGACGAATGCGATTGCTGGTGTTCAGGGGAGCAGGGTTCTAAGCCTCTGTCCCACCTCACAGAGTCATAGAACAATCAGTGCCTCCCGGGATTCAGCCCAGTAAGCACTCATCCCCGTGAGTCATAGCCCACCCCACAGGGGCCGGTGGCAGCCATATTCACTTCTCTTGGGTGTATGTAGGCAAATTGGCAGCAACAGACAGGGTAGGGCTAGCCTTGTCCACTTGTCTGCTAAGGAAACTGAGGCTGAGCCAGCAGCAGGGACTGGCTCCAGGCCGCCCAGAAACCCAGAGGTGCTGAGAGCTGATTTGGGTCTAGAATCTTAGATGGGTAACTGGACTATTCTATCTTGGAGATTAACATGCACAAGACCCACAAGTGACAGTTACCCACACAGCAGCCCAGAGAAGGGGAGGCGGTCTGGGGACAGTAGAGCAATTATCAAAGGCTCCAACTAATATTCATTCATTCATCTTTCCAATGATATGCAGATGTGTCCTCAGGGCCAGGTGCTGCCAACGTGAGATCACAAACAACGCTAGCAAGACAGGCTCTGCCCCCCACATCTTATGGTCTCAGGTAGGAGTCAGGTTAGTGACCAGTGTCCTGAAGGGACACTGAGAACCAAGGGCTTCCTGCCTCTGATTAGCTGTAAGACCCTACTCTTCGGTCTGCCCTCACCCCCAGCCCTCTTTGGTCTTGACCAAGGAGACTATCAAAACTTTATATTTATGTGTTTGTTTGTTTATTTATTTATATGAGACCGGCTGTCCTGGAACTCACTTTGTAGACCAGACTGACCTCAAACTCATGGAGATCCACCTGCCTCTGCCTCCTAAATTCTGGGACTGAAGGCGTGTGCCACCACAACCTCCTGAGCCTCTGATGCTACCTTTTCCACGCCAGTGTGATGGCTATGACACTGCCCAGTGACCAAGTCCCTGAACACCTACGACTGGAAGCCAAGCTCACTATGTCCATAATGAAGGGGTGTCTTATAGCTTGAGGAAGGGAGGGAGGAGGACCCAGAGTTCCACCCAGCTTGGATACATCCAGCTTTGTCCCAATCAGGTTCCCAGGACCCTTCAAGGAGTGCAGTTTGCCGAGAGTATCATTGCAAGTAGAGAACCTTCCAGAGTGTCTCTGAGCCCCAGGCCTTTCCACCCCTGTTCTGTCTGCCCGGAATGCCTTTCTTGGCCTCTCTGCCGGGGTGAACTGCATTCATTCAGAAACAGTCTATTTGGGGACCCCACAATGCCAAGCAGAGAGACGTGCCCTGGGGATTCGGAGAGTTCAGAGATTACAGGGTGCTGTGCAGTTAATCCCATCCCAACACAATCCACGGACCAGAACAGACGGGGCAAGAGATACTAAGACAGTAGCTCCAATCCAGTGGGATCAGGAAACATGTTCTAGAGAAAGAAGGCTTCTCAGAAAAGACAACTTTCCACAACCAGGAGAAGAAACAGGAGTGAGAGCAGTGAAGAAAGTGGGGAGGAATGCCCCAGACAGAGGAAGCTGCAGGTATGGAGGCCCTGGGATAGGTTAGGGCAGCACGCCTGGCCCAGAGAGAAGGAGCTGCAGTCAGATGGCTCAGCCCCGGAAGGAGGCCATGTGGATAGTAGGGAAAGAAGGGTCAGGAAATGGGAGGAAGCCGCAGGTGTGGCCATCCCAGAAGCCAGAAGGAAATGTTTCAAGGAGGGAGTCCTGAAGGATACGAGTGACCTGTCCACTCCCACGGCCACACCTTAACCTCCCATGCATGGTGCTGGAGCCTCACGGAAGAAACCAAGGTTAAATGAGGTGGCTCCCTGGTCCAGGAAATCCAGAGCACTCATCTTTTCTCTCCATGTGCACAGACTGAACAGAAGGGAACCATCCAGAAGCTGGGAGCAGAGTTCTGCGCAGAAACCAGGTCATCCGGAAACAGTCCTACACTTCTAGCTTCTGGGACAGTAAGGGCTGGCCAGCCTAAAACATTGTGTCATGGACATCCACACTGACAGAGACTAGCAATGTCATGAAATCACCTCTTCTGGAAAAACCTCCTAGACACTGGGACAAAGGGTTCCACAATTCCTGGGCTCCTTCCTCGGAGTAGTCCTCACTCAGACTAACCTGGGAACTTCATAGAGACAAAGGCAAAGTTTGGCTCCCGGAGCCCAGCTCAAGGCCTGAGAGTAGAGGTTGGGCCAACGAATAAATGGACGAACGTAGAACGAGGGCCAGAGGGGAGGCTTCATTAATGCCCTGCCCCAGGAAAGGTTTCAGCTATAGACCTCTGAGGCTGACTTGGTGGGAGTCAGACCTTGCTCGACCCTCCTGGGACCATCCCAGAGAGAGTGCGTGTGCAAGGCCTTCTCCTCTGGCCTTCCCAGAAGCCTCCTCTATCCTGCACTCTCTCTCTCTCTCTCTCTCTCTCTCTCTCTCTCTCTCTCTCTCTCTCTCTCTCTCTCTCTCACACACACACACACACACACACACACACACACACACGCCCTGCCCTAGCAGATCACAGAAGATCAACAGCCTGAGACAAGGGGTAGGCTACACACCACCGAGACGGAAGCTGCCTCAGTTTCCAACTTCGTCCTGCTCAGAGGCTGCTGTTGGCAAGCCCAGGGCACGGAGAGGGGATTTGTAGGCTCCTGAGATGTCCCTGGCTAGGGAAGAGCTCCCCAACCACCAGAGCTTTGCTTGGCCACATTGATCCCGGCCACCACTCCCCATCCCCACAGTTTCCCAGGTCGGATTGAGTCTGTGCCTTTCTTGGGCAGCATGAAGGAGTATTTAAGAACCATTCCCAAGCCTTGCCACATTTGAGGCAGACAATCCCAAGAAGCAGCAAGCCTATTTCATAGCTCAGACCGTGTGTCCCCAGGGTTCCCCATCAGGAATACACCCCCCTAAAGCAGGTCTTGGGATCATGGACGGCCTCCCATTCCAGACCAAAACCTCTTCCAGAACAGAAGCTGTAGTCCCCTCCCCTCCCCCACTTCAAGGACTGATTGTTACTTGGATGAAGTGACCCACAGGTCACTCAGGGTGCAGTGTTCTGTCGCCTGACTGTCTGAAGATGTCAGGTCCACTGTAGGGCCTGGCCCAGCTCCCTGAGAGCGGCAGTTTCTCTCCGTGGACTGAGCTTGGCTGCTGCAGGAGGAAGGGAATTTGGCCTTGACTCTGGGCCAGGCAGCCAGGCCTGGCTAGAACAAGGGAGTCTGGGGGGAGAAGAGCTATCGTTCTTGAGTGGAGTGTGTGGTCCCCAAAGGACCACAGCCCCAAAAAGAGTCACATAAGCCATTAGCTACAGAAGACCTCCCAATCTGAGGCTAACAGCCCTGTCTCCCCAGTGAACCCCTCAACCTGCCCCCCAGCCTCTTTCCCTCCGCTATCCTCCCACCCTCCTGCTTCTCTCTGTTGCTGGGAGACAGTCACTGTGTGCCAGCGTCCTGGCCAAACGGTAGCAGTCTGGACAGCTAAGTAGCAGGCTCGGATACCTGCAGGTTCTGGGGATCCCGGGCCTGTTGAAACCTCCCTGGAGGAACCTTTCTTGGCTCCCTGGTCCTGGCCCCACTCTGCTGGGCTCTAACCCTCGCAACTCTTTTCCAGCCCTGCTCAGGGCTCCGAGTGGCCCTGGGGAGCTGAGCGGAGAATCTCCCCTGCTAGAGCAGCCTGGGGCCTTATGTACCAGAGAGGGGAGCTGGGAATTTTCAGTTTGCCCTGGCCTTTAATTACAAGGTACATTCAGTTACCTGCTCATTTCTGTTTCTCTACAGACTTCACTAATTGAATTCGCACAGCAGCAGCAGGCAGAGCTGGGGGACCAAGAGTGAGACCTAGGAGCAGGGGCCATAACTTACTTTTCTTCTTGGCCAAGAGCAAAGTTCAAACAGAAGAAACTCTTTGCTGGACCATGCCAACGTCTCATCTAAGGGGACCCTTCAACCCCTGACCCTTGACCCAGGGCACCGATGCCTGCCCGGATCCCAGAGGTCAGTTGGCACCCAGATGCCTGCCTCCCCCCACTGGTTCATCTCTGATTCCAAAAGCTAAGCAAAGTCTGCTGGAGCAGTGGGCTAAAATCCCAAACTCTGCCACTTAGCCGCTTAGCTGGCTTGGCTCACTTACCGTAGGAGTCGCCTGGGTCCAGGAGGGAGTTGGGCTCCATGGTGTGTGGGCCCCTGGGCCGCGGCCCCACCTGATTTATGAACCGAGGCCGTCTCCATGAGCGCCTGAGCTTCTCCTTTTGTATTCCATCTGGCGGCTTCTCCAACTAGATGACTGGGTATTCCTGCAAGCAGGCCCCTTTCCAGCCCTCGCCTTCATACAGTACATTTAAAGTAGCAGTAACCTCTTTTTCCTCCCCCCGCAGCCTGCCTGGAAACATTAGAAGGGACCGAGGCGGCGAGATGTCTAAAATAGGAAGACGCTGGGGACGGCTGGCCTGGCTGCCCGCGATGCTGGCTGCGGGAATCTGGTCCGGCAGTGCAGATGGAAAAGCTAGGAGGTAAGGCAGACACGGAGCTTAACATCTGGAAGCCGGCTCTGGGGCCCCGGGGGGCCTGCGCGAACGGGTGGGAGGGGATAGGGGTGTCTGCTCTTCGCCACCTAGCACCCCAAAGCCCAGGGGCTTCTCCCAGGCCTTGCAGGAACCTCCCACTCAGATCTGTTCTCACACATTTCCTGCAGTGTGGGATGCAGATATTGACTCATCCATCCATTCAGTCACTAAATATTTTTTGAAAATCCAGTCCTTGCCAGACACTCTACTGTTCTGGGTCTGCAGCAGAGAGCAAGATGCAGTGTCTGGCCCACTGCAGGGGCAGCAGCACCCAGGTACGCCAGCCACTGCAGTGGGGAGTGCAGGGCAGTCGCCCCTCAGAAGCACAGAGAAGAGGGGCTCACTGCAATGAGACAGATGGTCACTAGGCTCCCTGAAGAAAAAGGCACCTCAGACAGGGTCTAAAGGCTACCTAGGAGTTAGCCAGTTAAAGAAGGACCGAAGGCCTGCGCATCGGGCATTTGTGGGATTAGTTCCAGTGGCTAGAATGAATAGATAAAGAGAGCGCTGGAGAGGGAGGGCAGAGAGGGTCAAGCTGGACATCTGGTTGGTGACATGATTCCAGTTGCCTTGGGAAGGCCTCTCTGGCCACAGTTTGAATGATGGGGCGGGAATGGGCTGAGTGTCTAAGCTTCAACAAGAGCAGCTGTGGTCACACGGGGACAGGTTGTTAAGTCCCTACCCACCGTGATACCATTTGAAGTGTTTACCCACGCTGGCTCCTGTGAGCCTCCCAAGGGTTCTTTCTCACAGAAACCCATTTCATAGACAAGTACAACGCAGCTTAGAGGCCACAGCTTGTGAGTGGCACCTGGACAGGTCTGTGCCCCAGAGAGGCCACAGCCTTGGTGCCCGAGAGTGGGAAGACAAAGATACTGACATTAGCTCATTGCCCTGGTCCAAGCCAGCACCATGGGCTCATAGCAGGAAAAACTTCATCTGGGTCCAGCAGGAGAAATGTGACCAGGGTCCAGATAGGCTTAACAGGGCAGGAAGGGCAGAGGGAAGTGTGCCCAGGCTGTTGAGGTGGCAGGAGCAGAGACCTGGACTGACGGGGGAATGTCTGTGGGAGCAGGCTATCATGTGGCTAGAGGAGGTTAGGGTAAAGGGAGCGGAGGGACAGAGCTAGGAGGACCAGGGGGTGCGAGTTTGCTCCAAGGGCCGCAGGAAGCTGCGAGCATCTGTTCAGAGGTTGACTTCCTTTCCAGGGGATGCCAGGTGACCCTCTCAGCAGCTCTTTCCCAGCCTCCCCCACATGCAGGACGAGGAGAAGTCATCTGCCCCGCAGCGTTGCTGAATGCTGGGAGCCAAGCCTCAGTGACCTGCTTCTTTGGAGAAATGGCCATGGAGCTGGGATGAAGGGATCAAGAGGAAAGAGAAGAGGGAGAGGCAGGCGTCTACAGGACTCAGATGAAGGTTTTCCTGCTATGAGTCCATGGTGCAGGCCTGCACTAAGGGGGCTTGGATCAAAAGACGCTGAGCCAATGATAGCATCTATACTGGGCCCATCCCAGCTGCCAGCTGCTGCCTAGCTGCTCCCAGAGAGCCAGGGGCTGCTGACGTGGTCAGCCTGGCCACAAGGAGGTTCCTCCTATTCCTTCACCCCTCCTCCCCACCTTGGATGAGAGGATCCAAGCTCCTAGTCTCCTGAAGCCTTAATTACAGGGAGGCCAGGCCCTACCCAGGCCTACTGTAGGCTCCAGCCTCCTTGGATCTCTCACTAAGGGTGCCTGGGGAAGGCTGCTGGGGAGTGGGGAGGCCTAAGTGTAGGGAATGGAACCATATTCCTCCAGCCAATAACAGTTGCATTCTCTAGGGGCCTGGGGGCGCTGGGGTGCTGGGTGTGTGTGTGTGTGTGTGTGTGTGTGTGCGCGCGCGCCCGCGCTGGGGGCTTTGGGGTCCGTTTGTGGACAGGCACACACCAATAAGAGTAAATAAAATAGCAGTGTTTAGCAAGGCGGTGGTGGCATACGCCTTTAATCCCAGCACTCGGGAAGTAGAGGCAGGCGGACCTTTGTGAGTTCGAGGCCAACCTGGTTTACGAGAGCTAGTTCCAGGACAGGCTCCAAAGCTACAGAGAAACCTGTCTTGAAAAACCAAAACAAAACAAAACAAAAAAAGTCGTGTTTGACTAGCTCTCATGAAGCCCTGGTTTCTATCTCCATTAGAACTTAAACCAGGCCTGGTGGTGCATGAGTACAATACCAGCATGCGGGAGGTAGAGGCAGGGAGATCAGAAGTTCAAGGACATCCTCAGCTGCAGAATGAGTTCAAGGCTAAGGTTGGGTTGTGTGAACACTTGTCTTAAAAAAAAAGATAGTGTTTTGGTTGGCTCATAACTGAACCATGCCATTAACTAGCTGGATGTTCCAAGTAAGCCGTTTATCCTTCAGGGCTACTGTTAGCCTGGGAGGGGAAGACTAGGGCCAGCCTATCTCTAACACCCAAGAGAGGTGTGGCTCACCCTAACTGCTGCTGACCCTCTCCACAGAATGGTGCAGCAGTGGAGGGAACAGGGGTCCAGTCAGCAACCAAGGACTAATCCTTCCACAAGGGAGTCAGAGCAGAAAGTGAGTCCGAGGAGGGAGACTTGGGCTTCCACACTAGCTGTGCCTCCCTGGGGTCCCTGCCCCTCTTTCTTTTCCAGCCAAGGCACAGAGTTCGAATCTCTGGCACTTTCTCCATCCATCGGTAGACATGTGTACAAATGTCTTCCGCCCTCCAGGGCTCGCCTATGATAAACGTGTGTCACCACCACACGGTCCCTTCTTTTCCTCAGTGACACATCAGCGCTATCAGGCCTGTCTGTCTCTCATTGCACCCAGTGGCTGTGAGTGTTGAATCAATCCCTGACCCAGGGATACCAAGTTTACTGCCGGTTGCCGCGCAAACAAGCAACCCTACGATCAGTGTCTTTTTTTTTTTTTAAGTCAGAGTCTTGCATCGTGGCAAAGATTTCATTGTGCAGCCAAGGGTGGCCTTGAACTTTGCGTCTTGCTGCTCCCACCCCTCAAGTACTAGACTCACGAGCATGTGGCACCATGCATGGCTTTTGCTTCTGTGTCAGGGACTGAACCCAGGGTTTCATGAATTCTAGGTAAAGTCTCTGCCAACTGAGTCCATCTCCAACCCTGCAGTGAAAGCCTTGATGTACGCCTTTCACATCTGCCTAGTGACTTCTGTAGGCTGAAACTGTAAATACATGGTTGATGGGGCAGAAAGACCTTGCCTTTGTCCAAGGTAGCAAAAGCCTGCAAGCTCTACCAAGAGCCAACAAATACTGGCCTCAACCTAGCCCTGGTGTAGGCCTGGCAGAGCCAGTGTTCCTCCTCCTGGGGCTTTGTAACCCAGCTGAGGAGAAGCACACACTTCCATCAGAGATAGAATGCTGCTGAGAAAGCAAATAGGGGCCCAGAGGAATCCTTTCGAGTAGTGAGGTGATGGGCCCAGCTGTACAAAGGCCATCATGCAGGCGTGGGCAGAGCTGGTGCAAAGGCTGATGGGTGGGAAGCTTGGGATGGAAGCCAGTGTGCCAGGGTGGGTGGACAAATACACAGATTCGAGACCCCCGTGGGGATCTCGGGTGCAGTTCCATGGTCAGCAGAGAAGGGAGAAAAGTCCAGGATGATTTGAATGCTTTTACTGTGGTAGTTGGTCTCCTCCGGAGAGCTGAGGGAGACAGCAGGAGGAGAGCTGGGCTGGGCACAGGGACCTCTGCCGTGGTGTTTGCCCATTTGAGGAGTACAGACAGACACACGGAGGTCGGAGAGCTCAGAGCAGCAGAAAGGACAGGATGGGGCATCAGTGTGAGACCCGCAGTTCCCCTCACAGCCCGTTAGGCCTGCCCACTGCAAGACCTTTCCGGCCTCCAGGACCTATTGTTCTCTGAACAGAAAAGAGTTAAATGGCCTGTGGATGTGGCTCAGTTGGTGGAATGCTCACCTTGCATACAGGAAGTCCCGGATTTCATCCCCAGCTCTGCATTAAACAGAGCTGGGGGGGGGGGGCAATCCCAGCATTTGGAGATGGAGGCAGGAGGATCAAAGGTTCAAAGTCATCCTCAGATACACTGAAGGCCAGCCTGGGCTACAGGAGACCTCAGAAGAGAAAAAGGAGGGGCAAGAGGGAAGTAAGGAGGAAAGGGAAAGGAGAACTGAAAAAAGACATAAGAGAGGAGAGGGAATAGGAGCCCTGCGGAGGGCTTCGAGGAGAGAGGGCAGGTGCCTGGTCCCTAGCTTGATCATCGCCTCCAGAACAGTCACAGCAGCACATCAGCACGAAGACACTGCTGACTCTATCGAGTCCTAGGCTTGGCCAAGCAGGAGATCGCTAGATCTAAGAGAGCAGAGGAGGGTAAGTACAGGGCAAAGTAGGAACATGAGGGCTAGTGATCAGCTCAGCAGATTCAAGAAAGCACTTGCCAAGGTGGGGCTGGCCACATAGGACTGTGAGGGATGAAGAGGAGTTCACAGAACTGGAGGAGGCAGGCACGGGATTCTATTCCGTACACTGAGATAAGGTGTGCTCCAACAGCCTTCAAGTTGGTTTCACGCCCCAGATTTTTGGGCTGAACTTTTCTATCTAAGGCCACATGGAGCCCAGGAGGAGCCCGAGTGCCTTGCACCCACTTGACTAAGTGGCGTGGAATCTGGCCAGGCTGGGTGCTCTCTCCTGACACAGCCTGGGCACAGGTGACAGAACTCAGACTTCAGAGCTTAGACCAGGGACCTGCCTTGGTCCAAACCCCACTAGGCACCTGCTGGGTGACCCTCAGCAATCAGCTCCTTTCTTAGTGCCTCAGCTTCTTCATCTTGAGCTCTGGAGGGTGGGGGTAGGCCCTGGAGGGACAGACAGGAATCCAGTCCAGAGTGTGTTACGTAGCCCCCAGTAGCCTATATGAGCTGCCCGGCATGGCTCTGCCCCCATAACCTCTTCTTGTCTCCCCTTCCCTCTCCCTCCCTTTCTTTCCCCCTGCGTCTTAGTCACTGCCCTGTCACTTGAAGAGACACCACGATGAAGGCAATTCTGACAAAAGGAAGCATTTAACTGGGGGCTGGCTAACAGCTTCAGAGGGTTAGTCTACCCTCATGGCAAGGGGCATGGCAGGCAGGCATGGGGCTGAGAAGCACATCCTGATCCACCTGAAGACAGGCAGGCAGAGAGAGGAGACACTGGGCCTGGTGTAGACTTTTGAAACCTCAAAACCCACTCCCGGAGACACACCCTCTCCAAGAAGGCCACGCCTCTTGCTCCTTCCTAAACTGCTCAACTAGGAATTAATTATGCATATAAGCCTGCGGGGCCACTCTCACTCAAACCACCACAGCCTTCTACCCCAGCCACGTTAGCCTCTTGGGCTTTGTTTTGTTTTAGAAGAGGGTATTGCTCTAGTGGCCGGGTTGGAATTTAGCATCCTCCACTTCAGCTTCTGGAGTGCGGAGGTCACAGGTATGTGACACCGTGGAATTTGACTGTCACCCAGGGCTGCTGCAGTGCCTCTGGGGAGGGCAGGCTCTCTCAGCTCTACCCCCTCTGGGTTCTGACCACAGGCTGCTGGTTGCTTCAAGTGCCCCCATCCACCCTGCCTCTGCACCCCCATGGGCATACTCCCCAGGTTCTGCCCTCACAGCAGCTCCAGTCTGTACTTGAAGCACCCAGAAGAGCACCTGGCAGACCTCTGCAAACCCACAGTGGGGAAAGTGACAATGCTCAGGAGTCCTTCTTCTTTTCCTTAACGTATTGGGCACACAATCCAGTGAACCCTTGGGCCTGAGACAGCTCCCCTGCCGTTTTTCCTGTCTGTGCTCCCTGTGTCTCCTGCTTCCCTGACTCTATTTAGGACTTCTGTTCTCAGAAAGGCTTGAGTACAAGACCACACAGATGGGCCCTCCAACATCCCATTGCCCCCAACTCAGTGGTCGAGAAGTGGCCCAGCTGGGATTTGAACCCTTGCCTATCTGGTGGCCTCATGCAAAGGAGGTTGTACAGATGGAAAGAGTCAGCCAGAGGAGCCATCCCACCAGTCTTTGCTCTGATCGCCAGGACTCAAGTTCACATCTAGAACCTCTGTGAGCCTTGTCTTCCTGGTCCTGGATTAAAGAGTCACCTTCAAAGGCCTCTAGCCTCATGGCTGATGCTGTCTAACAAGTCCTGAGCCACACCAGGTTTGATGGGGCATGATCCAAGCCACCCTGTCCATGGCTGTAGAAAGGCAAGGAGAGGCCACGAGCCCATAGTGAGTCCTTCAGAGGATAGCGGCTCTCAGGGCTGCCTGTGTGGGGATCTGTAAGTTCCCAGTCTCTGGGAATCCCACCACATTGTCCCAAAAAGCCAGGGATCACGGAAAGAAGAGGCAAGTCACTGTCTCCAGCGAGGAAATGGTTGAAGTTTCTTCCAAGGGGAGACACTCAGCTGGGAAAGTTCTTGTCATGTGAGCAGGACAAGAGTTTGGCTCCCTAGAACCTACATGAAAAGCCAGGTAGACATGGTGGCCTACCTATGATCCCAGGGCCCAGAGACTAAGACAGGAAATCCCTGGAACAGGCTAGCTCATTGGAGGGTAAAATTGCAAGTTCCAGGGTTAGAAAG
Source organism: Microtus pennsylvanicus (assembly GCF_037038515.1). Lineage (NCBI taxonomy): Eukaryota > Metazoa > Chordata > Mammalia > Rodentia > Cricetidae > Microtus > Microtus pennsylvanicus. Next base: position 50,410,368 of record NC_134587.1, on the reverse strand, counting down.
AAACTGGTCCTCGTTAGGAAAAGGTAGAGAGAGTCATAAAGGAAGGCAAGTAATGTCAGCCTCAGGCGTTCTCATGCCTACACACATGAATATGTGTGCACACATGCACACACACCATACACACATACACATGCAAAACAAAGTTTTCTCAAAGAAAGAAATCAGCCATTCAGGGTGCTGCCAAGGAGGATGAGCCCTTGTTCTTCCCAAACCGCTGACCCCAGGGCTGACTCTCAGCCACAGAATCCGTGAATGCTCATTACATAACCCAAGTCTTTCCAAAAAAAGCCAGCTAGGAAGGAATGACCAGAGTTTGGGGTTTTAGAGGATTTTCCAGGATAAGGGGATCAGAATGTGGTATGGGGTCTTCAAAGTTCCCCCAAATCACAGTGAACCAGGACACCTGCTTTAAGTTCCCAGGAGCTGGCTGGACTTGTGTCCTTGAGAGCCCTGGCATATCAGTGACAGTCCTACAGGGCTTAGGCCAGTACAGGGATGGTCTGCAAGCATGGACCCATGGATGGCCCTTTTCCTCTTCCACAAAAATCGCTCTCTTCCAGGCAATGCTGGTCAGTCACACCACACCTATTCCCACTACTGATGCCCAGTGGGTCTTGGCTATCACCTCCCTGGCCAGGCAGAGTGAGTGTGCCAGGGAGAGGTCCTGGTTTACCAGATTTCCTGTCCTAAACTCAGATCTGTGCAGCCCACCTGACCTCCCCATGCCGGGCCTCTTGGCTAGTGTTCAGGCGAGTCAGGGAAAACCACAAGAAGTCTGAAGTGTTTACAGACGGGCAACAACAGAAGTCTGTGCGATTCAGCAAATGCTGCCCGAGGACTGTGCCAAAGGCTGGAGACTTGGGAGTGAGTCAGCCAGAGTGCCGGCTATGGGGATCTTCAACCATGGGAGACGGACCCTCAAAGCATCACCATGTGGGGGTGCCCACCATTGCAAGAGTTCTTTTACTGTGGGCCTTTGGAGTGTTGGACACACAAGAACAAAGCCCAGAGCGTCAGACCACACAACTCATCCATCCCAGGGCAGGCAAGTTATATGCCAGAGGAGCCACACAATAAATATTACAGGCTTTGTGGGTCTACTTGCTTCTGCCATTGTAATTGGAGAGCAACTACGGGCAACTCCCAAACGAGTGGGTGTGACTGTGGACCAATAAAACACTACTCTTAGGGTTAGAGAGATGGCTCAGCAGTTAAGAGCATTTGATCTGAAATCATGGGAGCAGAGTTCAGATCCCAGCACCCATCTAACAAACAGGACTTCCCCACAAATGCCTATAACCCCAGCTCTGAGGTGTGTGGAAGGAGCAGAGTTGCTGGAGCTTGCTGGCTTACAGCTTAGTTGACAAAGAGTGAGCCCTAGGTTCAGGGAGAGACCTTGCCTTGAGGGGAAAGGAAGATGCACAGTGCCCTCTTCTCCTCTGTGCCTGTACACAGGGGATAGGCACCCTCACCAGGCATGCAAACACAGAGACACAGATAAATAGACCAGTACTTTGAATATTGAAAGAGTTTCTCATCACTCCCTCCCTCTCTCATCCCCCTCTCTGTTTTTCTTTTCTTTTTCTTTTTTCTTTTTTTGCTTTTTTGAGACAGGGTTTCTCTCTATAACAATCCTAGCTGTCCTGGAACTAGCTCTTATAAGACCAGGCTGGCCTCTTGAACTCACAGAAATCAGCCTGCCTCTGCCTCCCAAATGCTGGGATTAAAGGCATGTGCCATCACCACCCAGCTTCTCTTGGTTTTTGGAAGCAAGGTTTCTCTGTGTAGCCCTGGCTGTCCTGGAACTCGCTTTGTAGACCAGGCTGGCCTCGAACTCACAGAGATCCCACCTACCTCTGCCTCCTGAGTGCTGGGACTAAAGGTGTGCGCCACTACTGCCTGGCTCTTACCATTTTCTTATGTCATGAAATAGTATTTTCTTGGGTTTTCTCTTCAATGGCTTGAAGCTGGAAGAACTATATGGTTTGTAGTTTGCTGACCTGTGTTTGTGTGGGGGATGCTGGGAAACTGTGTTAGCGTTAGGTAGAAAAGGGCATTGAACACCAGAGCAAGGCTTTCAGATTGATGGGCTGAGGTTGAGCTTGGTGGCTGTCCTTGTCCTGGCTGGTAAATCAGCTACCATCCATTCAACTTGCCCACCTCTTACCCTCCTACTGATCAAACCGTTACCCACCAAGAAGCTTGGAAGCCATGCATGGAGATCAAGGGCTCCACACATGACATAGCCACAGGAACGATATTTTAAAAAACATTATGATGGCTCATACCTGTAATCCCAGAACTAGAAAGGCCAAGTCAGGAACGTTGCTGAGTTTTGGGGACAGCCTGAGCTATATAGTGAGTTCCATAGTGAGGGCTAAAGATGGAAGCCAGAGAAAGAAGAAAAGGTGTCTAATTATATATGGTTAAGAGCTCATTAGGCCAATAGACAGAAGAATAGACGACATAGTTTTTTGTTTTGTGTTTTTCTTGAGACAGTGTCTCTCTGTGTAGTCCTGGCTGTCCTAGCATTTATTGTGTGGACTATGCTGGCCTTGAACTCACAGAGATTCTCCTGCCTCTGCCTCTGGGGTTTTGAGATTAACGATATGCACCATCAAACTGGGCAACATGAGTTTTATTTCAAGTCCTGATTCTCACTTTGGCGTGATCACAGTTAGGGGCTGGCTGAGCGTGATTCCAGCACACTTTCAGTGCACACAGCTGTAGCTCCATCCCGGGCTCCATCATCCTCAGGGCAGTGGTCAGCCCTCCACTTCTCTAAGATGAGGTTCTAGCAACTGCATCTTGCTCTTGGATCTCCACCTCCCTGCTGTCACATACCTGACTGGTCCCTGTCTGGCACGATGACATACAATGCTATGGAGACTCGCGCCCTGCTCCACACCCGGCACTAGGCTTTCTGCTGGGGCATCTAGAGGCAGCTGTTCTGCTCAGGGGCCCGAGAGCTTGGAGTGTGGGGCAGCATGGACTCATCCCCGCCTTGATGGAAGGAAGGAAGACAATTCGCCAGGGTCTGGGGGTGGGGGTGGGGTTCCTACCAGACCAGACAGAATCTGGGACTATCAGGCAATCCTGAGTGGCTCAGGAAGCAGGCATCTCCAGAATGCCTAGCCCTGCCTACTCCTGCACACTCAGGCCAAACACCTGTCCAAGGGGCAGCCGCTGGGGACAGTCAGTTAGCCCATGCAGCTAAACAACATTTTCTGAGCATTTCTTATGACTTGAGTCTTAGGCTGTGGTGGTGAGCACAGGCATGCCCCTGCTGTCTGGGTCTTCACTGTCTGGTGAAGATGGACTTGGTTATCCTTTAACTTGGAAACTGTTTATTGAGAGTCTACCGCATGTCCAATATTGTTCTAGGCACTGAGACTCCAACACAAGAGGAAAGAAAATCCCTGCCCTCCCAGACTTAGAGTCTGGTGGAGGAGACAGATAATGAACACATAGACAAGGTAATGTGTCAGAGGTGATGAGAGAACCAGGGAGGAGATGGAAAGTGCTGGGGAGTGGCTTTGGAAAAATTAACCCAGGGAGACCTCACTGAGCAGAAATCGCAGTGGAAGAGCAGGGCCTGCTGTGTAGTCCTGGGGAAGACAGAAGCCAAGGGGATAGCCAGTTTGAAGGCACCAAGACTATTAATGAAACAGTAGGCCACCTCCTGAGAACCTGGGAGTCCAGGAGAGGCTCCGTGTATTCTGGGTGGGAAGGTGGCCCAGAGAAGGTCTAGAGCAGAGGAGGGACCCATTGGGAATAGACTTCATGGGGACAGAACTGACATGGGGAGATAGGGATGAGAAAGCTGAACTTGACCCGACAAGGGATCTAAGACCTGGTAGTCCCCAAGGGGATGTGAGAAGGCATGGGCCTCTGGTGTGTTCTGCAGGTAGTCACAGGCTCTCTTGAGGGGTTGGCACACAAGGTTCCTGGTTCCCAGGGCAGAGGGTGTGGTCTGTGAGCCACAGGCGCTGGAGAGGCTGAGCTACAAGCCTGCTTTGCACGCTGAGGGTTGGGATACGGTAGAGAGGCTGGTAACCAGTGTAAGCTGAGCCTGAGGTTTGGGGCGCCTTCATGCCCTTCAGGGGAAACTGGGATTGAAAGGTGTATTCCTGCAGGCAGCCCCAGGAGCTGGAACAGGTAGGAAAGTCTAAGGATGCAAGTCGTGCCTTAGAGGATGGGAGTGAGGAAAACTTGCCCAAGGAGGGGAGCCAGCATGTGACAGAGATGACTCGGGAGCCGGGGACCCCCAGAGCCTGGGGATTCCGTAAGGATAGTGCTCTCAGGGAGAGGGGTGGCAAGAGCCCATGGTAAGGACCAAATGCTGGCTATTATACCAAAAACGTAGGTCACCGTTGCGGGCCTCATGGTGGCATCTGAGATGATGGTGGGGACCCCAATGAGTGATACCAAACTAGGGATGGCTTCCTGGAAGAAAGGGGGCAGGAGCAGAAACTGAAGGAGTTGTCACACATCCCTCAGAAACGGTTGCCCAGGCTGTGGAAGTAACATGGGCACAGAGCAGGAGGAACAGCTGTCTCTGCTCACTTAAGGAACCAAAAAGGAGCGGCAGGGGATGAAGTTATTCTCACGGGATCCTAGGAGTCAGTCAAGTCCTTGGTGGTGGGTGGGTGAGGGTCCACCCTGCGCTACACCAAGAAGAAGCAGGATACAGGGACATTTTCTAGAAGCCATCCATCACCAGTGAATCTTGAGGCCTAGGTTCTGGGATCTGGGAGACAGTGGCATGTGCTTCCAGGGGCCAGGCTCGTATGGCACCTATCTGATGTGGTGACTTCAGCCTGCTGCGGCTAGAGCTGTATGCCAGGCACCCTGGTTTGTGCTCATTGGCAGCAGGGCCCTGGGAGGCCCAGACTGGGCAATACAGTCTCCACTCCACCCCACCAGGGCCCTGGCAGTGCCTTCATCATGTCTTCATGGTCCTCTGAAGAAGCCCTCCCGCCCCTCCCCATCAGGCAGTGACTGCTCTCCACATAGGGCAGGGACATGTGAGTGCCTGCCGGGTGCCCCAGGTCCTGGCACACGGGAAAGGTGATGATCCAGGCAGACAGGCTCAGAGTTCTCATGGGGCCCTGCCCAACACATGGCCAGAATCAAGTGTAATGTTGGGAAAGGTGGGAGCTGGGGAGAGTTCCAGAAGGACACAGTATTTGAGCTACAGGGAGTGGAAGAGCATTTGCAAGAATGGCAGCAGCATGCAGAAACTCAAAGAAGGACCCTGACAGGCAGAAGGGAGGAGAGAAGTCAGGGGGATAGAGGATGGGGTGTTGAAAGAAGGATAATTGCAGAGTGGGCAAGCGGTGGTCCAGAGTCAAAGCACCCAGTCTCTGTGCAGAGGGAGCCGGGATCAAATGCCTCACCACAGACCCCTTCTCTGACAGCTGCTGTGACAAGCGGGATGGGTCACCAGAGCTCGGGCTTCTCAGGGACCTAGAATTCCGTTCCTCTATCTAGAGTGGACCCTAATGGTCATATGAGCGTGATCCAGGAATCAGGCTTGTCCCTGGGAGATGTGAAGCCATTTGACTCACGGCAGCAGGAGCCACCCACAGGGACGGCTGACTTTTGATAGTCTGTGCTCCAAATGCCACCTAGTGAGGCCGTCGGCAGAATGCCAAAGAAATCAATGCACAAAGACACCCCTCCCCTTCCCTCCAAGGTCTGGTGGCTGAAAGCAGTTGGCAGCCTAGTAGCGCCACCGTGTGGGAGAGGTGGGCCAGCACAACAGGAAGTGGAATGTTCCATTCAGTCAGGATACCTTTTATGTTTGGTACAGATGATTGAACCAGCCTCTTTTTACTTTACTTTTCGTTTTTCTTTCCTTTTCTTTTGGCCATTTTTTTGAGACACTATTTCGTTAAGTTATCCAGGCAGGACTTGAACTCAAAATCCTCCTGCTTCAGCCATCTGAGTACCACAGGCCCAGCTAAGGACATTTCATTAAATACAGACTTTCATGATGCAAGTTTTGTTGTTGTTGTTGTTTTGTTTTGTTTTGAGACAGGGTTTGTCTGTAGCTTTGGAGCCTGTACCAGAATTCGCTCTGTAGACCAGGCTGGCCTTGAACTCACAGAGATCCACTGCCTCTGCCTCCAAAGTGCAGGATTGAAGGTGTGTGCCGCCATTGCCCTGCTCATGATGCATTTTTTAATTCACTTCTTCAAGATGAAAACATCATTGGTCTGGTGGTGATTGGAAATTATTAAGTAATACATATCTAATAAATATGTCAATGGCATGGATTCTATAAGACAAAAATGGACAGTGTTTTTTTTTTTTTCCAAAATTATCACCTCTTAGTCTGCCAAGTTAAACGTGGATTGCACTTTGTCAAATAGGCTTCAGGGTTTTTTCTACTGAGAATGGTGTGCGTGTCTGTGTGTGTGTGTGTGTGTGTGTGTGTGTGTGTGTGTCTGTGTCTGTGTGCTGTATATACAAATGAGACCATATTATACACGCCTCATTCTGAAATTTGTTTTGCTTTTTAAATTTATCTTTGCTAACCAAGGAGCAGAGACTAAAGAATATTTGGCATATTAAAGTCTATGAATCATGTTGAAGAGAATGTTGTGTGCTTGCTGCCTAATTTAAGTGAACTTTCAAAATTTGCATGTGGGCTGGGTGGTGGAGAAACATGCTTTTGATCCCAGAACTCAGGAGGAGGAGGTAGTCAAATCTCTGAGTTCAAGGCCAGCCTGGTTTACAGAGTGAGTTCCAGGATGGCAAGGGCTACAACGGAGAAACCCTGTCTCAGAAAAAAGAAAAGTATGTGTTTGGCTATGTAGTATGTATGCAGATGTATGTGTTCCTGCATGTAAGAATACACATCTGTAGGCATGCATGTGGAAACCTGAGACTGACAAGGGGAGCCTTCCATCACCGATCACTCTGCCCTATCTGCTGGGGCAGGCTCTCTCAGCTGAGCCCAAAGCTTGGTCACACGGCTAGCTTGCCTCGGCAGCTTGACCCAGCAGTCCCCTGTATCCAGCTGCAGAACCTTGGGATGAAAGGCTGGCTGCCAGGCCCACTTGGCATGTTCTGTGGATCTGAGCAACGTCGTCACAGTAACACAACAGGTGCTCTATGCTCTGATCCCTCTCCAAGTCCAAGGATTGAAGTAACTTTCATTAGCAGGTATTTTTTTTATTACCTTTGATATTTATGTTTCATGTTTTAAAAGTCAAAATGTATTACACACAGGCATCCTTTTAAAACTTCATTCTGGGTTGGTTAGGTCACTGTTTTATTAATTTGTTAGTTTCCCTTTCTTTTAGTGGCTGTGCTAAAACCAGCACACCTTGGCTTGCTCAAGTCTGACAGAAACAAACGTCGTCGTCCTTATCACTGGTGTAAAAATGCAGAACCTTAGGCCACCTAAACCCACTTACCCCTCCTAGTTTATGCGCGGGCATCATCTGGTACCGTCTGACATTCGAGTTCTTTCTATATTTCAAACTCCACATGGCATTGTTATTGTTTTGGACAGACAAATTGGTTAAAATTAAACAAATATTTTCTCCTCTGGCCTTTATTCCTTCCTTATCCACATATTTCCTTCTGGGACTCTTTCTCCACCCAGAAATCCCCCTTCACAAACGGCGGTGTCCTGGTGTCCTGGGGATACGTTAGTTTGGGTTTTATTGTATAAAAGGTCTGTTTCCCTTCACTCTTCGTTTCTCATGGATGGATGCATTTGTGCAGTGTATGTGAACGCACGTCTGTGTGTGCTCACGTGAGGATGAGCGTGTAGACGTCAGGATCACTGTCAGTGATGACTTCCACTGTCGCTACTGTCCCACGCAATGCTCAGGTTGCAGACACTCAGGACCACACACAACAAACTCAGACACTTGTCCGTGGGGGGCAGGCACTTTGCCACCTGAGTCACTGCCCAGCCCCACTCTCACTTTTAAAAGGCACTTTCCCTGCTATTTGTGTTATTCCAGGTCGTTGAGACAAGAAAAAGAGAGGAAATAGCAGAGACTGAGAGGGACAGATAGAAACAAGCGGCAAGATGGAGGAAGCCATTGCACGTAAACAGAGTAGATGGTACAAGAGAAAGACAACACTATCACATTATTATATATGATTAAATCTAATATATATGCTAAATTAAAAACAACAACTTGTGGTGCTCATAGAGGAGGCATGACAAGCAGGCGGCTAAAGAACAGGAAGAGGCCAGGTGCTGGTGGCGCACGCCTTTAATCCCAGCATTCGGGAGGCAGAGGCAGGTGGATCTCTGTGAGTTCGAGGCCAGCTTGGTCTACAAGAGATAGTTCCAAGACAGGCTCCAAAGATACAGAGAAACCTTGTCTTGGAAAAAAAAGGCGGGGGGAGTGTGTGGCAAGCAAGCATTCTACCAGGCAGACTCGGGGCAGCAGGCCCTCCCAGCAGAAGCAGGCCATGGGAGAAAAAGCCATGCTAAAGCTAAAGTGGGGGGAAATGATTTATCAAGCAGACACGATTCTAAATTTGCACACAACTGATAGCATAACTTCAAAATATATAAAGCAAAAAAATATTTAAGAGAACTGAAAGAAGAAATAAACATGCCATTCTTCCACTGTCTGAAGATACACATGAAAAGTAATAAAACCGCATATATCCTCAAGGACAGCAGTGGAGCGTGTGGCGTATAAGTCAGGTTCTTTAGAGAGACAGAAACAATGGGATGAACATATATTAGTATATATTACAGAATTTATTAAGTCAGTTACATTAAAATAGCAACAATGGCAGAATCATAGCCGAGAGGCCGAGACCACAGTAGTGGTTAGTCCTTGAGTCTGGGTGTCTCAGCAGGTGGAGCGAGCCCGCGTGCCGGGGAGAGCCCGCGTGCCGGGGAGAGCCCGCGTGGGACCGCTCTCCCCGGCACGCGGGCTCTCCCCGGCACGCGGGCTCTCCCTGGGGAGGCCAACAGCTCAGCAGCTGCTCACTCCACAAGGATAAGTGCCTTAGAGTCCCAATCTGGCACCGAAAACCGGGATGGTTCTTGAAGAACCGCTGATCCTTAATCAGCAATGGAAGTCTGGGAACCCTGGCTCTGCGGTCAGTGAAGGAAGTGGTGAGAGGGAAGGGAGTAGAGGGCTAATCACCTTCCTCTCCCATTCACCTGGACCAGAAGACGCCCCTGGTGGTGGAGGAACGTCTTCCCGCAGGGACCACAGCAATAGAATAGCCAGCCAGCTGAGGGGACCAGAAGTTACCCACAGGAGAGGCTTCCCGATTCTAGTCTGTGGAAGGTTGTCTTTAAAACCAACCACAAGGACTGGAGAGAAGGCTCAACAATTATGAGCTTGTGTTGTTCTTACAGAGGACCCGGGTTCAATTCCCAGCACCCACATGGTGGTTCACAACCATCTGTAACTCCAGTTTCAGGAGATACAACACCCTCTTCTGACCTCTACAGGCACCAAGCACACACATGATGACATACACATATGCAGGCAAAACACCAGACACATCAAATGAAACAAATAAAACTTAAAACAAAAGAGCCAATCATACTATCATGTTCTTGTTACTGCACTCTGCCAGGTGGCTTAGGACTGTCATTGTCTCCATATTGACAGCTTGCTTAAGATAGTGTCTGTTTGACTTGTTCATTGCAAAATTGTTCTTTTTTTAATTCATAAATATTTCATGAGTGAGGTGTTTTGAAATGTGTTAATAGGAAATTCAAGTATGCATGTGAGTATGTGTGTATGGTGTGTGTATATGTGTGCATATGTTTATGTGGGGTTTATGTAAGTGTGGTGTATATATGTGTGTATGGTTGTGTGTGGTGTGTGTGTATGTTTGTGTGTGTTGTGGTATGTATAGATGTGTGTATATGTTTGTGTGGTATGTGTGTGTGTGAGAGAGAGAGATGCACATGATTCCTTTGCCTGTCCTCCTGAGTGCTGGGATTACAAGCATGTGTCTCTACGATTAGATCAAAGCTCCATTCTTGGGCTGGAGAGATGACTCAGAGGTTAAGAGCATTGCCTGCTCTTCCAAAGGTCCTGAGTTCAATTCCCAGCAACCACATGGTGGCTCACAACCATCTGTAATGAGGTCTGGTGCCCTCTTCTGGCCTGCAGGCATACACACAGACAGAATATTGTATACATAATAAATAAATAAATATTTAAAAAAAAAAGCTCCATTCTTATTCCTCCACATTCTGAGGGTCAGGAATTTGGGAACAACTTCACTCGGGGCTTCTGACTTCAGATCGCTTGTGTTTTGTGCATTTGCCATCATGTGTTATCAAGCTGTGGTCATTTTTGTTGTTGTTAACACATTTATTTATTTTATGTGCGGGCATGTATTTATGTGTTGGGGCATGCATAAAACACAGAGCAGGTGTGAAGCTCAGAGGACAACATATGGGAGTTGGTTCTCCCTTTCCACTGCGTGGGCTCCAGGAACTGAGCTCAGGCCGTCAGAATTGCCGGCAAGCACCCACTGAACTCTGGAGAACCCCGGTTATGAAGATTTGTGAGGGTTGGAGGGCTTGTTTCTGAGACACCTCACCCTGCCGCTAACCTTTCTTTAGTTTCAAATAGGCCAGCAGGCAAAGAATTAGTGAAAACTTGCAGTTGGTACAGGCTTCCCCTGGAAGGAGAACCCGGCTGATCTCTAGATCTGCACCAAGTGACCACATGGGGTGGCCATGGCTTTTTGATGTCGCCTTGGGACGTACACGTTGGACTGGGGCTGTAGCTCAGTTGACAGAGGACTTGGTTAGCATATGAGAGGCTCCAAGTTCAGTACCTGTCTAGGCATCACTTAGAGAGAGGCAGGAGGACTAGGCATCCAAGGTCATCCTCAATTACACAGAGAGTCAGAGGTTAGCCTATCTTTGTCACCCAGATTAACCCGACCTGCTGGGGGGAACAGCACAAAGGCATGAGTACCAGGCAGTAAGGAAGGGGAAGCCATCTCAGAGGACATGGAGCCACTACTGTATCATCCACTGACAGCAGAGCCAGGGCTCCCAGGCTTCCATTGCTGATTAAGGATCAGCGGTTCTTCAAGAACCATCCGGGTTTTCGGTGCCACCCTGACAGGTGGCCTCTTTGTTCTGAGTGTGCTCCTGGCTTCATTGTGGGGATTGGAGGTCACTCTGGCTGGGCCTGGCCTGGGTGCGTTCACGGCAGGCACTGAGGAGAGGACAAGGGATGGAAGGATGGGTGAAGGCCTTAGGATGGAGGGCAGGCCACCCTATACACTCCAACCAGCAAGAACTCAGTCTCAGTCAGACCCCATGGATGTGTGTCTGTCTCTGGATCGCAGACGCCTCCAAGAGGCCAACTCTTGAGTTTGCTCTAAAGTTGTTGGGGCACAGCACAGAGTCAAGGGTGGAGAAGCAGATGCGTAGGGGTCAGGTTCTAGGGGTCAGGACTCTGGTTCTGGAGGCCCAGAGTTAGGGCTGGGGTGGACTATAAAATTTGGAGACCATGGAGTCTTGGCCATTGAGTAGAAGACAGAGGTAGGTTGCTATGGAAACCATTACAGCATCCTAGTCATATGTAAAGGCAAGGAAATTCTTTAAGACTTCCCATTCCATCAAGCTCAGTGGTCTGAGCCTGTAATCTCAGCCCTTGGGAAGCTGAGGCAGGAGGATGGCTGTGAGTTTTGGACCTGTTTGGGCTACACTGAAGAGCTTGCCTCAACACCCGCCCCCAGCTCCTAAAGGACCATTTTAGGTGCCGCTTTCTGCCCTCATCTGTCCTTCTGAGGGGTACGTGTGCATCTGTCGCTGTGACAGGGGATACACATCTGTGTGTGCACTGTGGCTGTGTTAATGCCTCTCCTTGTGGCCAGCCCTCTCTTCTCAGGGTCTTGCTTGCCCCGCCCCCCACCTGGGATAAGTGTCCTTTTCTACCTCCCCTTTGCCCGGCACACCTGCACACTCGCAGAATCTCTTCCCTGGTGTGTGTGGGGTGGGGGGAGGATGGGGGAAATTTTCCCTGACCTCCTCACACCTTTGCATGGTGCCCATGAGAGGTGATCGCTGGTGTTTCCACCCAGCTTCCTTCTCCCCAGCCTGTGTGTCCTTGTGCCCACCCGCCCGTCTTACCTGTCTCTCTCCCCAGCAGAGGCCCAGAAAGGCCTGTGAGGAAGAGTGCACACAGCAGACCACTCCACAGGGGCATTTGGTTGGTTGGTTGGGCCCGACTATGTAGCACAGGCTGACCTAATTCTTGCCTCCCTCTGGAGTGCTGGAATTACTGGTGCTTGGCAAGCAGAGGGATTCAGGACAAGAGGGTCAGAAATTTATCTGTGGCCAGAGCCGAAATCCCCTGGATAATTCCCAGAACCAGCGACGAGGATACCGCATGGGAGCCTATCACTAGTGCCGTGCAGCCGGCCCGCTCACGCCCTGACCAAAACCTACTTTCAAAGATTTCTATGCGACTCGGGTGCAAGAATTTCTCAAAAAATTAAAATATTACATTTTAAAAATAAAATCATGTTAATAATTTAAAAGAGAGAGAAAGCCTGGGAACCTTGCCCTACCTCTTCCCAGCAAACCTGGGGACCAGAATGGGTTTCCCCATCCTTGTATCTTCATTACAATCGCTGGCTTCCCTTGGATCCCTGAGAGGTCCTTGCAAGGCCCGCGAGCGCCCTCTGGTGGGGCAGGAGGAGACTGCTCGGGGACTGACAGGTAAGCGGCTTGGCCCCTGGTTTAAAGGGAGGGAATGAGGGCAGGATGCAGTTCTCCTGTTCTTTGAGCAAGGACTACTGAGTTGGCATTGGTCTGACCTCATGCTATAGGTGAGGCAGGGCCTCCGAGCACCTTCTGCAAGTCTCCTAGCTGTTGGTGCTCAGTTCCCAGGTGCTGTGATAACTCCACTGACATGGCAGAAAGCGCTTAGTGCAGAGACCAGGGTCGTAGCTGCAAAACTGGGCGATGAAGATGCCTGTGTCCTGCCTGCCCCGGGTCCAGGGCTCAGCCCCGGCCTGAGCAGCTCTTCAAGGCGCTTTTCCCTCCCACTGCACAGGAAAGGTTCTGTGCAGCCCTCTCCCATGCAAGAAGCCAAGAGGCCCAGAGACCTGGCACGTGAACGTCCTTTCGAGGTCTGAGGAAGGCTGTGACCCAGTGGACCCAGCCCCTAACTAAGCTTGTCTGCTACTGGTCAGGCCTGATGCACAGGCCATAACCCCACCCTTGGGAGCAAGGCAGAAAGACTGAGTTCTGGGCTAGCCTGGTTACATACTGAGGCTTTATTCAAACAGGGAAACAAACGGAACTATGCTTAATGCGGACAAGCTCAGTGCCTGCAACGGTGCCAACTCCAGGACCCTCACATTACCGAAGTCATGCGGTATTTACCAGTCTGCCTTAGTCCCAAGGTTCACCTCCACCGCAGTAACACCAGAATGCCATTTCCTTTTCTAAGGCCGGGTAATATTCCAGTGTGTGCTTGTGTGTGTTAGGTGAAAAAACAGGCTTTCTGTTTATATTTTTAGTGCTGGGAAGCAAACCCAGGTCTACAATGGAAGAGTGCTGTGTTGTGAGACACATCCCTCCCCCTGGTTTTGTGTGCATGAGTGTGTGTGTGAGCACGTGCATGTGTACTCACCTGCAGGTAGACACATGAAGGCCAGAGGGCAATGTCGGGCTTCTTCCTCTACTGCTCTGCATCCGAATTTTTACGTGTGGTGTGTATGGAAGGTGGGCAGGGCATGTATGAATGTGTGTGTATGTGCACGCGTGCGTGCATGTGAGCACGTGTGTGCTGCATGTGGAGGTCAAGCAGAAGCCTTCCTTGATGACTTGGCATTTTATTCCTTGAGGCAGGGTCTCTCGGTTGGACCCAGAGCTGCTGATAAAGCTAGTCTGAATTGGGCAGTGGTGGTGCATACTTTAATCTCAGCACTGGAGAGGCAGAGGCAGGCGGATCTCTCTGTGAGTTCAAGGCCAGTCTGATTTACAGAGCTAGTTCCAGGGCAGGCTTCAAAGCTACACGGAGAAACCCCACTCAAAAAAATCACACACACATATGTGCGTGCACACACAGAGACACACACACATACACACACATGCACACACATGCGCATACACAGAGACATACACATGCACACATGTGCACACACATGCGCACACAGAGACACACACATGCACACACTCGCACACACATGCACACACACAGACACACACATGCACACACACACACACACAGAGCTTGCTCCAGGAAGCTTGTCTCCACCTGAGCACTAGAACGACAGATAGGCCGCCACACCACCAGCATTTTCTAGACTTCCGGAAATGCTAACCCCTGCTCTCACACTCAGCAGGGCCTCACACTGAACCATCATCACCCCAGCTTGCCACCTACTTTTGAGATCAGCTCCTGTTGCAGCTAGACTGACTGACCAATGAGCCCTTAGGATACACCTGTGTGGTGGTTTGAATAAGAATAATCCCCATAGACTCATATATTTGAGTACTTGGTCCCCAGTTGACAGAACAAGTTGGGAAGGATTAGGAGGTATGTGTAATGGTCTGTACTGTCCCTTTAAGAGACAAGCCCCACCCCTCCCTTCACCCTGTACCCCATTCCGTTTTTACTTTTCCTTTTTCTCCTGAAGAGGCAGCTTCTGCCTTTCTCCCTTCTCCCCACTTCTCCCTTTCCCCCTCTGTTTCTTTTTCTTTTTCTCTCTCTGCTTTTCTCCCTTCTCCCCTTCCTTCCCTTCCCATTTCCTTCCATAACCCACTAAATAAATATCCAACCTCACTCTGCATGGCATGCCTATCCATCTATCTCTCACCCACCACGGCTGCAGCTCCTTGTGGGACTGGCTGCCTCGCCGGGGCTCCCTGTCTGGGACCAGGAATCTTGGTGGGCTGCTGTGGTCTCATGCCCACTGCCCACTGTCACCCTTGGGGACCTGCAGCGTTTTACCATAACAGTATGGCCCCACTGGAGGAAGTGTGTCACTGGGTTCCTCTGAAGTTTCAAAAGACTCATTAGATTCCAGTTCTCTCTCTCTCTCTCTCTCTCTCTCTCTCTCTCTCTCTCTCTCTCTCTCTCTCTCTCTCTCTCTCTCGGATGAAGATGTGAGCTCTCAGCTGCTCCAGCCAACACCATCTGTAATCATGTACTCTAACCCTCTGGAACCAAAAGTCCAGTTGAATGTGTTCCTTTATAAGTTGCCTTGGTCATGGTGCTTTATCACAGCAATAGAAAAGAAGCTAAGACACCCCCAACACAAGTTAGAGAAGTGTGCCGCCATGCCTAGGCATTGAGTAGGTGCTGAGTCCGAGCCCTGTTCCTCATGCTTGCTATCCTAGTCAGTGTGAAAAAGAACCAAGACCACAGCAACTCTTACAAAAGAAAGCATTTAACTGGGGCTTGCTTACGGTTTCAGAGGTTCAGTCTGTCATGGTGGGGAGCGTGGCAGCGTGCAGGCAGACGTGGTGTGGAGCGTGGCAGCGTGCGGGCAGACGTGGTGCGGAGCGTGGCAGCGTATAGGCAGACGTGGTGCGGAGCGTGGCAGCGTGCAGGCAGATGTGGTGCGGAGCGTGGCAGCGTGCAGGCAGACGTGGTGCGGAGCGTGGCAGCGTATAGGCAGACGTGGTGCGGAGCGTGGCAGCGTGCAGGCAGATGTGGTGCGGAGCGTGGCAGCGTGCGGGCAGACGTGGTGCGGAGCGTGGCAGCGTATAGGCAGACGTGGTGCGGAGTGTGGCAGCGTGCAGGCAGATGTGGTGCGGAGCGTGGCAGCGTGCAGGCAGACGTGGTGCGGAGCGTGGCAGCGTGCAGGCAGACGTGGTGGGGAGCGTGGCAGCGTGCAGGCAGACGTGGTGTGGAGCGTGGCAGCGTATAGGCAGATGTGGTGCCAGAGAACTAGCTGAGAGTTCTACATCTGGATCCATAGGCAGGAGGAAGAGAAAGACCCTAGGTCTGACTTGGGCTTTTGAAATCTCAAAGCCATCCCCATCGACACTTCTTCCAAGAAAGCCACACCTCCTAATCCTTCAAAGCACTTCCTGATGACCAGACATTGAGCTCTATAGAAGCCTGTGGGGCCATTCCTATTCAAACTGCACGGTGCATGCTTCATCAGCGGCTCCTAGTTTGTTCTCTGTTGTTGTGTGGTGACCAAAAGAAACTCAGGGAGGAAAAGTGATAAATCTGCCATCACTGATGTAATAAGCCAGTCAAACCAAATTATTAAATCCAGGTTTAACGAACAGAGCAAAGCAAGTTCTGGGTGACTCTCAGGAGGGCAGGAGAGTAATCACAGGGCAAATATGGCTACCAGGTCTTAAGTAGCCTATAGGCATGATCTTGATCAGCCCCAAGAAAGGGCTGACTTCTGGCAGGCTTTCTTAGGGGTGGAGTTTGAAGAGGGCAGCTCCAGGGAAGGGGCCAGCTGCTTGGTGCCCTGAAGGTGGGGTTTGGAATGGGAGGGGTGAGACCTGAGCATGGAAAGGGGCCTTTAGCTGGAGATCCCGAACAAAAGGGTTTGTCTGGATTATACTTCACATCACAGTCCACCATGCAGGGAAGCTGGGGGCCCAAAGGCAGGGCAGGAACTGAAGTAGACACAGCAGAGGAAGACTGTATACCGGCTTATTCAACTTAGTTTCTTTCTTTCTTTCTTTCTTTCTTTCTTTCTTTCTTTCTTTCTTTCTTTCTTTCTTATGTATACAGCATTCCTTCCATGTATGTCTGAAGGCCAGAAGAGGGCACCAGACCCCATTACAGATGGTTGTGAGCCACCATATGGTTGCTAGGGATTGAACTCAGGACCTTTGGAAGAACAGTCAGTGCTCTTAACCTCTGAGCCATCTCTCCAGCCCCTCAACTTGGTTTCTTACTGTCCAGGCCCACCTGCCCAGAGATAGTAACCCCCACCCCTTGGGCTGTGGACCTTCCACAACAATTAGTAATCAAGATATGCCCCCAGGCCAATCTGATGGAAGCAGTTCCTCAGCCAAGATCCCTCTCCCCAGGTGTATCTAGGTATGTGTGAAGTCCCAGCTGAAGCTAACACTTAGCGAGCCATCTCCCCTGCCCCCTTTCTTTGTTTTTCTATTTTGTTGTTGCTGTTTATCAGACAGAATCTTGATATGCAGTCCTGGTTGGCTGGAATTTGCTCTGTAGACCAGGTTGGCCTGGAACTTACCTGGCTCTGCTCCCCAGTCCTGGGACTGGAGGCATGCACCACCGTGCCTAGCCTTTCTTGGTGTTTTAAGACAGAGTCTCACTATGAAGGCCAGACTGACTCATGCTCCTTCTGCCTCAGTTTCCTACATGCTGGGATTATAGGTGTGTGTCTCATTCCTGACTTAAAAGATAGATTTTCCTTCTCACTTTATAAGTTCTCAACCGGATCCTCATAACAGAAGACAGGGTCACAAGAGAAACAGAAACACTCATTTTATATAAATTGTATGAGCAGTTTTGTGATGTGGGGAGGCTGGGTAAGGAAATGAATAGCTGGGGAAGCAGGCATGACACATTGTGTGCTAAGTTTGGGGGAGGGTGGGGAGTGGAAGAGAGTAGTGAGCGAAGAGCCAGCAAGCTTGTCTATTCAGGCTCCTCTGAGTCCCTCTGTCTTCCCAGGAGAGGAGGCTCCTCTCACAGGAAGCTTCTGTGAGCTGCTTCAGAGCAACAGTCTTCCCTACACAGGCTATCTCTCAACAGCTTCCAGCTTAAAGTTGCCAGGGGCCATATTTGCGGGTAGCATGTCCTGAACCCCGGCAGTGTCCAGCACATTCTCAGTTGTGAGAATACGCATAGGGGTACATTTGCAGGGCCCCAGGGTGGTCTTGGTAACTTTCTAAGCCACTGTCATTTGTAACTCACGGTTCTCGGTGCCTCATCTGGGCAAACTGGCAGGTTATGTCTCCCAGCGGGTGGCCCTGCTATTGGCCATGCTGCACAACGGACAATGAGATTCAGAAGGATGAAGTCACATGGCCCACAACCTTTAGCTAATAGAGTTCATTCCAACTCATAGGGACTGGACAGTTAGGATAGCTCAGTGGGTAAGAGTGATTACCACCAAGCCTGATGACCTGAGCTCCATCCCTCGACCCACATGACGAAAAGAAAAAATTGACCTGTGTAAGCTTTTCTGTGACTACATATGTGCTGGGGCACATGTGCACCCAACATACATACATAATAATTAAATAAGCAATTTAAGAGATGGCTTGGCGGTTAAGAGCACTGGCTATTCTTCCAATGTCCCAAGTTTCAATTCTCAATATCCACATTGTCTTTGTTAGGGTTACTATTTCTGCAAGGAAACACCATGAACAAAGCCACCTGAGGAAGAAAGGGTTTACTTGGTGTACACTTTCACACCACAGTCCATCCCTGAAGGAAATCAGGACAGGAACTTGAGCAGGTTCCTACCTGCTGGTGAGACAGGAGCTGATGCAGAGGCCATGGAGGGTGCTACTTACTGACTTGCTCCCCATGGCTTGCTCAGCCTGCTTTCTTATAGAACCCAGGACCAGAAGCCCAGGGATGGCACCACCCAAATGGATCGGTGGGCCATTTTCCATCAATCACTAATTTCTCCCCCTCAACTCCAACCCCAAGACAAGGTGTAGCCCTGGCTGTCCTGGAACTCACTTTGTAAACCAGGCTGGCCTCGAACTCAGAGATCCACCTGCTTCTGCCTTCCAGATCCTAGGATTAAAGGCATGTGCCATCACCACCCAGCTGTAGGGTGATTAAATGATTATTGATTGATGGTAGCTGGGTGGTAGTGGTGTATACAGGTGTAGGAGTTCCTTCTGTTGTGTGTTGCTTTTATTGGGTAATGAATAAAGAAACTGCCTTGGGCCAGGTGGTGGTGGCCACTCCTTTAATCCCAGCACTCGAGAGGCGGAGGCAGGCAGATCTCTGGGAGTTCGAGGCCAGCCTGGTCTACAAGAGCTAGTTCCAGGACAGGCACCAAAGCTACAGAGAAACCCTGTCTCGAAAAACCAAAAAAAAAACAAAACAAAAAAAAACCAAAAAAGAAACACAACTGCCTTGGCCTAGTTGATAGGACAGAACTTATGTAGGTGGAGTAAACAGAACTGAATGCTGGGAAGAAGGGCAGAGTGGCAGATACAATGGATCACCTGCCTGAGACAGACACTAGTTAGAATCTTGCCAGTAAGCCACAGTCACGTGGCAATACACAGATGAACAGAAATGGTTAAATTAAGATATAAGAATTAGCCAATAAGAAGCTAGAGCTAATGGGCCAGGCAGCGTTTAAATGAATATAGTTTCTGTGTGATTATTTTGAATGTAAGCTAGCCGGGTAGCTGGGACGGAACAAAAGGGCCCCCTCCTCGTGCCACAGCACACCTTTAATCTCAGCACCTGGGAGGCATAAGCAGGTGGATCTCTTGAGCTGGAGGCCAGCCTGGTCTACAGAGCGGCTACACAAAGAAACCCTGTCATGATAAAAATAACAGCAATGAACAAACAAATAAAAGACATGCTGTACAGCTGGATCTTAGGAGGTGTTTTCTCAGTTGAGGCTCTCTCCTTTCAGATGATGCCAGTTTGTATCAGGTTAACACAGAACCAGCCAGCACCCACATGCCTTCTCACTACCATCCAGTCCTAGGGCACTCAGTGCCCTCCTCTGTACTTAAGCACTAGGCATGCACCTGGTACAGAGACATATGTGTGCAAAACTCCCATACACATGAAATAAAATAATTTTTAAAAATTAAAAGGTGGAGGGGACCAGAAGCTACAGCTTACATGTATGTATTTCCTATTTCTCTCCATGTGATGCCCTGTACCACACTGGGCCTCTTCCAGCAAGATTCTCAGGTGTTGACTAAGGTTCTCTGTCCTCGTTGGTTCCCACAATTGTTAAGTCCCAAAGAAATCACATTAACTATAAACTGATTAGACCATTAGCTCAGGCTTCTTATTAACTCTTATAACTTATATTAACCCATTATTCTTATCTATGCTAACCATATGGCTGAGAACCTTTTTCAGCGAGGCAGTCACATCTTGCTTCTTCTGTGGCTAGGCCAGATCTCTGTCCTCTTCCCAGAATTCTCCTGTTCTCATCACCTTGCCTCTACTTCCTGCCTGGTTGTCCTGCCTCTACTTCCTGCCTAGCTACTGGCCAATCAGCCAGTAGCTAATTTATTTACAATATAATTGACAGGATACAGACCAATATCCCACAGCATTTCCCACTCTTTTTTTTTAAAAAAACAAGAACTCTGTATCTAATATCCTTTGTTTAGCTTTTCTCCTTACCATTAGCCATAACAACTTATAACCAACATTCAAAACAAAGGAAAATATCCATAGTCCAGTTTTTGAGAATATGGGTATAGTTTTCCAGGCTACTTCCTGCTGGTTGGGGCACTGATAATCTTATGGGGACCTAAAGAAAATTTAGAATTATGATCAAGTCCTGACTGGAATATCCTGTGAGTCTTGATCATCTCAGGGAGCATCTTGGATCTGTTCTGGATGTAGAACTCAGACATCTGAGCCATCTGTTCCTATCAAAGATTTCCCAGGTGGTCTTCCTTTATCAAATTTGATTTTTCTTAACTCTGAATCCACAGCTTCTCATTTCCTGTAGAAACAAAAGAAAATCCTCTTTTCCAAAGTAACATGTAGTAATAGGAGCGGCGGTGGGGCTGCATCCCCAACACCCCAGCTGCCTGCTCGGCTAGCTTATGCCCCGAAATAATTACACGGACACTGTATTCTTTTAATCACTGCTTGGCCCTTTAGCTCTAGCCCTTACTGGCTAATTCTGATATCCCGATCAACCCATCTCTAATAATCTGTGAGCACCGGTCTTACCGGGAAGATTCTAGCCTAAGTCCATCCTGGGTTGGAGCTGGGGCATGGCGTCTCTCTGAGGCGTCTGCTCCGGAGAGGAGAGCTGTGGAGTCTGAGCTCACTTCCTCTTCCTCCCAGCACTCCGTTCTGTTTACTCCACCTACCTATGTTCTAACCAATAAAATGGGCCAAGGCAGTTCCTTTATTAGCCAATGACCTTCCTCCATCATTTCCCCTTTTTCTGTTTAAACAAAAAAAAGGCTTTAACTTTAACATAGCAAAATTACATATAACGAAACAGTTATCAAGTAAAAGTTACAATAATCTTTATCATAAACTAAGGAAAACTATAACTATAACTAACTATTCTTAACTCCATCAAAGACTCCAGAAAGATACAATACTACCTAAGCAAACAAGAAAAAAGCAACTTTTAAAACTCTAGAAATGACAGAGACATCTCACTGCTTGGATAGTCACTCAAAGTTCCTCTGTACTGTTGGGGCATCCATCTTCAGCCTACAGGCCCATAGTTTGCAGCAGACATTTCCACAAAGCAGGAAATTTCAAAGGCAGTCACTATCTGCTTGTCCTGAAGAATGTCTTGCAGACTCTTTCATGAATCAGGAACCCCAAAAGATCATCTCACCTTTAGGCAAGTTCAGTAGTCCTCTCTCTGCGGGTTCTCTGTGTCCAGTTTATGCAATAGTCCAGGCAAGAGCAGTTTCTTGCCCAAATGGCTATCAAACTCCATAAAGATCCTCTTCAATGCCCATCTTCTTCCTGAAGTAGATTGGTGCTGCCAGGAGCAGAGTGTCTCATTGTCATGAAAAACCCTAAGTTATTAAAACTTTTAAAATGCCATATTCTATCTTTGAAAATATGAAAAATGCCTATCTAAAATATATCTATGCACATCTAGAAAATCTTAACTAACATGACTACAAACTTGACTATTATGATTATCTATTAACTACCTAGATACATTACATTTTTAAATGAACTACACAATCACAATACCTTAATAATGATCATAAATACATATACATATAACAAAATTGACCTTAAATCTCTATCAATAAAGCAAAATCTATACTAATGCAAATTATTCATATCTATATCATATCCCCCTTTAAATGTAAAAGAACATTTATAAACCATATTTGGGAACATGGGTGCAGTTTTTTCTCTCCAAACTGCTTCCTGCTGAATGGGGGCGCTGTTAATCAGATCATTTAGGGTGTAACCTGTGTGCCAGGTTTATCTCAGTTGGCAGTTGAGTGAAGTAATTTTTTGAGGGTATTCACAGGAACCTTTCGGGAGGTCGTGGTCTATCATACCATATCGGGATAGATGCAATCCACAGGGTCTGGTCCTCTGTGAAAACAAAAGAAGAATCTCTTTTCCAAAGTATCATATCCTTAGACCCAAATTCTGAAATCATATCCTCATGATATCCGTTCTGGTTCCACTTGGCAGCCCATATAATGAAATGTCTCTCTGTACTTAGCTCCTTCACAGTCAAAAATTTTAAAGAAAACACAATGTACATAATCCAGACTCTCTGTGAATTTTCCATTTTTTGTTTTTTGTTTTTTTTTTTTTTTTGATTTTTCGAGACAGGGTTTCTCTGTGGTTTTGAAGCCTGTCCTGGAACTAGCTCTTGTAGACCAGGCTGGTCTCGAACTCACAGAGATCCGCCTGCCTCTGCCTCCCAAGTGCTGGGATTAAAGGCGTGCGCCACCACCGCCCGGCTTGAATTTTCCATTTTTATGTGGCTTATTTTTCTTTATTTCTTTTAATCTCTTAACTATCTGTACTCTGTCTCTTTAGAGACTTTACCTTTTTTTTAAACCATTAACTTTATTCTCTATATTCTTTTTCTTCTCTCTCCCAAGCCTACGTACATTCATCCAACAGTGTGACTCATTTAGTGGTCTGAATCTGTCCTATTGTGAATCTGCAATTTTTTACTATCCAGGAGCACTTTTGATTTGCGCCTTTAAATCACTAGGCGCTTAAGAATGTAAGCTGTGACATTCCTAGGTTAACTTTTTGCTTTTTGAGCGTATATCTTTGACCTGGAATAACTCTGTAGACCAGGCTGTCTTTGAACTCTCAGAGATCCGCCTGTCTCTGCCTCCCAGGCATTGGGATTAAAGGTGTTTGCTACCACGCCTTGAAGTCACAGAGGTCAATCTCCCTCTGCCTTCCAAGTGTTGGGATTAAAGGTGTGTACTACCACACACAATTCTCTTCCTTTTTTTTACTTTAAGAACTTCAACTTTTAGTTTGCATATATTTTTAACACACTTTAAACCATTTAGAAATTTTCTCTGTCTTTGAATCTCTCTTTACTGTATATCTCTCTTTTTCTGACCACATGAGTCTTTAATTTACCAAGCAATCTCAGTAGGACTAAAGGCGTGGCTTTGACGGCTGGATCCAGCCCATTCCTTAGCTTTCAAGCCTCATGGCTGAGGTACTGGCTGTAGCCATGTTCAGTGCCACAAGTCTACAGTGTTTCAAGGTCCTTGCCATCAAACAAGCTGCAACAGACAACACTCAAGTCCTCTCTCTGTTGCCAGCCCTCCTGCCTCCAACAGTCAGAGTTTGCCCTGGCAGGATGGCCCAGAAAGCCATCATTTTAAAACAACACAGGTTTGTTCCTGCTGCTGAGTCAGGAAAATTTCAAAATGGAGGACGTACCATTTTGTGCTAGTTCTGGGGCCACCAGGTAGGAGCGGCACTCAGCACTTTAACTATGAGACTGAGCGTGCAGCACAGAAATTCTTTTCATCCAAGTTACATCCAAATCTGACACGCAGAGCACTGCGCAGTCTGAAAACACGTCTCTGTATGGCGGCAGGAATCTGCCATGCTCTTCCGCCTGCCTAAGCCTGATTCTGCCTTCTGCCCAGGAGCAGGCGGGGAGCTCTGAGTCATCGCACGGTCTCAGAGCACTCTCCTTCTGATCCCAAGCGGGAACACAAACATAAAGCCAGAGTTTGCACTGGCAGCACAGCCCCAAGAAGCTGTGCTTTAAAATGACACAGCGTTTTTTCTGCTGCTGTTGCTGAATCAGGAAATCTCTCTACAGCACGCCACCAACAAACAGTAAATCTGTGTTAAACTCTCTCTCCCTTATTTTTAAGCCTTCTCAGGTTTTTTAAGTGGGTTTAGTCCATCACGTCGGGCGCCATTTGTAGTAATAGGAGTGGCGGTGGGGCTGCATCCCCAACACCCCAGCCGCCTGCTCGGCTAGCTTATGCCCTGAAATAATTACACGGACACTGTATTCTTTTAATCACTGCTTGGCCCTTTAGCTCTAGCCCTTACTGGCTAATTCTGATATCCCGATCAACCCATCTCTAATAATCTGTGAGCACCAGTCTTACCGGGAAGATTCTAGCCTAAGTCCATCCTGGGTCGGAGCTGGGGCATGGCGTCTCTCTGAGGCGTCTGCTCCGGAGAGGAGAGCTGTGGAGTCTGAGCTCACTTCCTCTTCCTCCCAGCACTCTGTTCTGTTTACTCCACCTACCTATGTTCTAACCAATAAAATGGGCCAAGGCAGTTCCTTTATTAGCCAATGACCTTCCTCCATCAGTAACATACCTTTTGACTTCAATTTTGAAGTCAAGGTATTTTCAAAATACCTATCTTGGATTAATTCAGCTGCATTTATAAACAAATATCTTTTGGCAGTTGTTGCTCCTTCCTCAGCATTCAAACAATTCATAGAGAGCATAATAACAAACAGTATCCAGACTCACTGTCTATTTTCCATCTTTACATGGCTTTATTTTAAACTTTATTTCTTTTATTTTTATTTTTAATTTTTGGCCTTTTGGGACAGAATTTCTCTGTGTATCTTAGTCCCGGAATTTACTTTGTATACCAGATTGTCCTTGAACTCCCAGAGATGTGCTTGTCTCTGCCTCCCAAGTGCTGGGATTAAAGGCGTGTGCCACCACACCTTGAATTCACAGAGGTCTACGACCTACCTCTGCCTCCCAAGTGTTGGGATTAAAGATGTGTACCACCACACGCAACTACTCTCTATTTCTTTTTTATTTTAAGGACTTTAACCTTTTTCTTTTCTCTCCCAAGCCTGCATACATATTTTTTTAACACACTTTAGAGGTAAACCATTTAGAGGTTTTCTTCATCTTTGAATCTATGTTTACTCTTTTTATCTATCTCTCTTTTTCTGACCATGTGAGTCTTTAATTTGCTAAGCAATATGGAGAGAATTAAAGCTGTGGCTTTGATGGCTGGATCTAGCCCATTCCTTAGTTTTCTGAGATTCCAGCCTCAGGGCAGAGGTACTGGCTGTAGCCATGTTTATTGCCACAATTCTATGGCATTTCAAGGTCCCTGCAGGCAAGCAAACTGCATCACTCTGCTCACAAACCACACTTAAATGTAGCTGGACCTCCTGCCTGAAAGAGTCAGAGTTTGTGCTGGCAGGACATCCCAGAAAGCCGGCATTTTAAAATGGCATGGCTTTTTTTCTGCTATGGCTGAAAACCAAAAAGCATACGGTCAGAACCACTTAAAAGAGCTGCAAGATTTTATAGCTGAAGCTGAGTCAGAAAGCCTCTTTTAAATGAGAGCATTTGCCTCTAGCAAGCAGAGCCCACCTGAGAAAGTGCTGCTATCAATAAGCTGTACTTAACTCTATTCTTTTTTTGTATAGAATTAGTTCCCAAGATCTCTCAGGCTTTATGTGGATGCAGTTATCTATGTGGGCACCATTTGTTGACTGAGGTTTTCTGTCCTGCCTGGTTCCCACAATCATTAAGTCCCAAAGAAATCACATAGAGGTCTACATTAACTATAAACTGATTGGCCCATTAGCTCAGGCTTCTTATTAACTCTTATAACTTATATTAGCCCATTATTCCTTATCTATGCTAGCCATATGGCTTAGTACCTTTTTCAGTGAGGCAGTTACATCTTGCTTCTTCTGTGGCTGGGCCAGGACTCTGTCCTCTTCCCAGAATTCTCCTGTTCTCATCACCTTGCCTCTACTTCTTGCCTGGTTGTCCCGCCTATACTTCCTGCCTAGCTACTGGGCAATCAGCACTTATTTAAAATATAATTGACAGGACACAGACCAATGTCCCACAGCACTCAGGGTGGTATAACAGAGCTGCTCTCACGTGCCTTGTGTCTTGTTAGGGTCAAAGCTAAGGCAGCTGTACAGTGAGGCCAGGGCAAACCAAGCCCATACAAGGTTAGGATCTAGACACTGCTGCTTATGGGCCTGCAGAGCTTGGGCAAATGACTTAATCTCCCCAAGTCTGTTTTTTACCTGAACAATGGGCAGAGTGAAATTTGCCTTGGAGAAGGGTCCCCAGGAGTCAGTGACAAGGGCACAGGTCAGATCAGTGCTGTTCGTCATAGCACCACTGCTTCTGTTAGTAAGTGACAGGGACAAGTGATGTGAACCTGCAGACTCTTGCGTTCCTTCTGTGCACGCTGGAAAGCTAGTGCCAGTTTGAACATGGCTTGAGGACAGTGGCCAGCCTAGAAGATGCCCTTACCATGCGGGCTGGTGAGACCTGGGGAGTTCAAGGGTAGAATACCATTCTCAAGCTAGCCTCTTCCAACCCTGCCCCCACTCCAGGCATTTCTGTGACTGCAGAAGGCTTCTGGTAACAAGGGTTTCTAACCCCTGAGGAAGCCCTGCCTCTCCTGTGCCTGCTCAGCTCTGCCTTTCGCCTCTGCCTTTCGCTGGGGTTCAGAATCATCACCAATCATCATCAATGAGAATACTCTAGCCCTCTGAGGGGCCACCGCAAACTCCCCATTCACCCAAAGACCCTTGCAAAGTTAGCCTTTGACCTGGTGAGCAGCTGGCTGCTGGTGTTTTCTCTCAGCACAGAAGGGCAGTTGAACTACGTCCATGATGGTGCCAGGATTTTCCCATGAAGCTAAAGATCAGTGTGAAATGTTTGTTCCGCTTAACCGCTGATGCCATGGTCAGAGTTCGTGTTCACTGAGCTACTGCATGATGTCATAACACTGCTACTTAGAGCGATAATAACCACCGGCGGTAGATGGAGGAATAAGGTCAGAGGGTGTGTTAGTTGGGGTTCTCTAGGGTCACAGAACTTTATCTATCTATCTATCTATCTATCTATCTATCTATCTATCTATCTATCTATCTATCTATCCATCTATTGGAATGACTTACAGGCTGCAGTCCAACAATGACTAACTGAATGGAAGGTCCAAGAATCTTGTAGCTGCTCAGTCCCAAGAAGGTGGGTGTCTCAGCTGGGCTTCTGGAATCCTGAAGAAGTAGGCACCAATGCCAGTGAGAAACGGATGTGCTGGTAAGGCAAGGGCGGGCAGGTGAAGAAATAACAGAATCTTCCTTTTTCCATGTCCTTATCTAGGCTTCAGCAGAAGGTGTGGGTCAGAATAAAAGTGTGTCTTCCAGTCTCAGGATCCGGATCAAAGGCATGCTCGCCTCAAGATCTGGATCACAGGTGTGCCCTCCATTTCTAGACTGTAGTTTATTTCAGATATAGTCAGATTGACAACCAAGAGTAGCCATCACTTAGGGCTAAGTGGACAACCTGGGAACTTTGGTTGTTTATAGAGGAAGCTGTTTTCCTCATTCAGACATTCTGTGAGCCCCTGTTTAGATCAGGATCTGTATTGGGTGCTGGAGCTGCAATGAATAAGATAGTGGTTGGATATCGGTGCTAGGCTAGTCATAAAAGTAAATACATGGACAAAAAGCACAATGAACTTATTGTTGCCGGGAGCTAGAAGGAAATGGGCTTCCCATTGCCATCGTCCGTCATCACTGTCCTCATCTGGCCACTGGCCATGCATCCACTGGTCCCCCATCCATCATCACTGTCTGAATCTGTCCACTGGCCATGCATCCGCTGGTCCCCCATAGGGTCAGCCTTGTCACTCCTGCTGCTTATCCCTGGCACTCTACTAATAACTGTGGTAGTGACTGACAGAATCAATCCAATCTAAAGCCTATTACATTACTAATAATTTATTTATGGGAAGCATGAAATGCCCAGAGTCAGAGGGAAGTTCCCAGATCAGGACACAGCAATAGTTCTAGATGTGCTTTATCTTGACAGCTCAGCACCTACCCTCCTTTGGGACAATTCTACTCTGATTTTGCTCTAGAAGGGGCCTTGCGCTCCCACGGCAGGGTTGGAGTGAGGTGGAGTGAGGCTTTTGTGTGTGTGTGTGTGTGTGTGTGTGTGTGTGTAGAACATAGGTGTGATTGAGCTACACCAATCACTGCAGCTCCTGCAGAAGGGTTGGAGTCAGGTGGGGTGAGGTGTGTGTATGTAGAACATAGGTGTGATTGAGCTACACCAATCAGGAGTTGTCATGATTTTGTCTGCTGAGCGTCTGTTTCTGTTGATGTGATGAATACCCTGATAGGGAGCTGGAGAGATGACTCAGTGGCTAAGAGCACTGGCTGCTGGACTAGATTCCCAGCACCCGCGTGATCCTTCCTTGTGTGACAGGTAAGACAGCTGTAGAGCTTCCTCCGTCTTATGTACTTGCTGAGGTCGTTTCTGGTTTAATAAAGATTTGATCTCCTTGATCCCATGGAAAATGACCCTGAGGTCAGGATGTCCTAGCTAACTTAGCTTCTGTTAAACCGCCTGCTTGTGTGGAACCCCACAGCTAACCACTTGTTAGCTCCTGCTAAACTGCTTGCTTCTGCAAAGTCCCTCTGCTGCTGCCAAGCAAAATGTCATCCTATAGACCTGTGGGTACACTTAGGACCCGAAAACCTAAGTGTAGTCCCAGCCAGCTGGAACAAAGATTCTCAGACGGCTGTAAACTGTGTCCGAGTGGTCACCTCTGGTGGGCTCCCATAACGCTCAGGCAGTGTCCTGGAGATTTTGCCCTCTAAAGGTGCTTCCTGTGTGCGGGGCTACGTTTCCTACACACACTCCAGCTCCCTCCAAGGCAGCTCCTCACCTCATCTCCCCGATATAACCTGAACCCTCTTACCTCTTCCACCAAAGCTGCGCTAGCTGTAGCCCAGCCCTTCACCTCCAGTCCTGCCTCCAAGCCTGCTTGCATCCCAGCCACATCAGCCCAGCAGGCACTGCCCGCGCACCAGTGGCGCCAGGTCACTCCCTCCTCAAACATACAATGCCGATGGGTGCAGATCCTTCAAGGAACCCTGTGGAAGAGGAACTTTGTGATAAAAGGAATCCTTAGGTTGCTGCACACTTGTCCCCTTTTTGGAGAGACACAGTGCAATTAACACACTGAAGGCCCCGAGAAGGCCTTTAGAGAAGTCACGTGACTGGGCTTCTCTCAGCATTTCCCGCCCTGTGTGGTCACAGACCATAATGTTGAGCTTGTGATCTGAGGCACGCGATAGGCAAGCAGACAACTCCTTCCTGAGCCCTGGAGGCCTTTGGTGGGACACCCACATCCCTCTACTGCTCTCTACATCATCTCTCAAGCCTTATGACCTAGAAACTTCTTTCTGGCCTTTGCGTGGGTTTTGGGATTTTGAAAAAGAACTTTCTTGGGGTAATAACTGACTCACAGAAGAACTGACTCACAAAAGCCTGCTGTATTAACAAAAGCTATTTGATGAATTTGGGCACAGGCACACACCTACGGAACTGTGCCAGCAGCCACACTGGCATGCCCTCTGTTGTCAAAGGCTCTCTTGTGCCCCCTCACTTGAGTTTCCATTTTAGTGGTTACAACCTTAACATGAGATGTAGCTGAAGACTTTACTCTGTCCCATCCAACCCTGCTGGGCCGGTTTCTCTCCCACCAGCTGGTCCCCACAACCATTTACAAGATAATCACTCAGAGGCTTAATATTAATTATAATTGTTTGACCATTGGCTCAGGCTTCTACTGGTGAGCTCTACATATAAATTAACCCATTTCTAATAATCTGTATACCGCCACGTGCCCTGTGGCTTGCCTGTAATGCTCTGGCATCTTCTCCAGTGACTGTTGGCACCTCCCCTCGACTCTGCCTCCTTTCTCCCTGTATCTCTGCTTGGATCTCCTGCCAGCTATATTCTGCCCTGCCATAGGCCCAAGCAGCTTCTTTACTAACTGATGGTAATAAAACATCTTCCCAGCATACATCCCACATCAGAGAGATAGAGCCTCAGATTTCATTCTTTGAAGGGCACAATGCAGTGTTGTTAAGTGCAGGTGTCATGCTGTACTCCAGCTCTCTAGGACCTTTCCAGCGGGCAAAATTGAAACTCAAGTCGCTGTCCACCTCCCGCCCCCTCTTCCCATCCTCACAACCACCTTTCTATTTCCTGTTCTTGTGAACTCAGTTTGTCCAGACCCGCCATGACTTTGGTGCTGGTTATGGCAGATCTTGGTGTTTTTAAGTCATGCCTCTGCTGGTGGCTTCTCTTCCCTTCTTCAGTTAAAGATGCAGGCTGAGGACCACATGGAATCACACACCAGCCACTCCCCATTCACATGTCCCAGGGCACTGTTGGTTAGTGTCTGGGATGATAGGTGGGCCAGGAGCTTTTTCCACATGACTTAGTTTAAACTTACTCACACATGGCTGGATGTTCACGTGCGTGTGTTGTATATGCATGTGTGTGTGTGTGTGTGTGTGTGTGTATGTGTGTGTGTGTGTGTATGCCGTGGTATGGAGGTCTGAGGACTAACCTGCTATTGGGGAATATTAGTTTTAGGTGTGTGACTTTTGTTTACGCTGCATTTGTTTAACTCTGAAGCTGTGATTCTTTGCCTGATGGTCTAATAAGAGCTGAATTGCTAATAGTGAGGCAGGAGCAGGATAGGCGGGGCTGGCAGGCAGAAAGGATAAATAGAAGGAGAACCGAGGAAGAAGAGAAATAAAAGAGCAAGGAGATGAAGCCATCAGGGGTCGGTCACCCAGCTACACAGCAGCCATGGAGAAGTAAAGAAAGGTACACACAAATAGAGGGAAATGAGAACACAGAGGCAAAAGGTAGTCAGGATAATGTAAGTTAAGAAAAGCTGGCAAGAAACAAGCCGAGCTAAGGTCAGGCATTCATAACTAAGAACAAGCCTCTGTGTGTGATTTTTCTGGGAGCTGGGTGGTGGCCCCCTCAAAAAGCCAAAAGAGTAAAAAAATTACATAATATTTTGGCTCCATTGTAGAGCTTGAATATCCATTGAGAGCCTGAGAAAACTGAAAAAAAGAAAAAGACAAAAGAATATGGCTCCTTTAAGAGTTCTTGCCTGCTGGTGAGCCTTTGAGTAGCCAGTATGTCAAGTAGAAACTAAAAATGCCCGCCACAGCGCAAGCACCAGCAGTCTAGAGCTCCAGGAAGGTTGAGTGCAGTTCCTGGTTCCCTACCAGGGTTCAGGCGCGATTCAGGAGTGGGAGGAGTCAGCTGATGGAGCACATAAGGAGCCAGGTATAGCTTAACAGTCTAGATTTTGCTCTTGCGTCAAAAAGCTAAAAGATACACAGTGAAAGAGTCTGCATGGGGGGAAAACCCCTTCTAAACAGCTTCCAGTGTGTTTTACAATGTGCGTAAGCTTAAGAAAGAAAGAAAATGGGTATAGGCAGTCATAGAAAGAAACAAAGAGTTTTAAAACAATAAAGTTTTTTTTTTTTAAAGAGACAGTAAAATTAATGTAAAAGGAAAAAGCCACAGGCCGGACGGCAGTGGTGCACGCCTTTAATCCCAGCACTGAGGAGGCAGAGGAAGGCGGATCTCTGTGAGTTCGAGGCCAGCCTGGTCTACAGAGCTAGTTCCAGGACAGGAACCAAAAAGCTATAGAGAAACTCTGTCTCGAAAATCCGAAAAAAAAAAAAAAGCCACAAAAAGATGGGAAACACAGGAGTCTGGATCCTGTACAGTATTGTGTTGATTTTGAATATTTTGATTGCTGAAAAGCAAAGGACAGCTGCTAAGAGACTTGGACTTGACAGAGGGACTGTTGTAGTAAGCCAGCCTGAATATTTTAAGGATGTCTTAACTTTAAAAAAGTCAAAAAAATATGTTTGTCAAATGGAAATCAAAAATGCTTTGGAGAAGTGGTTTTGCTTTTGTTTCCAGAGGAAACAAGAGCCTGTGGATTCATTCCAGGTTGATTTGGATCTGGTATGATCAGGGGGGAACCTTCTGAATCTTGAGAGGTAATATCTATCAACAAAGCTTATAACTGATCTTCCTGAAACTTGGCCATTACCTCAAATTTTCTCTCTGGGACCCTAAAAATACTTCATCCACATTCAGCAGAAAGCAGTCTAGAGAAAATGATGTCCACATTCCCAAGAGAAAAGGGGGTGTGGCTGGTCTTTGGTTATTTTGTGTGTCATGGATGTTTGTTATAGTTTAGAGAAATATAGGATAAATAGACAACTATTAATCTCAGGTATTTTGCATTGGCATGGACTTTGGCATATGTGTACAAATTCAAAGTCAATTTTGTTATACTGTATATATTTACTCTTATTTAAAAGACTTTTGTATATTGATACAAATTTAAAGTAATTTTGGTCACTGTACACTGTATGTATATCTGTCTACTCTTGTTTGAAGGATTTTTGTATATTGATACCAACTTAACGTTATTTTTGCTACAACATATTGTATTTATGTTTTTGCTTTTATTTGAGGTTGTATAATATTGTATTGTACCTATGCAATTTATTTACAAAATGTGAGGTAAAATTCTAGTTTTTGAAAATTATCATATGAACTATTTAGGATAATCAAGAAACAAGGTCAATAGTCATTTACAACAATCAAATTTGTAGATATCCTACGTATGCTTTCCAGATCATATAGAGATATATTTTAGTTAGATAGATGATCTTCAAGCCTTTCAAAGATCTACAGAATATGACATTTTAAATGTTTAGTTAATTTAGAGTTTTTCAAGACAATGAGACACATCTGCTCCCGGCAGAGCCAATATACTTCAGAGATGATGGGCATTTGCTGTCACTGTGGCAAGATTAGTCATTTGGGCAAGAAGTTGCTCTTGCTTGGACTGCTTGACGGCATGTTCTATAAACTGCACATCCTGGGCCCACAGGAAAGGGACCAGTGAATTCTGCCAGACTGGAAAAGACAGGATGGTCTTTCAGGGTTCCTGCTTCACAGAAGGCACTGCTAGACATTCTGCAGGATACAAAGGAAAGTGACTGACAAACGCCAATATGGCAGGACAGTCTTTCAAAATTCCTGCTTCATTGAAGTCTGCCAGATACTATGATGATGATGCCCCAATGTTTTGAAGGAACTTTGGGCAACTGTCCAGGCAGTCAGATGTCTGTCATTTCTAGAGTTTTTGGAAGTCATTTGCAATGCACTTCTTGTTTGTTTAAATAATATTATATCCTTCTGGTGCCTTTGATGAAGCTGAAGACTACACAGTTATAGTTGCAGCTTTTCTTAGAGACGATAGCAAGTAAGTTAGGTACAAAATTTTGGATTTACTAAGAATAGATTATGGAGTGTTTTCTTTAAATTTACTAGACACAAATGAATTGAAATTCGGTACATTGTGAATGTAATCTTTACTTTAATTGTTCTTATTGTGTACAGTTTTACTATGTTAAAGTTAAAGCTTTTCACTTTTATTTAGAAAGATAAAAGGGGAAATGTTTATGCTGCATTTAAGTCTGTGAAGCTATGATACTGTGCCTGTCTAAAATACATGATGGTCTAATAAAGAGATGAATGGCTAATAGCGAGGCAGGAGCAAGGATAGGTGGGATTAGCAGGCAGAGGATAGAAATAGAAAGAGAAACAAGGAAAAAGGGGGAGCCAGAGAACAAGGAGAAGAGGACTTCAGGGGCCACCCAGCCACCCAGCAGCCACAGAGTAAGAAGGAGAGAAAGATATGCAGAAATAGAAAAAGGAAAAAGCCCAGAGGCAAAGGGCAGTTGGGTTAATTTAGGTTATGAAAACCTGTCAAGAAACAAGCCAAGCTAAGGCCAGGCATTCATAACTAAGAATAAGCCTCTGTCTGTGATTTATCTGGGGGCTGGGTAGAGGGCCCTTTAAGAAGCCAAAAGAGTAAAACATCACACAACAATCTGGTGTCATCTTCACTCTCTTCCTGTTTAGAGTTGGGGTTTCTTTGCCATTCGCTGCTGTACCCCAGGCTACCTGACCCATGAACTTCCTGGGATTCTTCCATCTTTATCTCCATCCTCATGGTAGCAGGGCTGGAATGACAGACACGCCAACATGCCCAGTTTACCATGGCTGCTGGGGTCTGAACTGAGGTCCTTGTGCTTGCATGGCAAGCGCCTTACCTCTGAGCCATCGCTCCAGCCCAATTTCACATTTCAGTCGCAAGGCTCGGAAAGGTTGACCGTTCCGTGTCTGTGCTAGACTCTACTGAGAGCGAAGGGTGGGCAGAGCCATCACCATCATCGTCACCGTCTGCAGCTTGCAGTCTCTTACGTGTGGTGCGTGGTTGGCATTCACTGGCTGTGGTCATTTGGGGGCAGGTCCTGGAGGAAGGCTGGGAATGCTATCATCCGTGAGGCAGGGCTTGGTCCCTGCTGGCAGTGTTGTCTCCTGCCTGCTGTGCAAGTCTGTGATTCTTTTAGTTTTAATTCCTCTGGTTTTCAAAGGAAATTGATGTCCTTTGGCCTGTGAGTGTAGCCAACTGTTGGCACAGGGCACGAAGTGACAGCTTTAGTGTTCAGACTCACACCACTCGGGCCTTCTAATTCATGGACTTCTTTGGGATGGTTTTCTCATATTTTAATTTTAAATTGTGTCTGTGTGCAGGAATATGTGTGTGAGTGAGTGCAGGTGCCAATGGAGATCAGGAGACCACCTTTGTGTCTGAAATTACAGGCTGTCGGGAGCTATCTGAAGTGGGTGCTGGGAACTGAACTCAGGTCCTCTGCAGAAATAACAAATACTCTAACGGCTTACCATCTCTCTAGTCCATCCCTTGAGGATTCTCCAGGACACAGCCTTATCCGGCTCTTCTGATGCCATAGCCAGCTGCTTGTTCTTGTCTCTCAGCGTCCTGTCTCTCATGATTTGCCCAAATATCCTTTATGCTGGTGTATTCCCTCCCACCCTCTTGGTCACATGGGCTGATTTATACCCTTCCTCCTCCTTTCCCCGGGTTTCTTTATCCCAGAAGAGAGACAGAATTAGACAAATGCCTGCCTGCGACCAACATGAAAGTCGTGCGTCCATTTCCATTCTCCCCTCACCCCTTGCACCCAGAGCCTAGAGTCCCTGCTCCGGTGCGGCTCCCCTTGTCTGGTCTCCAGCACCCACAGTCAGAGGACTGTATTTTATCAATGGGCATCCCTTGGTTTGGGTTTGGGTCTGGTTTTTTGAGAGCTCAAACTCATAGTAGGCTTCCTACCTCAGCCTCCCCAGTGCTGGCATGCATCTCCACACTGGGATATTCAGTGCTGGGAGAGGCTCCCGGGGCTTAGTGCAGGCTAAGCAAGCAGCACTCCAGCAGCTGAACTGCACCCCACGCATTGTATTCCTTGACACTTCGGTAGTCCCCGCTCTCAAATTCATTCTCCTCCTGATCCTCCTCTTCTGACTTCCCCAAGTCTCCCCGCATCTCCACCTTTGCCTCTGAGTCTGAGGTGCTTACTGGCTTTGCTTTCCACTGTCCTGCTCCCGGGTTCTCATCTTTGTCCCTTCGTTTCCTGTTCCACTCATGGCCTCATCCATTCCCATGGTTTCAGTGTCCTTCACTAAGTCAGTCTTCCCCCAACATCACCCTCCAGCGCTGGCCAGGAGCCTGCACTCCAGACCCGTCCTCCAGCTGCCTCACCCCTGCGACAATGCTCAGCCACTCTGACTCATGCCAAAGCTGGGCTCCATGCTTCCCTCTCTCTATCCTTTCTAGCTCAGGGAAGGTCATTGCCATCTGTCTAGCTGCCCAGAAACCAGGGTGTCATCCTCGACGGTCCCATTTTCTCAGGTTCCACACTGCATAGTACATTCAGCGAGGTCCAGTGACTTCCCCTCTTTTGAACATCCCTGTCGGTCTGCACGTGTGTCATCCCTACGGCTCTGGCCTCAGTCTCCCAATGGACAGCTGCCTTGAGCCATGTCACTGACCGGTCTGTGTGTGTGCAAGTCTGATGACACTTTCTATCTAACAGCCTCTGGTGGCTCCCACGGGAAACTGCCCCCAGGCCAGTTTAGCAGACAGAACTGCAGGCAGAACAGTGGCTGTTTTCTGTTTCCATAGCATGAGAATGTCACACCATACATACGGTGGCACACGCCTTTAATTCCAGCACTCGGAAGGCAGAGGCAGGCAGATCTCTGTGAGTTCAAGGCCAGCCTGGTCTACAAGAGCTAGCTCCAGGACAGGCTCCAAAGCTACAGAGAAACCTGTCTTGAAAAAACATAAAAAAGAGAGAAAGAGAGAAGAGAGAGAGAGAACATCACGTGCATGCCCTGAATGCATTCCATGCCCCCAGCCATTATGTCTCTGTCCTTTTCTTTTTCCTTTTAAGATTTAGTTCACTTTTTAAAATTTTCATTATGTGTACATGTATATAGGAGGGCGTGTGCATGTAAGTACAGGTGCCTGCAGAGGCCAGAAAGGGCCACCAATCTCCTGGGACTCAATTTATAGGCAGTTGTGAGCTGCCCAACATGGGTTCTGGGAATAAAATTTCTATTCTCTGCAAGAACAGCAAGGGCTCCACCACTGATCAGCTCTGCAGCTTTTCTTTTCTTTCTTGACAGAGTCTCAAGTGTAGTCCAGGTTAATCTTGAACTTATTATGTGTTCAAAGATGACCTTAGGCTTCTGACCCTCCAGCCCTCCTCCCAAGGGCTGAGGTTCCAGCCTGGCACCACTATGCTTAGTTTTACTGGGCTGAAGCCAGGAATCATGCCCCAGGTACCCTACCAACTGAATCATGTCCTATGCACCCTACTGACTGAGTCTTGCCCCAAGCACGCTGCCTACTGAGCCATATTCCAGCCCTTGTCTCTTATTACATTATATTAAGGTCCTAAATTTGGGACAGATTGAACTGTTTAAAAGTGCCTCAAGGAGCCGGGCGGTGCTAGCGCACACCTTTAACCCCAGCACTTAGGAGACAAAGGCAGGCAGATCTCTGCGAGTTCGAGGCCAGTCTGGTCTACAGAGTGAGTTCCAGGACATGCTCCAAAGCTGCACAGAGATAACCTGCCTGGGGGAGGGGGGAATCCAAACAAAACCAAAAAGTGCCCCAAAGACCAGGAGTTTGTTCATTGTTACTTTCCTCTTAGCTACTGTCTGGTTCCACCAAGGACACCAGTCCCTTTGATGCTCAACTCTAAGCACTTGAAACACTGTGGTCCCCCCTCCAAGAAGCTCCCCACGTCCCTGTGTGAAGCCCTGTGAGCCCCGTGAGCCTGCACAGCAGGGCTCGCCCTCTGGATCTTCTTGTCTGGCTCCTGCAGGCCACACCTCATCACTGTCCTGCATGTCCCTCACCCGCCCACGCCCCAGCCCACATCTGGTCTGGCCTGCCTTGGCTGGAACCCAGCTCTCTTGTTCTCCTGGCCTGGGTCCCAGCTGGATTCACACTCCTTCCCTGCCTGAGTTCCCATGAAAAGCAGCCTCCGCCCCAGCCCCCTACCCAGGACCAGGTTATAAGATGCTGAGACAATGGAGGCTTGAAGCCAACTTTCCAGTCGGCCCCCTGCCAAGTCATCCACAGCATCTGCCTGTGCATCTGGAGACAGGCAGTGGCAGCTGAGGCTCTGAGGAACGTGCTTCACCATGCTGGGTTGACATGGGCCTTGTGTGGCTGAAAAGGAAGGAGTCTGGACTAAGTCAGGATGTGAGATTGAATCCCAGCCCTGTGCCTTTCTACTGGGGCAGATGTACACCGTCCGTTTGAACCTCAACTTTCTTGTCTGTAAAAGAGAATCATGGCACTTATCTTCAGAGTAGGCACCAGTGGGAAACACCTCACCCTTTCCAGGACACAGCAGGCAGCAATCTTCTGCCCCAGGGACCAGAGATCTCCTTTTAAATTCTGCCAGATTCAAGAGCTAGATCCTACACTCTAACCCTGACCCGGGCTCTGCGGCAGCCAGTAGACACACAGCTGTCAGTCAAGATAAGAGAGAGAATGAATGAATGAAGTCACAACTGAGAAGAGTGGTCTGGGCTGTAGCTGGAAAGCCTGGAGCCCTTTGCTTGTCAAGACTGTCCCCTGAACATCTTCCTTCTGTCTGGGATCCCTGAGCCCCTGTGGCTGCTGTAGGGGAATGACCTCCTGTGCCCACCTCAGATTCCTCACTACCAACAGTGTTGCAAAAGGAGCGATCATCTCTTTGCACCTAGCTGTTCTTCTGGACTACAGATGCCTTGCAGCCGGAGCTGCTGCTCTATTGGCATGGGTACGGTCATCTCAGTGTCTGTTGGGGGTGTGTAGAACCTCTGCAGATACCCAAATCCGCAGATGTGGACGTCTCCCGTGTAAAATGATGGAGTGTTTGTCTATAATCAAAGCCCCTCTCCTGTTTAGTTTCAAGTATGTCTGGATTACCAGTAATGCAAAAGACAAGTAAATGGTGTGTGAATAGTTGTGACACAGTATTGGTTAGGGAGTCAGGATGAGTGAGGGAGGTGGCATCTACAATATGCAAGCAGTTTTATCCCTCTCAATATTTTCTGTCCTTAGTTGAATCAAAATACATGGAAGTGGAAGAGTAGACGGCGATAGAAACTTAAGGGGCAAGGAGCGTGAACGAAGTTGTTCTCACTCCGGCCCAGATTGTCTTTCCTACCGACTGATACTCAAGGAGCCTCCACATGACTGGCAGCCCCAAACTGCCAACAGACATTTCCCTAAAGACATTCCATACAACCAAAAGGAGCTGGAGCAATGCTCAGTGGTTAGGAGCATGGCTGCTCTTGCAAAGGACCTGGGTTTGGTCCCCAGCACCCACTTGGTGGCTCACAGCTGTCCGTTATTCCAGCTCTTCCGGCCTGCAGACACCAGGCACACAGGTGGTGTACATACACGCGTGCAGCTAAAGCACTCACATACATAAAATAAAACTATCTTTAAAAGCCTAGCAAGCATGCTGCTGAGGACAGGGTGGTGGTCAACTCAAGTGTCACCTGTGGGTGTGACTCTCTCGCCCTGAACCTACCAATGGCCTCAGGAAATCATCTTAGGAGTGCACTTTTTACTTAATGTTAAAACTTAAATTGAAGCACACATGCACACACCCGAACACTCATGAATGTGCTTACCCACATATTCACATACTCAATACACTCTCACACTCAACCACATTCAAGCACATGTCCATGCAAACACACACACACACACTCGTTCAGACTATACTCATGCCCCACAGATACATGTATTTACACGCACACACGTGCCAAATGCTGATTCATTCTCACACCCACACTCAAACTCATTCACAGACATACTTGTACCTCTGCACGCACACACCCATAATCCCAAAATGCACACACTCACACACACAGTCACACACATGTTATAAAATGGCACAGGTGGAACCCTGGTGGGTCTCATGGCAGGTGAGGACCACGGGAGACAAATATGCCATACAGACAGAGCCTGAGTGTGGAGTTTATTGAGATAAAGGGAAGAGAGACTGGGAGAGAGAGAGAGAGAGAGCAAGCGAGCTGCTTCTTCAGAGAAAATGGCAGACTAGAAGAGAGAAGTGGGAGGAGCTTGTTTCTTAAAGGGACCTTTGCACCTGACTAGGACCCTGGTCTGGCCAGGATACAGCCTGAATCCTAACACGTCACACACATACACATATAAGCACCCACATCTGCACATTTGGAGACACATACACATGTAAATTCACACTCAATAGACACACCTACTCATACACAGATACATACAAAAATCACACTAAATCACTCATTCTTGCCTACTCTCACACCCATTCACATGCGCACACATGCTCACACTCACACCAACACACAAACCCACTCACATATTCTCTCACACACAGAGACACTCACACAGACACTGAAGCTCATAGTGTTCACACTCTCTTATGCGTACAACCACATCCCCACACCACTCACCAGATGCTCACACTCATACATGCTCATACACTGTCACATGCATGCACATGCACGCTGACACGCAATCCACACACTAACACATCCTAACCCAGTCACACTCAAACTCAACCACATTAACAAGCACAGGGGACACACAAAGACACATAAATACACACCCTCACACCCACACTACCACACACACCCTTCCAATTTCACTCCAACACTATAGTAAGAGCTTGGAAATCACCACTACTATTACAGGTTTTGTTCTTCTGGTGTTTTGAGACAGGTTTATGCTGTGTAGCGCTGGCTGTCCTGGAATGCTCTCTGTAGACTAGAGATCGCCTGCCTCTGTCTCGGGAGTGCCCAGATTAAAGGCCTGTGCCACCACTACCACAACCACCATCACCTACCACCACCACCCGGCTCACTACCATTCTTAAACTAAGGAAAAATCGAGCACGGTGACTCATACCTTTAATCCCAGCCCTTGAAAGCCTGAGGCAGGAGGACTATCACGAGTTCAAGGCCAACCTGGGCTACTTGGTAAGTTCTGTTCCACTTGGAGAGGAAGTGGGAGAGGAGAAGAGAGAGAGAGAGGAACAAGCTGCAAATCAACAATGAGGTTTGGGTCCACTGAGAATGGAGGTCAAAAGCAAACACCACTCTGAGGGCTGGGAATGGGGAGGAGGAGAGAATCCCAGCTCAGCCCTGACTAACTACCTGGAAGGCTTCCAGCTCCATAGGTGGAGGCTCACCCTGGGGGCCCTGCACTTGGTAGACTTTATCTGCAAGATCCTGCTGGTGATGAAGATGCTGGGCTCACAGAGGGGAAGGGCTGTGACCACTCTGAAGCTAGAGTCAGGAAACTGCTCGGCCTCAGGCTTATCTGATCAGGGAAAGGGCAGCGGAGGACCCCACCCTCCTCACACCTTCCTGTCTCCAGCAAGGGAAAGAGGGACAATTAGAAAAACTAAGACATTTTTTTAAAGGTCCCCTCTCAGGGGACCCTCTCAAGGGACCTTTAAATCAGGTAAATCACCTAAATTGGATCAAAGAGCATAGAAAAACTGGGGAAAATGTCACAACGGGCCTGGAA
The DNA here is from genome assembly GCF_037038515.1 of Microtus pennsylvanicus. Lineage (NCBI taxonomy): Eukaryota > Metazoa > Chordata > Mammalia > Rodentia > Cricetidae > Microtus > Microtus pennsylvanicus. The sequence goes on along the minus strand of NC_134587.1, from coordinate 50,369,428 downwards.
GATGGTACAGTTAGAAAGGGATTTTCCACTGAGCATGAGGACCAACTTTTAAAGCTAGGCAGGAAAATGTCTGCAATTAAATTTCAGTGCTGGGTTGGGGTCGGAGACATGTCTGGTCCAGTTGGTGAGTTCCAGGTTAGGCAAGAGAAACTGTCTCAAAAAATACAAACAAAAAATAAGGTAGGGAGTAATTGAAGATCTGGATGTGGACATCTGGTACACACACACACACAAGCAACACAAACATACGCACTCACGCACGAGTACACATGCATACACGTGCACACACGCAAGCACAATTGCATGCATGCACACACACAAATAAATTTTTAAAAGTAAAAAGCAGAGGTTGGAGAGATGGCTCAGTAGTTAAGAGCACTTGCAGAGGACCTGGGTTGCAGGGTCTCCGGTGCCCTTCTGCTTCCTGGTCAATCTCTTTATTCATTCATGGAGAAAGGGAGAAGTGAAAACCGCCATGGTCCTAAGAACCAGCGCTGTGTGAAAGATGAAGTCAGAGTTCCCTCTCCCTGCTCCAGCCCCCTGTCTTCTTCCCTACCCACTGTAGATAACAACAGCAGTCAGAATCACCTTTTGTATCCATGGTTCCAGGACTTCCCAGGATAGCATCTAGTGCTCCAGTCCCTTAGGAAAGATGGCAAATTGCCACATAAATTGGGCATCCCCACTCTTACTTAAATCATAATTTAAATTTACTCTCAACTCCTAATACAAGGAAAAGGTTAAGAAACTAAGTGTTACCCTGTGTTGTCTAGGAAATCCTGGTAAGAACACAAGAAAGCTTGGCCCGGGCTCAGTACAGATGGGGCCATCATTGCACATGCTGGCCACACTGGGATTTTAGTGTTTACAATACATTTGACCTGAGTTGGCTGAACCCAAGGATGGAGAAGACATTGTACACAGAGGTCACGGAGATGGAGAGCCCGCTGCATTACTGAGCCTTCTCACTCAGTCTTTACTCAAACCACATGTGGCAGGAATTCTTCTTTTACACATTGGATTTTGAGGTTAGGGCAATTCATAAACTTGTTCCAAAGTGCCTAGTCCTAAATCGTGGCACCAAGCCTTGAGCCCAGGCCAGTAGATGGCCAGCATCCATGTGTAACAGACTTCGTCAAAAGTTCCCCCAGGTCTCTGCAGCCCTGCAAGCCTGAGTCTTACTGAATTGAGAACCAAGTCTCCCACCAGCATTTCCCACGCTTGGTGGCCGTAAACAGCTGTTCCATGCTGGAATAAGTCACAGTCTCTTCCCTCGGGACCCCAGAATAAGCCCCACAGAAGGCCTGCGGGACAGGACTGCCTGAACTGAACATGTGTACGTACACAGTCATTTTATGTTTCTTTTAACATTTGAGACCATCCCCAGCATTCATTAACTACGTCACCTTCAGGTTTTCATGGACAGTGATGTTAGGAATTTTCCTAACATGAGCTCTCTGTCGATGTAAAAATCCCAATCAAGCCAAATCACAACAAGCCAAATTAAAAAATATCCATGTTTAATTATACTATTCCTGAACTCTTGGGTGGCCACGGGGGGAACCAGGGTGTGGGTGGAGTGGGGGTGGTGGAAGAGACCATGAGGGAACTTTCCGGGGGAAGCAGTTTATATAGACTGGGGGAGTGGTCAAGATTTTGGCAGGCTGTCTTGACCCTCTTCTGGGGAAGGGTCAAGGCTTGGCAGGCACAGGGATGTAGCCTCCAAAGATGGAGGCCAGAGACCGGAACTTACATTCCAGACTGTTTGTATAAGGGGTAACAGGAAGCTGAGGTAATATTTTGACTAACATTTAGGCTCTCTTAGGAAAAAGGGGGGTTAACTCAAGCCTGGCTACTTCCTGCAGGCATGGGGAAGTGGAGAGCTGGGTGTTGGTGGGTCCGCGCTCACTGAGAGGTGTGGCTGGAAAGGCATCCCGTGTACTGTCATCCTGGAGACGCCAGGCATCTGTTCCTTGGAGGAGGTGAGAAGGCAGGTGTCTAGAAAAAAATACTGTTATCACCAAAGACGAGTGTGCCAGGATGAGGAGCAGGTAGGCCCTTCATTGTGGCATCCTGAAAAACTGGAGGGTAGAAGGTCCTGTCTGCTGGACAGACCAAGTGTCCTGAGTAGGTGCCCGCTTGAGCCTGGAGAGATGGTACCAGCAGGGGTGTCCCAAGAGCTTGGCTGCCGAGGTGAGGATTACCGTGTGAGGTCCTGTCCATTGAGGTTGGAGAGACCTAGGAGTTAACTCTTTGAGGAGTACTCTGTCCCCTGGTGAGAGAGGGGCAGGTTTAGGGGCATTAGGGTCCACTGGTGCGGTGGCAGGGAGACAACTGTCAGCGTGTGAATGGGAGAAGGGACCTTAAAAGGGAATGGTAGGGTAGTTGCCCCACCAGTGGAGGAGTTTGGACTGGGAGGTGATGGTTAAGGAGAAAGAGCCTGCCATAAAGCAGCTCAAAAGGGCTCAGGCCCGTAGGGGGATGTGGGGTGGCCCTGAGGTGAGTAAGGGCAATGGGGAGAAGGGAGGGCCATGATAACCTGAGTTCAAAGGAGAATTTGGTTAGTTGTTGCTTGATGAGTGTAATGATTGTTCTGTCTCTTTAAGAGACAAGCCACGCCCACTCCCTCCTCCATCCACTGAGGCAGGCAGGTCTTCCTTCCTGCTTGCAGCCTTAGTCTCTCTCTCTTTTTCCAGCTCCCTCTCAGAGAGGCAGCTACAGTCTCTCTCCTCTCTCTCTCTCTCTCTCTCTCTCTCTCTCTCTCTCTCTCTCTGCCTCTCTGTTCTTCTCCCCTTCCTCCTTCCCTTCCATAACCCACTAAATAAATATCCAGCCTCACTCTGCATGGTGTGCCTATCCGTCTGTCTCTCGCCAGCTGCCACCACATGGCTTGCCGCTGGGGACCGGCCACCTTTGGAGATCTGCCGTGTGGTCTCGTGTGCCATCCCTGCCTGGGACCGGCTGCTCTCAGAACGCGCTGCCCCCTGCCTGCTACCACATGGCCTGCTGCCTGCCCCTGCAGGGGATCCTGCAGCATTTTTAACTAATGCATTACATTGGTGCCCTGAGACTCAGGCAGTTCTCCCGCCCTAAGCCCGCTCCCAGGGTTGGGATCCAGAACAGGGTATTTTCTCTACAACAACCATGTGTTCCATATGCACAAGTGCGATTTCTCCAAACAACACAGGCATCAGTTGGTGAGTTTCCCCATTCTGGTCAGCTTAACTGTTTCTCTGAACCCGAGGAATTGACCACTGAGCTCTGGCAACACTTTGATGCTCCTAGAAATGGGGGGACTACCCCCAACCATGGTCTTCAAGGCTAAGGTTGTGCCCTTCGCTGACATTCATCTGTGGATTGCTTCCCTTAGTTAAAATCATGACCGGCCTGACCTGGGGTCAGTCCTCCCATGCCAGCACTGTACACTCTGTGCAGTGCATTCGACTGGGGGCCCAGGGTCCCTCAGATTCTATTTTCTCTTTTTTTTCCCATTTTTTTCTTTTCATTTTTCCCCCTTGCCATAAAAGGCCGCTCGGCGTGGCCTCTGGCCTCTCTGGGCTCCGAGTCGCTGACCTGATCCAGCCAGGCCTTACCTTCCCACTCATGGCCTGGGGGGACGCCCTCCCATGGGTCTTGTGAAGGTTGTGCACTGATTCATACCCCATCCACAGTTGAGAGCCGCCTCACTGTGTGCCTTGTGGTGTTGCTGTTTCGCGGGTTTCCACAATTTCAGCTGTGGGTACCAAGCCATCCATGTCCATCCCCCCTGAGATGGAAGCCTTTTAGAGGCCCCCAAAACCTCAGGCCTTAATGCCCTACTTCTTCAGCTCTTACCCTCACTCTGCCTGTGTCCCACCAGCTCTACTTTTATGGGAGCTTTCTGAATACTGTCAGCACACACGCAAATGGACCCTGCCGCCAACAAGATTGGTCGGATCCACAAGGTGGAGGTTTTCAGTTCCAGCCTTTTGCTCCCCTCTGTGGCTTGTGGCGGTTCAGTGACAGGGTGGATCACACCTCTAGGTCTCTCTTATTATTAACCTTAAAATCCCTGCAGCTCAAAAATTGTGGCTTTTCCATACAACATGTGACTTCACGGCCATCTTAACTGAGTGGCTTTTTCATATAACATGTGACCGCTGCCATTTTGACTGGGGTCAGGTGACTTTGTCGCCATTTTGGCTGAGAGCCAGGTCAGGTGACCAAGTCCCACCATCTTTACTGAGGTATTCCCTGCCTGGTTCCCCAGTGTTAACTCTTGTTACATGGGTGACCTTATTACTATATTAACTGAGAGCCAGGTCAGGTGACCAAGTTCTTCGATCTTGACTGAAGTATACCCTGCCTTGTTCCCCAGTTTACTTATGTTTTTTTTTCACTAAATTCCTCTTGCTGACTCTGTTGCATGTGTGTTTTGTGCAGTGGCATGCCTTTGGTAGAGCCCACTAAGATCATCCACTTTGCCCAATTCCTGTTCACTCTCTGTGTGTGATCATACATGTAACTTAAATGCATCTATGCTTAATTTTTTTTTTCGAGACAGAGTTTCTCTATAGCTTTTGGTTCCTGTCCTGGAACTAGCTCTTGTAGACCAGGCTGGCCTCGAACTCATAGAGATCGGCCTGTCTCTGCCTCCCGAGTGCTGGGATTAAAGGCATGCGCCACCACCTCTCGGCTTATGCTTAATGTTATAATTGTTCATTGCATCTCATTTCAGACTACAAAAACGATAAGTCTCATGTTTTAAACTGGTATGTACTTTTAAATCTCTTACAAAATACTTTATATTTAATCCAACCCTCATTTAAAATATATTAAGCCGTTCTCTACAATTGTCAGTTCTGCCATTAACCTTCTATTGCAAGCAGTTTTTTCTTCTTTCTGTCTTTTTATGAGTGTAAACCTTACCTGCTAAGAGCCAGTACAGTCAAGCTCAGACCCAGTTCTCCAGGCAGATTCTATACTGTAGTTACACCTGCTAAACAGCCCTCAACTGCCCAGAGATCTGGGGAATTGGGCATTTAAATAATTAATAATTAAAAAACTTTTCATAACAAAAAGAGATAGGTTGGCTCCTAGCAGCAGCACTCTACTTCCTCCAAAGAAGACAAAAGTCAAATGGGCACACAACAATGTCCATTCGCAGTTTGCTGCAACTGCCAAGTGCTGACCACTTGGAAAAACTGCCTCTCATCTAAACCGAAGATCTCCAGATGTGGACAAAATCATTGGAATCAACAGCCTAGCTACTCAGGTCAAGGTAGGCTTGCATTCCTATATATTTCTTAGCCCACAGGATCTTCTGGAGCCTGGCAGGCCCTGTGCTAAACAGCAAAAGGCAAATGCAACCTTCAGCAACCACAGCGGACTCTGAGGAGTAGTTCTATGTGCCAACCAAGTGAGTTCTCTGTCATTTTTTAATCAGTAACTCAAGTAAAATTTTATCCTTCTCAAAGATCTCTGATGCAGGTTGACAGCTGAGAGGTTTTGTCAGTTTAAGAGGACAACCTCACCAAACAAATTTCAGTAAATTACAAATATAAGTTATCAAATTTCTCTCTCATGCTGCCTTCCATTGTCTTAAACATACTTTTCATTGTGCAAAAACATCTGTCACAATCATTCTGACATAAATATACTACTGTTTATACAAATGTATATGTCTAAAACTTCTGTTTTCACAACCCCAAAAAATTCTTGTGAGTTCCAGGGAGCTGAATTGAAGGATCCACCTTAAACAGGTCAGATACATCCCCCTCAATTCCCTGGTCCTAATTTTTTCCCCCTTAATTTAACTTTGCTCTTTGTTCTGCTAATACCTTAAACAGGTGTAAGAGACACCAGACATTTCCATACCACAAACACCAGACAGGAGCAAAGGGACCAGCTATACCAGGATGTGACCAGCACCCAGCCTTCTCAGGTTCCCCCCAAAGATGACACCCACAAATAAGCAGGAAGAGGTTTTGAGAATCGGTTGCCCCAATTCCTTTGACCTATGGTGCCTAACCTCCCGCTTTTTATTATAAAAAAAGTGATGGGAATGTAATGATTGTTCTATCTTTATAAGAGACAAGCCACACCCACTCCCTCCCCGATCCACTGAGGCAGGTAGGTCTTCCTTCCTTCATGCATGCAGACTTAGTGTCTCTCTTTTCTCCGGCTCCCTCTCGGAGAGGCAGCTTCGGCATGAGAGTCATTTTCTTTTTTTAATACATGAGTTCTGGAGATTGAATTCAGAATGTGAGACTTGTAGGCCCGCCTCTTTACCCACTGAATCATCTTGTCTGCCTCCATCTCATGGCTTAACAACAACCTGGGTACAAGAAGGTAAAATAAAAACCACTATGTGGGCTGGAGAGATGGCTCAGCAGTTAAGAGCACTGGCTGCTCTTCCAGAAGTCCTGAGTTCAACTCCCAGCAACCACATGGTGGCTCACAACCATCTGTAGTGAGATCTGGTGCCCTCTTCTGGTCTGTAGACACACATGCAGACAGAACACTACATACATAATAAATAAATCTTTTTTTTTAAACCCACTCCGTTAGGAATATGGTTGTCACCAGATACTCTCAAGGACTTCTTGGTTGGCTTGGGAGTTAGCTCCTGCAGGAGACTGCCTTCAGTCCCCAACGTTACCCTCTCTACCTGCACTGCTTCCTTCCAGAGCTGCTGGGCTCTACCACAGGCGGCAGGCAGCAGTGGAGTCTCATTCTGAGTCTGGGTATGCCACACGATCCCTTGGGGGCCGATTACAACCACTTCAGAAGGAGTTATGAGGCTTCACTTGATAAGGAATGTCAAGTGCTGAGCCCACGCTAACACACAGCAATCGTGGTACTCCATCTGTAGTTAAGCAACTTCCAGCTGTGCTATTCAAGTGGCTGGCTGTCTTTGCACAGCCTCTTGACCCTGAACTTCAGTTTCTAATCCCTAAAGTAAGAATAATCATATGCATTTCTTCGAGTTAGCAGGACACTGAGTGAGATAATGCATGAAAATCCTCTTTGGATGCTACAAAATGCTATGTAGTTACAGTCACCATAGCAACAGCAAGTGGTTTGTGAGATGGAAAGTTGAAGCACCAAGCACTTTCTGAGTCCCGTAGGAATTGTGTGCTTGGCAATAGTTCCCATGGATAGACAAACAACTGTTTATCCTGCAAGGATCTGTGGCTAGCCGGGGACACTGGTCAAGACTAGAAACAACTAACCTGGTCTCTGGCAGAAGAAACCAGCCTCCCTGGACAGAGATGAAGGAGGTGATTACCTGTGAATGTATTTGTATTGCTTCCTCTGCCCCCAAAACCCACCCCCTTAGTGTGTTGTCAGATTTGGAAAACAAAAGCATGGGATTTCGAGCTGAAATCTGAATTTCTGTTTTTAAATGGATATTGTTTTAGTATGCCAAATATTTACAATACATCAATTGATGTGGGAGTGTCATATATCAATCTGTTGATTTCATTGGTTAAGCAATAAAGAAACTGCTAGGCCCATTGGATAGGCCCACCCTTAGGTGGGTGGAGTAAACAGAACAGAACGCTGGGAGGAAGAGGAAGTGAGGTCAGACTCCGCAGCTCCCCTCTCCAGAGCAGACGCTAGAGAGAGACGCCATGCTACCCGCTCCAGGGAAGATGCACGCTATGAAGCTCCGACCCAGGATGGACTTAGGCTAGAATCTTCCCGGTAAGACCGGTGCCACAGATTAATATTAGAGATGGGTTGATTGGGATATCAGAATTAGCCAGTAAGGGCTAGAGCTAAGGGCCAAGCAGTGATTAAATGAATACAGTGTCTGTGTAATTATTTCGGGGCATAAGCTAGCCGAGCCGGGCAGGCGGCTGGGGTTTTGGGGACGTAGCCCCGCCGCCGCTCCTATTACTACAAATGGCACCCACGTGATGGACTAAACCCACTTAAAAAAACCTGAGAAGGCTTAAAAATAAGGGAGAGAGAGTTTAACACAGATTTTTGCTGTTTGTTGGTGGCGTGCTGTAGAGAGATTTCCTGATTCGGCAACAGCAGCAGAAAAAACGCTGTGTCATTTCAAAGAGTGGCTTCCTGGGGCTGTGCTGCCAGTGCAAACTCTGGCTTTATGTTTGTGTTCCCGCTTGGGATCGGAAGGAGAGTGCTCTGAGACCTTGACGATGACTCAGAGCTCCCCGCCTGCTCCTGGGAAGAAGATAGAATCAGGCTTAGGCAGGCGGAAGAGCATGGCAGATTCCTGCTGCCATACAGAGACGTGTTTTCAGACTGCGTAGTGCTCTGCGTGTCAGATTTGGATGTAACTGGATGAAAAGAATTTCTGTGCTGCACGCTCAGTCTCAGAATTAAAGTGCTGAGTGCCGCTCCTACCTGGTGGCCCCAGAGCTAGCACAAAATGGTACGTCCTCCATTTTGAAATTTTCCTGACTCAGCAGCAGGAACAAACCTGTGTTGTTTAAAAATGCCGGCTTTCTGGGCCATCCTGCCAGGGCAAACTCTGACTGTTTGAGGCAGGAGGGCTGGCTACAGAGAGAGGACTTGAGTGTTGTCTGTTGTAGCTCGCTGGCTGGCAGGGACCTTACAGCCAGTACCTCAGCCATGAGGCTGGAAAGCTAAGGAATGGGCTACATCTAGCCCGCAAAGCCATGGCTTTAATTCTACTGATATTGCTTGCTAAATTAAAGACTCTTGTGGTCAAAAAACAGAGAGATATACAGTAAAGAGAGATTCAAAGACAGAGAAAATTTCTGAATGGTTTAAAGTGTGTTAAAATATATGCAGACTAAAAGTTAAAATTCTTAAAGTAAACCTCTGTGACTTCAAGGTGTGGCAGCACACGCCTTTAATCCCAGTGCCTAGAAGGCAGAGACAAACAGATCTCTGTGAGTTCAAGGTGTAGTAGCAAACACCTTTAATCCCAATGCCTGGGAGGCAGAGACAGGCGGATCTCTGAGAGTTCAAAGACAGCCTGATCTACAGGGTTATTCCAGGTCAAAGATATATGCTCAAAAAGCAAAAAGTTAACTTAGGAATGTCACAGCTTAGATTCTTAAGCGCCTAGTGATTTAAAGGCGCAAATCAAAAGTGCTCCTGGATAGTAAAAAATTGCAGATTCACAATAGGACAGATTCAGACCACTGAATGAGTCACACTGTTGGTACGTAGGCTTGGGGCAGAGAAGAAAAAGAATATAGAGAATAAAGTTAATGGTTTAAAAAAAAAAGGTAAAGTCTTTAAAGAGACAGAATAAAGTAAAGTGATAGAGTAAAAATAAGCCGCGTAAAGATGAAAAATTCACAGAGAGTCTGGATTCTTTGTATTATTGTGTTTTCTTTAAAATTTTTGACTGTGAAGGAGCTAAGTACAGAGAGACATTTCATTACATGGGCTGCCAAGCTAAACCAGAATGGATATAAGGGTATTACGATTTCAGAATTTGGGTCTAAGGATATGATACTTTGGAAAAGAGATTCTTCTTTTGTTTTCACAGAGGATGAGACTCTATGGATTTCTTCTATTCCGATTTGGTATGATGGACCACGTCCCCCTGAAGGTTTGCTGTGAACACCTTCAGAAAATTGCTTCGCTCAACTGCCAACTGAGATGAAACTAGCACACAGGTTATACCATGAAAGACCTAATTAACGACGCCCCCATTCAGCAGGAAGCAGTTTGGAGAGAAAAAACTGCGCCCATGTTCCCAAAATATTGTTTATAAATGTTCTTTTACATTTAAAGGGGGAAATGATATAGGTATGAATAATTTGCATTAGTATGGATTTTGCTTTATTGATAGAGATTTACGGACAATTTTGTTATATGTATAAATGTTTCTGATATAACTTTTACTTGATAACTGTTTTGTCATATGTAATTTTGCTATGTTAAAGTTAAAGCCTTCCTTTTTTGTTTAAACAGAAAAAGGGGAAGTGATGTGGGAGTGTCATATATCAATCTGTTGATTTCATTGGTTAAGCAATAAAGAAACTGCTAGGCCCATTGGATAGGCCCACCCTTAGGTGGGTGGAGTAAACAGAACAGAACGCTGGGAGGAAGAGGAAGTGAGGTCAGACTCCGCAGCTCCCCTCTCCAGAGCAGACGCTAGAGAGAGACGCCATGCTACCCGCTCCAGGGAAGATGCACGCTATGAAGCTCCGACCCAGGATGGACTTAGGCTAGAATCTTCCCGGTAAGACCGGTGCCACAGATTAATATTAGAGATGGGTTGATTGGGATATCAGAATTAGCCAGTAAGGGCTAGAGCTAAGGGCCAAGCAGTGATTAAATGAATACAGTGTCTGTGTAATTATTTCGGGGCATAAGCTAGCCGAGCCGGGCAGGCGGCTGGGGTTTTGGGGACGTAGCCCCGCCGCCGCCCCTTATTCCAACAATCAATATTCTAAAAAGGTATACGTTTCCCCCCCTCAAATTCAAGCTTTACTGGGTGCCTTGTGTTTTACCAGACACCTTCGCCCAGGGGTGACACACAGATCCAGCCATGTGACTGTACATGGGGTAGATTGCATTACAAGAACCTCTGAATTTAACTCAATTTTTTTTAAGATTTATTTATGTGTGTAAGTGTTTTGTGTACATGTATGTCTTCTACCATGTGCACGCCTGAGGGTCTTGGGAGCCAGAAGAGGGCATAGGATTCCCTGGAATTGAGGATGGCTATGAGCCACCATGTGGTTGTTGGGAACCAAACCCAGGTCTTCTGAAAGAGCAACAAGTGCTCTTAACCACTGTGCCATCTCTCCAGTCCCTGGCCTTTAACACTTGATCCACCTGCCTGCAGCTCCCAGATTCTGGGATTGGGGGTGTGCACCACCAGGCCCAGACTGTTGCTGGTCTTGCCGTGCTGGGCTTGTGTCCTTTCCGCTTCAGTCTCCCAAATGCTGGGGTCACTGGTGTGTCCTCACTTTGGATAGAACACAAATCTCTTATCATGGGCAATAAGCATGCTTGCCCTTTGCTTCAGAGCCAAGTGCTGGCCTTTGCTCTCAAGGCTGCTCGGGTTCAACGTCCTTAAAAAGGTGGGTGGTAACAGCAGCCACAGCTCTCCTTACAAAAAGTGGGAGGCCCTTGCAGAGTTGTCTCCCATGAGCAGCTCTGCTCACGGTGTGAGGATGGGACACGACAACTCTGCCCCCCACCACGCCCCAGCGTGTCCTAAACTAGATGCTTCTTGGGGCTGAAGCTTTCTTTATCTGTCGTTGGCCTCCAGCCCTGTCAGCCTGCCTGCTTTGCAGGACACAGATGAAGTTGTCTGATAGAACATATGTAAACCAAAAACAGAAACGGACGGGAAAATGTGCCCTCCAGTTTCTGCTCATGTGATGTTTGTCTGAGCCTCCTACCGGGAACCAGGCTGGATAGTGGGGAGACCCCCAGGTCCTTGACCCCATAGAGCTCATTGCTTGACTGAGTCGTCAAGGGAACTGCATACCTATAACCCCAGCACTTAAGATGAAGACTGGAGGACCAGGAGGAGTTCAAGGTCACCCTCAGCAAAGTAGGGAGTTCATGGCCATCCTTGGCTACCTAGGATTTCATGGCCATGCTGGGCTACATAGGCAGTCCATGGCCATCCTTGGCTATATAGGGAGTTCATGGCTATCCTGGGCTACATGAGCCCTTACCTCCTCACCCCCAATCTGATGGCTACATTTTCTTTAAAAAAAAGAAAAAAGAAAGAAAGAAAAACAAAAAAAAACCTTGGACTATGAAGCCGCTGCCGAGGTCTCTGGCCTGGAGCCCTCAAAGGCAGCCAGCCATGTCATTCTGGACTTGCCGGGGTCCCCCTTTCTGCTCTCGGACTTTGCCGCACTGGGTGAAGAGGCTCCCCTTCCTCCCCTTCCTCCTCTGGGGAACACGATTTTCCTTGGGTAATTTCAGTTCAAGCTCTGCCCACTCCCGGAAAGTTTCTCAGAGCGGCAGTTCCTTTTGGCACATCCTTGCTATAGATCTCATCCTCTCTCTGAGCACACAGAACAAACTGTTCCGGCCAGGAAGCACACAGAGAGACCCAAGCCTGAGCACTGGGGTCCTACTTCGGGTTTCAGGCTAGACCCTGCTGCTGTGAGGCTGTGCAACCCTCACGGTGGCCCTGTGGGCTCCAGCTTCCCCAGCTGTTGAGTAGGATCCTAAGGAATGAGACCAAAGGACTCATTATATAGCCACTGTATCATGATGGCATTGGGCTTCCACCTGCCCAGCAACTGTAACGCCATCACAGGTCAGAAATCTGTAACACGGCTGGGATGCAAGCCACCCTGTGAGCCTGGAGCCCAAGTGGCCTTGATAACACAATCCATTTTCCAAAAGGGGTTTGGGGGATGGGGCATGAACTAAAGGGGGTAGCTTTCCTACCCAGGTTCCCTGACAACCTTCCTTGCTCTGCTTCTCGGCTCCAGCTACGGAGAGAGAAACGTGGGCAGCTCTGGCTACCTAGACCTGGGCTGTTGTTGATACAGACAGAATCTGGACTGTGCGTTCTCTGATAACCTTGAAGATAAGATTCCCTCCCCAGCCAATCTCGGAAATTAGCCCTCAGAACCTTCCAGAATCCTGCAGCTCACTTCCTCCTGCCCTCGCTTGGGCTTCCCTATTCCCTGTTCGCCTTGTTTCTGAGCCAAGACACATGTTTGGGGCCTGGGCCTGCCCCGGGGTCTCTGGTTTGCCTGGGTCTGGTTTGTTCCTGGGGAGCTAAGGTACTGTAGACTGGCAGAAGCGGTCAGGAAAAGGCCTTGGGCTCAGGCTGGCAGACATAATCTGTCTTTAGTTCCCAGGCCTCTGTACTAAGTTCTGGTGACACATCTGGACTTCTTCCCTCCTCCCTTCCCCTGTCAAGGCCTCAGGTTAACGAGCACCAGCTGGCCAGGAAGTCTAACACCAGCTCTAGGCCTGAGAGGCACCAGCGTCCCAAAGGGAGACCACAGCTACAGGGACCTTCAGCTTGTGCTGCGGCCTGTTGCTGCATGTCCTGCCCACCCGCAAGCAGGTGAGTCACCAGTGTCCACCTCCTGCAGCTGTCTTAGGTCGGCCTGATGCCTTAGGTCAGGGTTGATGCCAGTTTCCAGTCCCCTGTGCGGCACTGCAGGGCACCCTCAGTCCATGGAGCAACTGGGGTGGCAAGGAACCAACACTCCCATCCCCTGTCCTTCCGGGAGCTCCCAGAGGCAGGAAGCGCACCTGGAAGCCTGCAGCAAGGGGTCTACCCCTCTCCCTGTGGTGAGAGCTTCAGAACCGGAAGGCTCTACTTCACAGCTCCACCCCTTAAGGGGGCGATGTCTGCTGTGTTTTTCGGAGCTAACCTTCCCACCCACCGCCGCACCTCCCCCTCCCAGCTTCTTGCCTACCTCAGATGTCAGTCTAACATAGTTCTGCTTAGCTCAATGAAGGGAGAAAAACAAAACAAAACCAAGAAAACCGCAAAAGCCAAGTTGAAGTATCTAAGAACCTTTCTTCAGCCAATAAGGCATCCTTCTGTGGGCCCCCCAGCTGCACGGATGGTCCGGTCAATAGATGCATGAACCAAGTTTAGCGCTCTCATCCGAATGGGCCTTGCTCTCCCAGTGCTTACAAAACTTCATACGTGGCTCCCAAATCAGAGGTCCAGCGATCCAAACCTCCACTTCCCACCCTGATCCAAAGCCTGCAGAAGTGCCAAGGCCTCGCCCTATGTTAATGGCTTCTGCTGACAGTTTTTTGACCTTAGGCTCAGACCTTAGGCACAGCTCGCCGCCATGAAAGCTTTCCTTTTGCCTGTTTTTTCCCCGGTTGGGGGTGGGAGGTGGTTCTCAGATTGTTTGTAGCTCTGTCTTTGTGAGCATAGGACTCTGAAAACCATTCCAGGCCCTGAGAGGGGCTGGGGCCATGGGGCAGGAGGGCTCCTGGGCTGGGTTCAGGAGGAAGGCAGTGGGCACACCAAAGCAGGTTCTACTGCCTCCTGCGAGGGATGCTGGAAGGCCGCAGACTATGGGTCCAAGGGAGGGAGAGAGCGGATTTCCGAGTGTGCATCTGTGGTCTCAGCTCTCAAATCCCTGGTTTTCTCTTCCTGATATGTGACTGGGGCATTTTCTAGATGTATTGCCAGAAGTGCCAGGCGGACTATAGCAGAGTGAGGGAATCTCCACTGAAGGCTTTGGATACCTGGTGGCATTCTCTAGGGACTGGTGGAGACCACTGGTCTATTCATGTGTCCCACATGGCAGACGCAGGATATTAGGTCTGATGCAGGAGACAGTAGGGGACGGTCTCTGTTCAGGAGATAAAGACAGCTCAAGAAAAGCTGGTTCTGAGTCTGCAGTATTCGGTTTTTCCACAATCACAAAGTCCTGTTAGTCACTTGAGCATAGATTTCGCTCCCTGCCTCTCTCTCTCCACCCCACCCCCTGTGTGTGTTGTGCGTGTGTGATGGTCTCATGTAGCCTGGCCTGGCTTTGTAGCACCAATCCTCCTGTCTCTGCCTCCCAAGTGCCAGGCTTACAGACATGCAGCGCCCTGCCTGGTTTAGGTGTGGCTTTTCCTGATAACTTCAGCTCGCTCTTCAGCTATTCCCGTAGCTCGCCTGGGTAGGCGTCTGTTTGTTTTACCTCCCTAATTCAGGGCTCACTCCTTCCTGCTGGTTCTCCTGCCAGTCTTCATCTGTTCCCCTCCCTCCCACTCGTACCCAGGAGTCCCACCCCAGCATAGGACTCCCTCCAGCCCGAGGGACCTCGCCAAGGAGCCTGCCCAGGTGTTGATGGTGTGTAAACGCAGATCTAGGCTGCTGCAACAAGATCACTTACTCCTGGCCTTTTGTCCACATTCTCAGTAGCTGGGGTGGGGGTGGGGTGAGGTGGGGTGGGGTGGGGTGAGGGTGGGGGTGGGGGTATACTCATTGTGATCTCGCTTTACCCAGGAAGACATGGACACTAGAGGTGAAAAGCCACCTAGTGAGACAGCTGCACAGCGAGGGCTGGCTTGGTTCCACAGCACATCAGCCACCTTGCTGTGGCTGAGGAAAGGTGTCTGCATGGTGCTTTGAAAGCAACTTCATGCTTTCTGGTTTTCCCAGTCTTTTCACCCTGGGCATCTTCCTCCCTGTCTCACCAAGTATGTGTCAGAGGACAAGACTTACCTGAAGTGGGCCTGTGCTTGGCGCTCAAGTCTCCAATCTGCCCAGAGCCTGGAGACCTGAATTCTAGCCACCACCCTCTTCTCCATCACCTGTGACCTGGGACAAGGCCCTCCCAAGGATGAGCAGGCACAGCTGAACTGGGCCTTCCTCCCTTTGCTAACCCTTAGGAGACTGCGATTCCACTTCTTTTCTGATCCAGCTCGGGTATCTAGGGCATCTCAGTCGAGCACCACCCAGAGAAGTTCATCATCCAGCCCCAGGATAGTCTTAGTTTTGAGCCCTGATGCCAGGCTCACAAAAAAACCTCATAGGAAGAAAGACTGTCTCCTGCCACCGCACACCCTAGAGTCTCAGGTGTTGTTAACTGGCTGTGACTGTCAAAATGGTTCTCTAGATACTGGAGGGCTTAGTCCTAAGGAGGGACAAACTGGAGAACAAGGTCAATTACAAAACTCTCTCCTCATACACAGATTCAATGCTTCAAGATCTGTGGGCCTTGGATCCCACCCTGAATTCTAACCCTCTCCTGCCTCCAGACCCACAGAATGCTTTCTCCTGTGGTAATTGTTATAATCTGCTGGCCTGGTCTGTCACCTGAGTACCCTGTCCCTTTTAAGAAACAAGCCCACCCACTCCCAACCCCCACTTCCACTGAGGCAAGTGGATCCCCCACCTTTTCTCCAGCCTGTGCTCCTTCTCTCTCTCTCTCTCTCTCTCTCTCTGTCTCTCTCTCTCTCTCTCTCTCTCTCTCTCTCTCTCTCTCTCTCTCTCTCTCTCTCTTCTGAAGAGGTAACTGCTGCCTCCCCTCATTCTTCCCCCCTTCTCCTCTTCCCCCTTCCCTTCCCCCTCCAATAACGCACTAAGTAAACTCTATACCCAAACTCTCTCTCTGCATGACATATCATTCTGTCTCTCACTTGCTGTGGTCTTCCACCCGCCAAGGGGACCCATAGAGGCCTCGGGTGGCCCGCAGCTGCCCCTCATGGCACCAGCCTTGGGCACCATGTGTTTATAAATATATAGTTGCTGATGAGTCCCAGTTTTTCATTATAAGATAGAGATCCCAAGGCACACCCCAGTAATCCCAGGACCCCAGAGATGGAGGTCCCAAGGCACACCCCTGTAATCCCAGCACCCCAGAGATGGAGATCCCAAGGCACACCCCTGTAATCCCAGGACCCCAGAGATGGAGATCCCAAGGTACACCCCTGTAATCCCAGCACCCCAGAGATGGAGGTCCCAAGGCACACCCCTGTAATCCCAGCACCCCAGAGATGGAGATCCCAAGGGACACCCCTGTAATCCCAGCACCCCAGAGATGGAGGTGGGAGGGCCATGAGTTCAAAGCTACTCTGACTTGATCTAGCCAATACAGAAGATTCTGTTTCCAAGCAAACAAAAGAAATAACGCGAAAATAAAAAACAGATGGAGAGATGGTTCAACAACTGAGGTTTTGCTGCTCTCACAGAGGATCAGAGGTCAGTTCTGAGTGCACATGTAAGCCCACTCCAAGGGACCCAAAGCTGCCTTCTGTTCCCTCAGCCACTCGCACACATACTCATAATACACAGATACACAAACACATCTTAGAGGAAAAACCTTTGTCACCAAACTTTATATTTCCTACTTTAAGACCTGGTTGGAGGGTAGGCTGGTGAGCTGGTCAGTAGTGAAGGCACTTCCACCAAGCCTTACCAGCTACCTAAGTTCAGTCCCTGCGCCCCACATGCTGGAAAGGAGAATGACTCTCCCAAGTCATCCTCCTACCCCCACATGCATGCTGTGGCAGGTGTGCACCAACGCAAGAAATGCATAAGTAAGAAAGAATGCTAGGCAGTCAAGAATGTGGGCTGTGGATGCGCCGGTTTAGATTCTGCCTCTGGGTAGCTGGCAGTACAATATTGTGGGACACTTCTGTCTCAATAAGGAACGTAACATTCGCCTCGAAGGGTTAGTGTACAGGGCACCGGCTGAGACAGGGTTCGGTGGTGTCCCAGCTGTCCCAGCCCTCACATTGGGAACGGAGGACAGAGGTTAGATGGCTTCCTAGAATACAGTGTGCAGTAAGTACCGAGTGACGGGCCTGGGGACTCTCGGGGGTGAAGAGCCAGCTGAGTGGGGCTGTGGCAAATGCAGAGGAATGCCGTTCAGGAGGGAAATGGGGGACAGTCTAGGCAAAGGAAGAGGTCCAGTGAAGTGTGTCGGATCCCCGGAATCTCCTTTGGGTTAGGCTCAACCTTAAGAGAACTCTGCACAAGACGGGGAAGTAGAAGTCAGCCGGCCCTATTTATATCAGAAAGCCAGGGCAGAGAGACACGGAAGCAACTGACATGGTCCACCTGGCCGTGTTCTGGGATGATGGGCAGCTGCGTTCATCCTTGGCACACTTGGTCGTCTGCTGGTTCTTCACCTCCTGGGACATAAGGGAAGATACTGGAAACAGAGTGGGTTCCAGCTTGCCCTTGGTCCCCACCAGTGTGAATTTCCTTCCCAGCTCTCTGTCCTGCTGGTCATGGAGCAAGATACTGCAGAGCAGCTGGTCAAGCTCCTCCTCCACGTAAAGTCAGCTTGTTATAATCCATCCCCTTCGTTATAGGCCCAATGGCTCTGCCTCTTCAAACGAATCGTGGCTTACCAACATGTGACAAGGGCTGAACTGGCACACGGTGTCAATGAGGATGTGGAGATCGGCCGGGCCTGGGGCTCAGAGCATCTCCAAGGAGCCTGTGATTTAGAGCAATGGTTACAGAGCAACGTACTCTGAGGTTCCAGATGACGTTTTCCCTCTAACATCCTCAATCCCCACAGCTCCATGAGGAGCCTCTTTGATGCCCATCTACCTTTTGAAGTAGCTGTTGCTGCCAGGAGCAGACAAGTCTCATTGGCATGAAAAGTCCTAAGTTATTAAAATATTTTAAATGCCATATTTTTGTAGTCTTTGAAAGATGAAGAATGCCTATCTGAAATATATCTATGCTCATCTAGAAAATCTAACATGACTACAAACTTGACTATTTTAGAGAATTATCTATTAACTTATATTTCTTTTATTATTATTATTATTATTTATTTTTACTTAAAAATTTCTACTTCCTCTCCTCCCATTTCCCTCCCCCTCCCTAACTTATATTTCTTAATTATACATTATATTTTTTAAATGAACTACACAATCACAACACCCTAATCAAGAGCAGAAATATACATATAACAAGATTGACCTTAAATTTATATCAATAAACCAAGATCCATACCAATGTAAATTATTCATATCTATATCATATCCCCCTTTAAATGTAAAAGAACATTTATAAACAATATTTGGGAATATGGGCATAGTTTTTTCTCTCCAAACCTCCTACACCAAGTGCTGTCCTCCAAGTCCAGCTTTTGGCTTCGGCACCCACTGCCTCCCCTAGGGCTATGGGGTAACCTGCAGGACACCACTGTCTATAGCCAAAGTGCCATTTGGCATATGGACGGAGCAGAACAGCTGTCGTCGAGGGGCTCAGGTTTCCTCCAAGGGGACAGGCTCCCTCCTGGCTGGGCAGTGCTCAGGGTGGCCACTGCTGGAACTGGCCTCATCCTAGTGGCCCTGTGGGAACTGGGGGACACACCAGGACATTAGCTAGAGCTCCTACTGGCCTGCTTCCTTCCGTGGTGGTCTGTGATAGCTGAGGGGGTGACAGAGCACAGGGAGGCTCGGGACAGCAATGCCACCGACGAAGATGGCATCCATCTGAGTAATGCCTACTTGCCAAGATTCTTGACTTGACACATCAAAAAAGAACCAGAACGTAACAAAACCTTTATATCTCCCTGCTAGTATCTCTACAACTTCAACTTATCATACCAGGACCGACCTCTGGGTGACTTGTACAGTGTGCCTTAGGGCTGGAGTCCCTGTGGGAGTGGGCGGGGCTTCTGATGTGAGTTGATGTGGCTGCCAGAGTGATGTTTTCCCACATCCATGGTGGGGAAAGCATTCTCCTCGGAGCAAGGCAGAGCTGCAGTGATCAGGGAGAGCTGTGTGTCTCATTCCTGGGGTGGGGTGTGGGGCTGTGTGTCTCATTCCTGGAGTGGGGTGCAGAGTTGTGTGTCTTATTCCTGGGGTGGGGTGCAGAAATGTAGATTCTGAGAAGGCAGAGGGGGAGAGGAGGCAATTTCGCTGTAAATAGGGAGGATGTGGTTTGGGATAGAGCATGACCAACTTCTATACGGCTCTTACCTTCCATGAGGAAAGAAGGGGAGAAGGAGGGAGGCATTCAGGAACCAGGAAGATAGTTCATAAGAAGAACAATCCTGTGGTTCATGCTCTACAGGAAGTAGTGAATGCCTGGCCTCCCTCAGAGGCCACCTCACAGAGAAGGGACGCTGAACTGGTGGGATAGCTGGTAGGACAGCTGAGGACTTGAGGCTGTGAGATTAGAGGACCCAGAGAGAGGCATTCCAAGCATGGCTGCAGGGTGAGAGCCCGGATGAAAGGGAAGGACTTACCTTCCCCAATTTGCATACTGAGGGGAAAAAAACCCTCAAGCCTCAAGTGACTTACACTGCAGTTTAGGTACCGAGTTCCGGTTCACACCAGTGACCACGGTAGCAATGAAAATAAAGGAACTGAAACCAGATGCAAGAGTGTGGTTGTCCTTCCGAGGCAGCCTGTCACGGGGACGGGAAGGTCCCAGCAGACGTCCAACCACGAAGCAATGTGTATGCAAGTTTCAAGACTAAAACAAGACCAAACAATAGTGGTTGGAGGTGTCTGTGTGCTGCACCGCTGCCAGGAAAGCCAGGGACTCTGTCACATGTCACAGGGGACAGAGAACACCCGGGCCGCTGTGCCGGAAGTGGTTACATCAAGACTTAAATCTAGTGGTGAGTGTGTGGGCATCTGTTTCGTGACAATGCCTTGTGACTTCATACGTGTGACACATGTTTTCTCACCCCAG
Source organism: Microtus pennsylvanicus (assembly GCF_037038515.1). NCBI lineage: Eukaryota > Metazoa > Chordata > Mammalia > Rodentia > Cricetidae > Microtus > Microtus pennsylvanicus. The sequence goes on along the minus strand of NC_134587.1, from coordinate 50,349,369 downwards.
GTCTTTCCATCTTTGTCCCAGTTCCCAGAGAGCTCAGCTACTGCCCCAGTTTTCTGCCCTGAAGACTGAGGCCTTTAACCCTTGTGGTTTAAAGCCATTCAGCTCTGAGGAATCCATGACACGGTCTCAGAAAACTGATGCCATAGTATTGCTGTTCTTCATGCTTACAGGAAGAGTCTCCGGGAGAGGTCCCATCCCTTCCAAGGCTTCTGTTCCCTGCTTTGCTGGTAGCCATTAGGCCTGTTCTCCAGACACCTGTAGCCCCAGATTTTGTTCTGATAAACACCATGACCAAAAGCGACTTGGAGAGGAGAGGATTTATTGGGCTTATATATTCCAGTCGCAGTTGGTCATTGGGAAAAAGCAGGGTGGGCACCCAAGGCAGGAACCTAGAAACAGGAACTGAAGCAGAGGCCATGGAGGAGCGCCATTTACTAGTTTGCTCCCTCTGTTCTTACCTCACCCAGCATCACCTGTCCTAAGGTAGCCCCGCCCACACCAGCCTTGCCTGATAGGGGCACTTTCTCACTGGGGGTGTCTGTCCTTTTCCTAGAAAACTCAGGCTTGTGTGAAGTGGACAGAACCTAACCAGCTTACCTGTCCCACACCCTGGGTTCTCCCAGGCTAGACAGACTCTGCCTATGGCTTTGGACTCCTGTTTTCTGGGTGTTATCCTTGGACTCTGGGACATCCCTCTTTTGGGTAGGGGGAAGATCCAGGCAGAAACAGCTTGTGAAGGGTGCTAATTCTGAAAACCTCGGTGGCTTTGTTGGGTAACCTGGTGAGCTCTGGCATGGCCCCTGCCTCTAGATGGCAAGATTGCTTGGGATGCTCGCTAGTTACCCTTGCTACGGAGAACAGCAGTTGTCTGGTGAAGAAGGAAGCCAATTGAGGTCACGTACGGTTTATTAATAGACAAATCAGGATCAATGTACTGCACTCATAGGACAAAATGAAGCTGCTACACCACTGTGGGTCCTGCCTTGTTCCAAAAGGGATGAGCACCAAGCCACCAGCCATGCGTGCTCCCGTGGCTTGCTGCCAGCTCGCCCACACCCAAGAGAGAGTGTGCTTAGCTCTACCCTGGCCTTTATTCAGTATCTGGGTCACATATCCTCCAATAAAAACTCTGCACTTTGGGCCAAACCGCTTCTTACAAATGGCTATCGGAAGGGTGACAGAAATCCTGCCGCAATCTCCAATTCCTCCTCCCTGCTTCAGCTGCTCTTTTGAGTCAGCTGCTTCCAATGTCATCATGGAAAATAAGGGTTGTCAAGGGAAACCCAGAGACGCGGCCTCCACAGATGGCCTTCTCAAGAGGTTAGCACTAAGCCTCCTCTTCAACTCCCTGGACACCTCCTCAGAAGCCCACTTCTGCCTTACTTCTGCTGTGTCTGGGGGAGAATGGAGAAATAAAACTGGATTTGGGGTTCAAATACAGCTCTGCTGTTCTCTGCTATAAGATGTTGGGAAAAGTCTGTCCAGAGGGATTGGAGTACCTTTTTGTTTTTTGTTTTTTTGTTGTTGTTGTTTTTTCTAGACAGGGTTTCTCTGTGTAACAGCCCTGGATGTCCTGGAACTCACTTTGTAAATCAGGATGGCTTTGAACTCACTGAGATCCTCTTGCCTCTGCTTCCCAAGTGCTAGGATTAAAGGCTGGTGCCACTGATGGAGGAAGGTCATTGGTTAATTAATAAAGAAACTGCTTGGCCTGATAGGTTAGAACATAGGTGGGTGGAGTAAACAGAACAGAATGCTGGGAGGAAGAGGAAGTGAGCTCAGATGCCATAGCTCTCCTCTCTGCAGGCAGATGCAATGAAGCTCCGACCCAAGATGGACGTAGGCTAGAATCTCCCTGGTAAGTCACCACCTCATGGTGCTACACACATTAATAGAAATGGGCCAAGCAGTGTTTATATGAATACAGTTTGTGTGTTGTTATTTTGGGGCATAAGCTAGCCAGGAGGCCGGGAGCTGGGTGGCAGGAATGCAGCCCGCAGCTCCTACATGCCACCACCACCCAGCTGCACCCCCACCACCTGGCATACCTCTATTTGTTTGTTTTGTTTTGTTTTTCGAGACAGGGTTTCTCTGTGTCACAGCTCTCCTGGAACTTGCTCTTGTAGACCAGGCTGGCCTCGAACTCCCACACCTCTGTTTTAAGGTGTTGAAAGTTTTCTGTCAGATGTGGTGACACATGTCTTTAATCCCAGAGTTTAGGGGGCAGAGGTAGGGAGAACTCTGTGAGTTCAAAGCCAGCCTGGCCTACATAGCCAGTTCTAGGCCAGTCAGGGCTGCATAGTGTGACCCTGTCTCAAAACAATTAAAAAGTCTTGTTTTCTTGCTATAGCTGGATATCTGACAGGTGCGACTTAAGGTAAGAAAGACTTGCATTGGCTCATGATGGAGGTTTAGGTCCACAGCGATGAGGAAGACAGAGTTTAACAGCTCTGTTCCTGGTGGTGCTGGTGTGTATATGTATGTGTGTGTGTGTGTGTGGTGTGTAATGTGTATGTATGTGTATATGATGTATGTATGTGCTCTCTATGTACATGTTCTGTGTGTGTGGTATATGTGGTGTGTGTGTACATGTGGGGTGTGTGTGTATGTATGTGGGCTGTGTGTGTGTGTGGCTGTTTGGGTCATGTTAGACCAAGAAGCAGAGAGCAAGTGTTATACGAGGAGAGAGTGTACCCTCCAAGGCCCACCCTAGTGATATACTTCTGGCAACCAAGCCTCACCCCCTTTCAAAATCAATTGTATTACCAGCTGGGGACGAAGAGTCTCTGGAGAACATTTTCCATATAATCATACTGTTTGAGGGTGCTTAAAATTTGCGGGTGGGGTTGGCAAGATGGTTCAGAAGGTAAAAGTGCTTATAGGCAAACCCGATGACTTGAGTCTCAGCCCCAGAGCCCACACGGGAGGGGAGGGCTCACTCTTAGAGTTGCTCTTGACTTCCTCACATACTCGTGCTAAATAAGTTAAGTGCTAATTTAAAGAATTTTAAAAGGATAAAGTATTTGCCACACAAAACAGGCTTTAAGCATCTGGTTCCATACACTTGGTCTGTTTGTCACCATGGCCCATTTTCCAGAGAAATGCCCTCACTTTCCCAAACAGAAGTGACAACCCACTCGCTTGTCCCTCCGTCCCCTGCATCCACTCTGCTCTTCTTCCTGTCTTACCTAAGATCCTCACGTAAGGGGAATCATAAATACCTGAGCAGTGTGACCTGCTCGGGGCATCTTGGAGAATGTGTGAGTGACACTTTAGGCCAGGGGCAGCATGCAGTGGTGCTCAGAGACACGTGAGGGTGACTAACAGTCTGGCAGCCCATCTGTCCTCTCCTTCTCTAGGCTTGGAGGCAGGAGGACAGCCGGAGAAGAAAGGTGGCTGGTGCAGACCTCAGGAAGGAAGCAGCTGCCTGCGTCCTATGTCTGCTCCGGGATAAGGTGAGGAGCCAGGTCATCCTGTCACCAAGTAGAGTGTGTGCTGCCTGAGGAATTGCAATGGCCTCCTGTGCAGTCACTGTCCCTGCCCTGTGTCTGCTAAGGGGATCCAGACTTGTCCCCGTGCTTGCTGCTTCTCCTCCCCATAAACCCTTCTAGTGCCTGCTTAGCTGATCCCCTGTTTCGCTCATCTGTGCTTCCCAGCAGGAGCTGGTACGGACAGTGCCTAAGACAGGACACCAAGCAGTCCTGGAAGTGTCTGTGCCCATTCCAAGTTCCACCTGGCTGGCAGCCCATTCCCACGGCACAGGCTGACTGGCTGAAGCAGCCCAGTGGTCCTCAGAAACAGGGGACGTCGTTGTTCATTTCCTTTTGCTGCTGTAGCCTTCTCGCTCATCTGTTACCTTGGGGTTCTCCAGTCTGCCAAGCAGTCGCAGGGTTGTGCTTCTTTCAGCTGTAGGGGCCAGTGTATTTCTCTGCTTTTTCTGACTTCTAGAAACTTTTGGCATCACTGGTCCTGTGACCTCCTTTCATGCTTGGGGTCCAGGCAACAGTGGCTGAGCCTGGCTTTGCGTTGTACCCCCGCCTCCCTGCTTCCTTCTTCAGCAGACCCTTTTGCTTCTCTCTGCTGCACTAGAGACCCCTGCCTTGGATTTACCCAGTCGTGGTTGGTTAGGCTGCTCCAAAAGACCCTCAGCCAGGGAGCACAGTGCACCAAAGACTCAGGGCTTAGCCGAAGGTCTCTTGGTTCTAGAGAAGTCCAGACCGGGTACCCACGAGATGCATCCTCCAAACAAGCTGCCTTCTCCCATTATCCTCCCCCGTAAGGACTGGAATCCCACTTAGATTGTGCCTCAATCACTTTTGACTGAGTTCTAGAGTGTGAGAGGTTGGCTACCGTGTCCTGATTGCTTCCCAGAGTTTTTGGTGCCTAAGACCATTGATCATGGCAACGAAGGTTTTATCTGTATTTACTTTAGAAAGACTCACTCAGTCCGTTTCAACCGAGTAACCCCAGATATTGAATGTTTTGTTTTATTTATTGTTATTGTGATGGTGAGGCTAGAACCCCAGGCTTGCACACACTGGAGAAGTGCTCTGCAGCAGAACTACACCCCAGTTCTAAAGTTTCACTTTAAAGTTACTTAAGTAGCAGCATTCATTCCAAACAGGGCCTCAGCTACCCCTTCCACATGTAATATAGCGCAGTCTTGGGACTGGGGGTTAAGATGTGGGTATCTGCAGACAAGGAGGCAGATGCCTTTAAACCCAGCACTGGAAGGCAAGTAAATCTCTGAGAGTTCGAAGCCAGCCTGGTCTACACAGAGAGTTCCAGGACACACACACACACACACACACACACACACACACACGTATGGACATCTTTAAGGTCCAATCTACTCTTCTAGTACAGAATTATGGGCTTCTTTGAAGATATAAGTCTCAGTCAAATCCAGGAGTCTGCGTTTCCCAAGCTCCTCTGATAATTCTGAAGACTATTTTTGGAACCAAAATTCTAAGCAGTCTCACTATGTATATGTGTCGCACAGTCTGAGTGTGAATTTGTTCAGTGTCTCACTGTGTGTGCACATATATATATAAAGTGTGGGAACTAGGTCTTAGAATCTGCTGTGCTAACATGTCATCGGGCAACATTTCATTATCTAGCAGGTTTGACTGCAAGGCATGCTGGGAGTTCGGCTCCTGTTTCCTCCTCTCCCCCAGCGCCAGATGGGAAGTGGGGAGAAGGCAAGGCAGGTAGAGCTGAGGTAAGCATTCCATGGTCTGCTCCCCACAGACCCATTTTCCTTCAAAAGCCTCCTTCCCCTCAGCCTCAGCAGCTGGGTCCTCCAAAGCAGAACCACCCTCCCCCTCCCATGTCCCGCAACAGACCTCAAGTGTGCCTGCCTGTGCAGGTGGCGGGTGGAGCTGGAAAGGCAGCAAGGGTGCCCAAGAGAAGATCCTGTTAGAAACGTGCTTTCTGTCCCCAGCTTCCCTTCCACCTTCCTGCTGTGTTTAATTACTTTTCTTCTTTAAGATTTACTCTATGTGTATGGGCATTTTTCCTGCTCATGTGTCCCTGGTACTCAGAGAAGTCAGAAGAGGGTGTTGGATCCCAGGGAACTGGAGCTACAGACAGGTGTGAGCCGCCATATGGGTGCTGTGAGTTGGACCTGGGTCCTCTGGAAGAGCAGCTAGCTCTTAACCACCAAACCATCTCTCCAGCCCATAGCTAGCTGTCTAGTTAGCTGCCCAGAAGCAACTTAAGGAAGCGAGGTTTTATCAAGTGTGAGCATACAGTGGCGGGAGCACCAGGTCACAGAGATGCTATGGGAACCAGAGGGGATGCTGGTTCTCCCCACTTTCTCCTTTGTATTTAGCCAGGAATCCTGGCCAATAGGGTGGTGCTATTCACATTCAGGGTGGGTCTTTCCTCTTTTTGTAAACTTTTCTGGACACGCCCGTAGGTGTGTTTCCATGTTGATTCCAAATTGAGTCTAGTTGACAATCAAGATTAACCATCAAGGGGCTGGGGAAATGGCCCAGCATGTAAAGGCATAGCAACTGCCACCAAGGTGGAGGAGTTCACAGGTGGAGAGAGAGCTGACTCCTGCCAGCTGCTCTCAGACCTCCACGCATGCATCTTGGCAGGTGTGTACCAAGGGAGAGAGCTGACTCCTGCCAGCTGCTCTCGGACCTCCATGCGTGCATCTTGGCAGGTGTGTACCGTGGCGTCCCTCTTGAGAGCACACATACACAAATGAATTCTTTATTAAATTAAGTTAAAATAACTAGCTACCACATGCTGCAACTGAGACCCTGGGCATTGCAGCGTGCAGAATCAGCAATCACCCTTGGGTATCTTTCTGAGTCACCTGGCATGCCTGCTGGAGCAAGCCCGAGAATGCTGGGGGACTTGTCACAGCCAGGTGGGGGACAGTCATTTCCAGACCCGAAAGGGACCTTCGAAGCCCTCGCAGGCCTTCACTGCTCAGAGGAGGTGGGGGACATGTATGTCTGGGCTTGCTCCCCAGTTCCGATGTTTCTCCTTTAGCTCCCCACTTCAGGCCTCTCGCTCTCCTCAGATCCACAGACCTACCTTTCCACTGCTGCCCGCCGCCCCTGCTCTCTTCTATGCTTCTCTCTCATGTCCTTTGTGGCATTTCCCTTATTCTTCAGAGGTCACTTCAGGCACCAGGTCCCCAACAGCGCTCCTCCAGCCTCTCAGACAGGCGCAGCTGCTCCTCACTAGCCCGTCCAGCTCAAGCACCTGCCTCTCCACACCACTCAGGGATGCATTTGGAAACATCCAAGGCTGGTTCTGGGTGTTCAACTGGCTTCTGGCTTCCTATAGCACCTGGAACACAGTTAAAGAATATTTACTTTTAAAAACTTTAAAAAAATCTGGTCCACACCTTTAATCCCAGCACTTAGAAGGCAGAGGCAGAGGGCTGTCTGTGAGTTGCTGGCCAGCCAGGGATACATAGAGGGATCCTGTCACAAAACAAACTTTAAAAAATACATTAATTAGTGTGTGTTTGTGTGTGTTTCTGTGCATGCGTGCTCGAGCATAGGCATGTGCCATGGTAGGCAATGTGGAGATCAGAAGTCAGCTTGGAAGACTCAGTTTCTCCTTCTACAGTTGTGGTTTGGCAGGCTTGGTGGTTGTTGCTATTATTTGTTGAGCCATTTTTGCCAACACAGAAGTACTGTTGAATTCGGAATGGTAGCAGATGCCTGTAATCCTAGTCCTCTGGGAGACTGAGTTCAAGGCTGGCCTGCCTATGTATCAAGGCCCTAGCTCAAAAGAGGGGAGTGGCGTAGGGTGGTAGAGAGCTGTGACTTTGGCAGCCAGTGCTCAGGGAGCATGGTGAAGAGCGTACCAGTCACCATGGAGATCCACTCGGATGGCCCAGCAGCATCTAGTAGGTACAAGCAGGAGCTAAGCTGCGGCTCGCCTTGCTTGGAGCCAGGGTTCCACCTTGATGGAGGAGTCCTCGGGTGACTGCCCAAAGCCTCCAAGCTGGGATAGTTACAGGACAGAAAGGAGGGCCAGGGAGGAAGGTTGAAATGGAATTTTCCTTTTGGCCTGGCTGTGGGCATTTCCAAGAGCAGCTAAAGAAGGGTGAGTAGTGAGAAAAGGAATGTCGAGTGGCTGACACTTCTAAGGCCACTCCTTCTCAGGGGGCTTGCAGTGGGCCAGAGGCAGGAATCTAGGAAATCCACATGATTTGGAGGAATTGTCCCTATTTAGCCAAAATGGAGGAACTTTTCGAAAATGGTGGTAGGAACCGAACCGAGAGCCATCCTTGGAACTGTGGTCTCCCTGCTGCCCCCAAGACTCCCAACTGAATACTTCAGCTAGACTCCTGTGGATATGCAACCCCTGGATCCCAGAGAGGAAGCAGAAACAACTAAATAAGGGGGCAGTTCTAGGCCCAGGGCCCTGAAGGGACTCACTGAGGGGAGGTTTCCCAATTCACCAGGAAAATAAACCCAGTCTGCTTGCTGCTTGTTCCCCAGACGTCTGCCACCCCCACCAACACACAGCATGTATGCCAGAAATGAGCTGAGGAACACTCTAGTGGGCAAACTTGTGACTGCATGCAACACCCTGGCCTGCACACTCAGCCTGCGGCCACACACCCCAAACCTGTTCTTACCCATCAAATGCATTAGCTCGGCTACCGGTACACATGCAGGGACACACAGCATAGGTCCACACAAACACACACCAACCCATCATGCAGGGACACACAGCATAGGTCCACACAGACACCACCCTGTCATGCAGGGACATACAGCATAGGTACGCACACACACACACACACACACACATACACACACACACACACACACACACACACACACACACACACACACACACACCACCCCATCAGGCAGGCACTCACAGCACAGATCCACACACTACCCCATCTCAAGGCATAAGCAGGTAACTTGTGAAAAACGTCAGAGAAGGGTGAAATTTGCACCCAGCACAGATCTAGAGTCCCACGAGTAGCAGCGCTCACGTACTCCTGGAGGGAAAGAAGCCATAGTTGGGATTGCAAGCACACTCCCGTGGATTCCTAGCACTGAGGAAGCAGAGGCAGGAGCATCACCAGTCTCGGGCTATATAGCAAGACTAAATCTTCAAGGTCTTCCGGAAATAACCAGGGTCCAGGGAACAGCCCAGTTCCATCTTAGACAAGGGCAGCAGGGAAAGACTAGCCCCTACTGTGACATTCAAGATGAAGGTTGTCCCACATCTTACTGTGTGAGAAACTCAAGGGCAGATTCCAGGTATGAGACATTGACTGTTGCCGTAGTCCAGTCAGGGATGCTGTCTGTCCATCTACCCATCTTACCTTCCCAGTGGCCAGTTAGAAGTCCTGAGGGTCCACCTTTGAGTTCATTCCCACACATCCTGATCACAGTCACGGGGGTGCAGGAAGGGGGTAGGATGGAGGGGCTGTAATAATGGGTGCCTCAGGTGCCTCGTGTGCCTCCTGCCCGCTCCTCTCTTGGCTATCTACACATTCTAATTACTTTTTGTGTGGCAGTGACAAAGCATTGGCCTGAAGCAGCTTTGGGAGAAAAGGGCTCATTCCCCTCACAAGTTCCCGCCATCAGGGAGGGAAGTCAAAGCAGGAACTCAAGCCTGGAGCTTGAAGCAAAACCCAAACAACACACACAGGGAATGCTCTCACTGACTTGCTTCCTCTGGCTCACTCTGCTGCTTAAACAGTCCAGGCCCACTAACCCAGGGACAACACACCCAGAGTAGGCTGGCTTTCTGGATGGGGAGAAAGAACTAAGCTTTTGGGGAACCACACAACCTGTCTCAGAGGACACATATAGACTCGGCTCACTGTGGCGTCATAGGGACCTCCTGATAAGTCTACAGACTGAGCTTTTGGGATGGGGCCACCCACAGACTGAAGGTCAGGCTGAATACAGGCAAAGATTTTTGATTTGTTTTTTATTTAAAAAGTGTTTTTGATCAATACATATAGCCCCATGACGGTACACGCCTGCAATCTCTGTTCGCATGTCGAGACCAGAGGACTCCTTTTAGGAACTGGTTCTTTTGTTCCACCCTGGGTTCTGGGGATGGAATTTAGGTTGTTAGGCCTGACAGGAAGCACCTTTTGTCCAGGAAAGCCATCTTGGTGGCTCTGTCTTCATCTTCTTCTGGCAGTGCTGAGAATGGAGCCCAGGATCTTGTTCGGGATCTGCAGGCACTCTGTCCACGAGCTGCAGCCCAGTACAGCCTGTGTATCATTCTAACTGGCCCTTTGTGGAGGGACACCTAGGCTGTGTGCGGATGTCTCAAGCCCTGTTGCAGGGAGCAGCCTTGTAGATATGTCCATATGGATGAAGAGAACTACTGAACAGCATCACTGATGTAGAACAGTTGACACCACCAAACTGTCCTTCCAAAATATTTGATTAATGTCAGGTGACTCACAACTCTAATCCCAGCACTTGAGAGGTTGAGGCAAGAGGATCAGAAGCTCAAGGCATGCCTCAAGAAAGAAAAACCCTTTTGGTCACAACAGGCCCATTGTGCTCATGGACTCACAGGAGGTATAGGTTGCTTGCATAAAACCTGAACAAGATCAAGTCAGTCAACAGTCTAGCATAAGAGAGGGGGTCATGAGCCCTTACCCCTGGCTTAGTAGCTATTGACTGTCGATGGTTACTGGGAGAGGAACAGTCAGCTTTCTTTAAGGGTGTGGCTCCTAGTAAGTTGATCATGCTCCAGTGGACAATTTGACACCCAGGAGTATTTGGTCAGTATTGGGGTGGATCCGAGAAGAGTTACAGGGAGGAGCCGAGAGTGAATATGACCAAAATATACTTCATGCATATGTGAAACTCTCAAAGAACTACTAGAAATATTATATTTTCAAAAAAGAACATAAGGGTGTCAGATGCATTGGCTCATACTTTAATCCTGGCACTCGAGAAACAGAGGCAGGCATGTCTCTATGAGTTTAAGGTCAGCTCAGTCCTCAGAGCAAGCCAGGCCAATCAGGGCTACATAGCAAGACCTTGTCTCAAAAGACCAATAAATAAATAATAAAAAGGATGAAACTAAGCAAATATTTGAGTGAGTAAGAGTGAACAACACTGGTAAAGGGCTTGCCCAAGTTAGAGAGGCCTGGACACTGTGGGGCTGGGGCTAAGTGTGAGTTAGAGAGGCCTGGACACTGTGGGGTTGGGGCTAAGTGTGTGTGAGTTAGAAAGGCTGAGACTGTGGGGCTGGGGCTAAGTGTGAGTTAGAGAGGCTGAGACTGTGGGGCTGGGGCTGTATGTGTGAGTTAGAGAGGCCTGGACACTGTGGGGCTGCAGCTAAGTGTGTGTGAGTTAGAAAGGCTGAGACTGTGGGGCTGGGGCTAAGTGTGAGTTAGAGAGGCCTGGACACTGTGGGGTTGGGGCTAAGTGTGAGTTAGAGAGGCTGAGACTGTGGGGCTGGGGCTGTGTGTGTGAGTTAGAGAGGCCTGGACACTGTGGGGCTGGGGCTGTGTGTGTGTGAGTTAGAGAGGCCTGGACACTGTGGGGCTGGGGCTGTGTGTGTGAGTTAGAGAGGCCTGGACACTGTGGGGCTGGGGCTGTGTGTGTGAGTTAGAGAGGCCTGGACACTGTGGGGTTGCAGCTAAGTGTGTGTGAGTTAGAGAGGCCCGGACACTGTGGGGCTGGGGCTAAGTGTGTGTGATGTGTCATCTCAAGGTGGGGTACTCATTCCATGAAGTGCACCATTCAGTAATTTTGTTGTTCAAGCATAGAACACCATTCACAAAGCTTAGTTATGCCTAACTGTGTGTCATATCCATCGTCACACATTCTGGTTCGTTGACCAAATCTTTTCATGTGCTCTATGACTCAGGAAACAGGAAATAAAGTAGATGGTTGATAAATTAAGTTTTTTTACAACCCTGAGATGGTGCAATGAGAAAATATCAGCCAGCTATATTCAGGAGTTAAATGTCAAATGGTGTAGGAGGTCCTTCTCTTTATGTGTTGCTTTTATTGGTTAATCAATAAAGAAACAGCTTGGCCTGATAGGGCAGAACTTAGGTAGATGGAGAAGACAGGACTGAATTCCAGGAGGGTGGAAGCAGAGTGAGGGAGAGACACCATGGAGCTGCCAGGTCAGATGTGCCGACTCTTTCCTGGTATCACTGCCACGTGGTGGTACAGATTAATAGAAATGGGTTGAACCAAGATGTGAGAGTTAGCCAATAAGAGGTTAGAGATAATTGGCCAAGTAGTAATTTAATTAATACAATTTCTGTGTGATTATTTTGGGTGTAAGATAGCTGGGCGGCCAGGACAGAACAAGGGGCCTCATTCCCTGTAACAATTGGCACCATGGGACAACGAGCAGCCCACTCCTCCTGTTACAGAGTGGCACCCATGTGGTCAACTAAATCCACATAAAATCTGAGACAGCTTCAAAAAGAATACAGAGTTTAACACAACTTTCTGCTGTTTGTTGATGGCCTGCCGCAGAGAGATTTTCCTGACTCAGCAATAGCAGCAGAAAAAAAGCTGTGCCATTTTAAAACAAGGCTTCCTGGGCCCTGCAGCTGGTGCAAACTCTGGCTATGGAGCATTTGTGGGCCTGGGTGTTTGTGTGCCCACTCAGGGTCAGGAGGAAAGTAGCTGAGACCATGCCGTGGGCTCTTCCTGCCTGGACAGATGGCAGGATCAGGCCTACTAGGCGTGCACAGGCAGGAGAGCATGGTGGATTCCTGCCACTATACACAGAGATGTTTCCAGGCTGCACAGTGCTCTGCATGCCAGATCTGGCTTTAACTCAGATAAAAACAGTTTATGTGCTGCACGCTCATTCTTGGGGTTAAGTGCTGAATGCGGCTCCTATCAGGCAGCTCCAGAGCTAGCAGAAATGGTATGTCCACCATTTTGAAATTGGAGAGAGGTAGAGCCACCGTCCAGAGCAGCTGCAACCAAGCTGCTTAGCATTTCAAAAGCTCTTCAAGGATTCACAATAGGACAGATTCAGACAAACGACCTCTATATGGGTCACGGTGTTGAATAAATGTGCGTAGGCTTGGGAGAGAGAAAAAAAAGAGTATAGAAAGTCATAAAATAAAGTTAATGCTTAAAAAAACAGGTAAAGTCTTTAAAGAGACAAAGTACAGATAGTCATAGATTAAAAGAAGTAAAGAAAAATAAGCCACGTAAAAATGGAAAATTCACAGAGATTCTGATTCTATATATTATTGTGTTTTCTTTAAGTTTCTTGACTGTGAAGGAGCTAAGTACAGAGAGATGTTTCATTGTGTGGGCTGCTAAGCTAAACCAGCATCGATATTATAAAGGTATTATGACTTCAGAATTTGGGTCTAAGGATATGATGCTTTGGAAAAGAGGTTCTTCTTTTGTTTTAAAAGAAGATGAGAAACTGTGGATTGCCTCCAGGCAAATATGGTTTGATAGACCACGCCCTCCTGAATGGTTGCTGTGAAGAGCCTCAAAAACTTACTTTGTTCAACTGCTGACTGAGATGAACCTAGCATACAGGATACACCATGAAAGACCTGATTAATAGTGTCCCCCTACAGCACAAAGCAGTTTGGAGAGAAAAAAAACTGTGCCCATATTCCCAAATATTGTTTATAAATGTTCTTTTACATTTAAAGGGGGTATGATATAGAAATGAATAATTTGCATTGGTATAAATCTTGATTTATTGATACAAATTTAAGGTCAATTTTGTTATATGTATATGTGTTTCTGATCTTGATTAAGGTATTGTAATTGTATAGTTCATTTAAAAATATAATGTAGGGGCTGGAGAGATGGCTCAGTGGTTAAGAGCACTGGTTGCTCTTCCAGAGGACCTGAGTTCAATTCCCAGCAACCACATGGTGGCTCACAACCATCTGTAATGAGATCTGGTGCCTTCCTGTGGTGTGTGGGCATACATAGAGGCAAAATGTTGTATACATAATAAATAAATATAATTTTTTAAAAAATGTAATGTATAATTAAGAAATATAGGTTAAGAGATAATCATCTATAATAGTCGAGTCTGTAGTCATGTTAGTTAGATTTTCTAGATGTGCATAGATAAATTTCAGATGGATAGGCATTCTTCATATCTTTCAAAGACTACAGAATATGGCATTTAAATTGTTTTAATAATTTAGGACTTTACATGACAATGAGACACATCTGCTCCTGGCAGCACCAGCTACTTCAAGAGGAAAATGGGCATTGAAGAGGCTCCTTATGGAGTTTGATAGCCATTTGTGCAAGAATCTGCTCTTGCCTGGATTGTTGCATAAACTGGACATGAAGAACCCACAGAGAGAGGACTGCTGAACTTGCCAAAAGGTGAGATCATCCTTCGGGGTTCCTGCTTCATGAAAGAGTCTGCAAGACATTCTGCAGGACACAGAAGAAAGTGACTGAACTGTCCTTGAAACTTCCAGCTTCATGGAAAAGTCTGTTGGAAACTATGGGCTAAAGATGGATGCCCCAATGATACAAAAGAACTTTGGGTGACTGTCCAGGCAGCGAGATGTCTCTGTCAATTCTAGAGTCTTGGACGTTGTTTATAATGCACTTCCTGTTTACTTAGGTAATATCCTTCTGGAGTCTTTGATGGAGTTGAAGAATAGATAGTTATAATTATAGTTTTCCTTAGTTATGATAAAAGATAAAGTAGATATAAATATGGTAACTGTAATTCTTATTTGATACCTGTTTTGTTATATGTAAAGTTTACTATGTTAAAGTTAAAGCTTTCCTTTTTTTAAAAACAGAAAAGGGGAAATGGTATAGGAGGTCCTTCTCTTTATGTGTTGCTTTCATTAGTTAATCAATAAAGAAACTGCTTGGCCTGATAGGGCAGAACTTAGGTAGATGGAGAAGACAGAACTGAATGCTGGGAGGATGGAAACAGAGTGAGGGAGAGACACCATGGAGCTGCCAGGTCAGACGTGCCGACCACTACCACGTGGTGATACAGATTAATAGAAATGGGTTAAATCAAGATGTGAGAGTTAGCCAATAAGAGGCTAGAGATAATTGTCCAAGCAGTAATTTAATTAATACAATTTCTGTGTGATTATTTTCAGTGTAAAATAGCTGGGTGGCCAGGACAGAACAAGGGGCTCCACTCCCTGTGACAATTGGCACCATGGGCCGACAAGCAGCCCACTCCCCCTGTTACAGTCAGAGTCCCATATGTCTTAGTCAAGGTGTCTATTGCTGTGAAGAGATACCATGACAACAGCAGCTCTTATAAAGAGAACAGTTCAAGGATTCAGTCCATTATCATCATGATGGGATATGGCACATGTAGCCAGACATGGTGCTGGAGAAAGAGCTGAGAGTCCCTTATCTTGTAGGCAACAGGAAGTGATCTGTCTCACTGGAAGTTGCTTGAGCATAGGAGATCTCAAAGCCAACCCCCACAGTGACACACTTCCTCCAAGGCCATACCTACTCCAACAAAGTCACACATCCTAATAGTGCTACTGTTTTTGGGGGCCATTTTCTTTCAAACCACCACCATACCCATGGGAATTTTGGATTACTAGAATTAGGGCAGGGAGGGCCTCCTCAGTAATTTGTAGGTTTTTCCTCTTCATGATTTGGGAGCCCACCACCCAGCTCCCAAATAAATGAACAGAGACGTATTCTTATTTATGAATGCCTGGCTTTATCTTGGCTTGTTTCTAGTAAGCTTTCCTTAACTTAAATTATCCCATCTACCTTTTGCCTTTCTCCATTCTATACGCCTCTCTTTACTTCTTACTCTGCGGTTGGTTGTGTGACTGAATGGCATGGCCCCTGGCATCCCCCTCCTTCTCTCCTTCTATTTATTCTCTCTGCCCTCCAACCCTGCCTGTCCTTTCTCCTGCCTTGCTATTGGCTGTTCAGCTCTTTATTACACAGAGTTAAACAAATGCAACATAAAAGAACACAACACATCTTTGTGTCATTAAACAAATATTCCACAGCATAAACAAATGTAACACATCTTAAATTAATATTCCACAACAGTAATTGGTATGGTGAGTAAAATGCTTGAAGTAGAATTTGGCTGGTAAAAAGACCACTGCTTTAACATTTTTAATTCATAGGGTTTCTTTTAGTTAAATTTTAATTTATCTATTTTGTGTGCATGTACTTGTGTGTGAGTGTGCTTGCCATTGTGTGTGTGCTTGCCATGGTGTGAGTGCGTTTGCCACGGTGTGTGTGTGCTCACCATGGTGTGAGTGCATTCAACATGGTGTGAGCGTGCTCACCATGGTGTGTGTGCTTGCCATGGTGTGAGTGCGTTCGCCACGGTGTGTGTGTGCTCACCATGGTGTCTGTGCTCACCATGGTGTGAGTGCATTCAACATGGTGTGAGCGTGCTCACCATGGTGTCTGTGCTCACCATGGTGTGAGTGCATTCAACATGGTGTGAGCGTGCTCACCATGGTGTCTGTGCTCACCATGGTGTGAGTGCATTCAACATGGTGTGAGCGTGCTCACCATGGTGTCTGTGCTCACCATGGTGTGAGTGCATTCAACATGGTGTGAGCGTGCTCACCATGGTGTCTGTGCTCACCATGGTGTATGTGCTTGCCATGGTGTGAGCGTGCTCGCCATGGTATGTGTGCTTGCCATGATGTGAGTGTGCTCGCCATGGTGTGAGTGGAGATTAGAGGATAACTTTCAGGATTGGGTCCCTCTTTCTACCATGTAGGTTCTGAGAATCAAGTGCAGGCTTGGTGACAAGTGTCTTTACCTGTTGAGACAATTCACCTGCCCAGTAACTTTTGCTCTTTCGAGACAGGGTCTTACTATGTGGCCCAGGCTAGTCTGGAATTCAGGATAAAACCCAGGCTCGCCTTGAATTTGTGATCCCTTGTGATTGGAGTACAGGTGTGTGCCACACTTAGAGAGAGCGCTATTTTGACCCTTCTGTGGCACCAGGCCTATAGTCAGTACCAAGGAGCATTCCACACTTGTTCTAGTGGTCAGCATGACCCACAGCTTCCAGACAGCACCCAACCAGCAGAGTCCCCAGCTGTCAAGGAACATTTTCTGATAAGACACTGCCCTGGGGACTAGTGAGATGACTCAGGCGTAAGGACCACTCAAAACTGGGACTTGAGTTTGATCCCCAGAATTCAATGTAAAGGAGAAGCAATTGACAATTGTCTTCTGACTTCCACATTTGTGCCATGCACACACCCTGCTCCAGTCCTCATACTCATCATGTACACAGACACACACACACACACACGTGCGCACACACACGCACACACACACTTGTGGAATATTATTTTAACTAGGCAAAGATGTGTTACATTTGTTTGTGATGCATTTGTTTCATCTTTCCTGCCTAGGGCACCTGATTGGTCTAATAAAGAGCTGAACGACCAGTTCCTAGGCAGAAGAGGGATAGGTGGGGCTGTTGGACAGAGAGAACGAGTTGAAGGAGGAATCTAGAGAAAAGAGGAACAAGAGAAGGAGGAGAGAACAAGAGAGAAAGAGAGGGAGATGCTTGGGGCCAGCAAGGCAGTCACCAGCTAGCCAGATATAGAGATGGCAGGAAAGTAAGATATACAGACAGAAAGAAAAGATGATAAAAAGCCCCAAGGCAAAACTAGATAGAGAAACAGATTAAAATAAGAGCTAAGCTAAAGCCCAGCATTCATAACTAATATTAAGCCTCTGTGTCATTATTTGGGGAGCTGGTTGGTGGCCTAGAAGAAGAAGCCTGCTACACACAGTAGTTTTTAAAAGGTAAAAAAGAAAACTTTCCTGTGGGTCATGCCCTGGGCTAGACCCCCACTAGCATACAGTTTGGGCCTGAAGCCATGTAGGCAGCCCAGACCCAAAATAATCACACATAAACTATATTAATTAAATCACTGCTTGGCCAATAAGCTAGGGCTTCTTATTAACTAACTCTTACATCATAAATTAACCCATTTCTATTATTTTGTATATTACCACAAGGCTCATGGCCTACTGGTCAGGTTTTGGCTGGCAGCTCACAGCTTTCTCCTTTGGTGGCTACATGGCTTCTCCCTGACTCTGCCTCCTTTCCTCCTCTATCAGCTTGGAATTCCCGCCCTGCTCTGTTCTCCCCTGCTGTAAGCCACTATTCATTAACCAATAAAAGCAACAAATACACAGAAGGACTTCCCACACCAGTGTCAGACATGAACATCCTAGTGTTTAGAGGAAGAATCAGCAAATTGAAGGGCAGCCCAGGCTACATAGTTTGGAGTCAGCCTGGGCTATATGAGACCCTATCTCAAAAACACAAAACAAACAAAAACAGAAAAGGAAGATGGCCCTAGAACAGGACAGCTGTGTAGAAAACAAGGTCCATGGTCAACTGGGGGCCAAACAATCCCCTTGACCTCTTGGCCATGTTGATGGCAGAGCCTGGTAATCCACCACTGAGAATGAGACGACCACCACCACAGCTTAAAGCTAAATGTGAAGCAAGCTTTAATTAAATGTTGGTCAGGTGGATGGGCTCTGGCCAGGACCATACCCAGGTACCCACACCCAGAATCAAATATGGCTAGGGCTTGAGAAGGAAAACCCATAATTCATTGCGTTTCTCATCAGGTCCAATCAGAGGCAAGCATACATCCTAACATATTTCCTGCCTGTGATTGTCCCGCCCACATGTGACCAAGCACATCTGGTGCATATGTGTCAACCAAACTCGTTTAGGGAAGTGAAAACACGTGCCTTGTTATCTCCCATAAACAGCAGCCTCCAGCATTTCAGGAACTGTTGCTAGGCAAGGGGCTTGCAGATCAGAGGTATTTGTGTTTCCTGGAATTCTCAGGCATAGTAATTAGAACTTAAAATGTAACCTTGACTCTCATAGGCCTCATCAAGGCTATCCCATAGGCCTAAAAGCAAGATGGCTCAGCAGGCGAAGATGCTTGCCACCACACCTGTGGCCTGAGCTTCATCACTGGAACCTACAAGGTGGAAGCAGAGAACCAACTTCTGAAAATTGTCCTCAGACTTCTGTAAGTACCCTGCTCCAAATAAGTAAATAAAAAAGTCCCAGAATTTGAGGGAACAGGGCATGCTCCCCTGCCTAGAGTACAGCTAGAATACATTCCTAGGAGATCTAGCTGAATCTTCGCCCATCCTGTGTTTCTCTCTGAGGACAGGATGCATGGAGTCCTGAAGCCCCTTTCCCGATGGGTTGGCCTAGACTGGGTAGATTGAAGAATATGACTGCCGTCAAACAGTCTAATTTATAATTCCATCTGCTTGCAAAATGGCACAAACTTCAGGGCCATGTCCATTGATAATTGCATTGACAACTGGGGGGAAAAAAGAAACATAAAAAGTTGAAAAGAGGCAGTGCCCAAATTCCCAGAAAAAAAATCTGCCCATTTCTAGAAAAAAAACACAAGCATTCCACTCACTTCTTCGCCTCACCCTGCCCCTCATTTCTGCTGCCACACAACTATAGCATTCAAGCCCTTGGGCTGAGAAGTTGTTTTTCACATTTATTGCCTCCTTTCTCCTATTCTTGGCCAAGAATAAAAAGTCTCCTTCACTGCTTGATTGGCACTTGGTCTTGTTTTTTTCCCTCACAATTCTGAGAGGGACAAAGAACCCAGTTTAGAGGCAAGAAGTGGCAACAGACAGGGTAGGCCCAGGAGACGAAAGATGCTGCCTTGTTTGCTTGTGGCAGGAGAAGCCATCTTCCCTGGGGTCTTAGGGCTTCTGCAGACCTAGGCAAAGCCACTCCTGGTACTGGAGGCTGTATAGCTTTGGTGAAATCACTTTTATGAGTCTTCACTTTCTTTTGTGTGAATGGAAACATTATATCCTCTTTCCAGGGATTGTCCTGAGGTCTAGAATGGATGTGTAGGGTGTAAGCATGCTCTCAGTGGGAGGAGCCAACACTGCTCTACAGGAGGGAGGAGCCAACACTGCTCTACAGTGGGGAGGAGCCAACACTGCTCTACAGAAGGGAGGAGCCAACACTGCTCTACAGAAGGGAGGAGTCAACACTGCTCTACAGAAGGGAGGAGTCAACACTGCTCTACAGGAGGGAGGAGCCAACACTGCTCTACAGTGGGGAGGAGCCAACACTGCTCTACAGAAGGGAGGAGTCAACACTGCTCTACAGGAGGGAGGAGTCAACACTGCTCTACAGTGGGGAGGAGCCAACACTGCTCTACAGGAGGGAGGAGCCAACACTGCTCTACAGAAGGGAGGAGTCAACACTGCTCTACAGGAGGGAGGAGTCAACACTGCTCTACAGTGGGGAGGAGCCAATACTGCTCTACAGGAGCTTTGCCCTAATCCTTTCAGTGGGAGGAGCCAACACTGCTCTCCAGGAGGGAGGAGCCAACACTGTTCTATAGGAGGGAGGAGCCAACACTGCTCTACAGGGGGGAGAGGCCAACACTGCTCTACAGGGGGGAGGAGCCAGCACTGCTCTACAGGGCCTTACCCTAATGGTTTACCTACTTCTGTTGCTGTTCAGCTGGAAGTTCTGCCTCAGCCCCACTCCTCCCTCTCCAAACCGTGTCCCCTCAGAAAGACCACCAAAAGTCCAGGCTCCTCCCACAAAGCTCTAGACTGTGCCTACAGGGTATTTAAGCTTCTGGCCCTAGATCTGCCCCATGATTTCTCCCCCCTTCCCTATTTCATCTCTGGGGTGGGGCTGTGGCTGGAAAGGTCACCTGAGAGTGCTTGGTTCATCCTGGGCTTTTAATTCGGCTGATCTGGCTTATAGCAAGGGCGGAGAAACATGCTATCAGGGTTTCGAAAATACCTATCAGTTGCCTACACAACCCCATAGAAATTCTGCCCTGCCCTAACCCTGTTTATCTTGGAGCATGGGATGATTGGAGGCTAGAAGTTCCTCTTCGGGGCACTAGCCCAGACCTGTTGGAGTGAAGAGTCTGCCCGAGTGAAACCTCTAAGATTGGTTATGATCCCATCCATTTGCTTTAACACACTCCTCTCAGCTCCGTAACAGTTGACAACTGCCATGAAAACCAGGAAGAACCATTACTGTAAAACACAGCTTTTGCCCCAGAAAGAATACAAGATGGTTTATGATGAGCCAATTATGACTGACTATAGCCCCAGAACACAGGCACAGGCTACCCCAAATGACACTGTCCACCATGGGAGAGGTTATCAGAACTTTTATAGTCACAGAAGGAAACAGAACACAGATCAGTTAGTTGATTCACTGAGTACACTGCTGGGGACCAGCTAGGCAGCTCGCAGCCAAGCAGGGGACTGTTGCTGTGGGTTCCAGAGGCTGTCTGATGACACTCTTAGCTCTGGAGTAGGCGAAGGGCATTAATTGCCAGGAACGCACTCCACACATGTCCCCGGAATGTCAAAGGATGTTGCTGGTGCACTGCTATGGACTAATGATAACCTAGAACAATTTTGTCTTTCTATCTGTGACATTTCAATTCTCAGACACTATGGCGCCCCTCTGGTCACACACTTGGCTGAATTCCCTGCACAGATGCAAGTTTGGGTTCTTCAGAGGACTTCAGTTCACAGAACCAGAAGAGGTTGTGCAGGAATTCTGGGGGAATCCCTGCTTTTCTCTCCAGAGTGCACCCCCAACTCCTGTTGTTTAGAAAGAGTCTCACTGTGCAGCCCAAGCTGGCTCCAGACTAATCCTCCCGGTGCTGCCGTTATAGATGTGAGCAACCACACCTGCCTCTATTTTCTCGTTTGTTTTACTGCATCTATAACTGCCAGAGCCCTGAAGATTGAGATATTGGTAAGTGACTTCTCTCCCACTCTGATCTTGGCTCAGTCAGTTCTGAGAGGGAAACAGGACGGAGGTCAAAATTTGATAACCGATGAGTAAAGAGCCTAGGACGAAAGGGAATTGAGGAAGAGGAAGGTCCCGGAACATGAGCAGTTGGCTTACCTGAAGAAAAAAAAAAACAAGTTTAATCCCTGGCACCACACTCAACAGTCACGGTGATACAAACCTGTAATGTGTAATGCCAAAGGCCGGGAGGTAGAGGCAGGAGGATGAGAAGTTCAAGGACATCTTCAATTCTAGAGTGAGACCCTAGTGGTAGAGGCATTTGACAAAAGAAAAAGAGGATCTCACGTATCCTAAGATGACCTTGAACTTGCTGTGTAGCCAAGGATAACCTTGAACTCCTGGTCCTCCTGTCTCCATCTCTCAAGTGCTAGAAATCTGCAAGTTTCTTAGACCATGCAAATCCCATATGGCTAGTGTCTACACGGTGTGGGTGGGAACCCTCCTCCTGCAGGATTCGGTGACTGTCGAAGTGATGGAGAGTTGTTCATGTGATTGGCAGTCGTCGTATCTAGAGCCCGAATGCAAGAACACGCACCATCTTTGGTAAGTGTTTGAAGTTCTCTGAGGGACAGAGATTAAATATTTCAGTAATAATGTCCCCCTAAGGTTGAACAGTGTGGGCCATTATACAAGCACAAGATAATCTCAAACGTTAGACTAGAATTGAATTTTATTGCACAGAAGAAATTCTGGGCACAGTAAATCTTGTGAAGACCTGGATTGCTCACATTTTATATTTGTGCTTTTAAATATCATGCACTTAGTTTAAGAGCTAAATAACACATTTGTACATAAGAACAATCTAGCATTGTGTTTCCCTCCACTCAAGTGGGTTGAATTGACCTTTCAGGAAAGGTCAGTAGTCTCAACATTTACAGGATGGAATGCAACTTTCTAAGCTTTGGTTGGTGGGTAAGATTTTTATTTCAACTGGTAGAATTCTTTGGCCTGAAAAGCCTGAGAATTTTAAAAATTGAATTTCAAGAGCGTAAAAATGCCTGGCTTTCTCCCTGTGTCTGCCTTTTAAAACTAGATATAAGGAAGTACCAGAGGTAGAATTTAATATCATTGGAAAACAAAGGATTTGCAAGTCATAGATAGGTAAAAAGAAAGAAATCATGATTTAAACAACATTTTCTTAGGGACAGTTAGGAACAGAGGTGTTGACAGGAAGCTCATGCTTTCCTGTGTGATTTACTGTTAAGCTGGAAGAAAAGAGATTGTTTGGATGCCAGTCCCAAGTCATCAGACTCTCTCTGTCTCCCTTTCTCTCTCTTTCTCCCACATTCCCCGGCATATTTGTATTTTTCCACATTGCTAGAGTTTCTAGAATAATGGTAAAACCACAGACAATGTTGGCTTCATCACTTTTAATTCCCCAAGTACCGCTGGCTTCACGTGGCCTTCATAGCCGATTCTTTTATTCCAATTTGTTGTTTCTGAGATAAAGTCTCACTCTGGAGATCGAGCTGGCCTGTAACTCACACACAGCCCAGGATGGCCTTGAATACAGAGCAATCCTGCTGCCTCAGCCTCTCAAATACTGTCATCACAAGGATGAACCACCATGACTATCTTTATGTTTTGTTGTTGCTGCTGGTTTTGTTTGCTTGGTTGGTTTGGTTGTTTTTTTTTTTTTTTTTTTTTGAGACAGGGTTTCTCTGTGTATCCCTGGCTGACCTGGAACTCACTCTGTACACCAGACTGGCCTCGAACTCAGAGACCTGCCTGCCTCTGCCTCCTGAGTGCTGGATTGAAGATGTCTGCCACCCCCCACTCTACTTCCATGTCTGGGTTTTTATTCCAGTCTTAACTACTGGTATCAAGTCTCAGGTCACGTTTCATGTCATACGATGATATGTAGGTTACAGAATGGTGAGAAGGAGGTTAAAGGGGGTGAGAGACTCAAAGGTGCCATGTTGAAAGCAAGATGGGAGAGCTGATAGAGCCGAGTGGCTACAACCCAGTCAGCTCTTCAGGCTGAGGATCTCAGAGCACTGCGCAGCTTCCCTGGATC
Organism: Microtus pennsylvanicus; assembly: GCF_037038515.1. NCBI lineage: Eukaryota > Metazoa > Chordata > Mammalia > Rodentia > Cricetidae > Microtus > Microtus pennsylvanicus. The sequence goes on along the minus strand of NC_134587.1, from coordinate 50,326,052 downwards.
CAGACAAATGGCAAATGTGTGAACGTAGGGGTCGTGCTAAGCTGAAACCCTGGTGATAAACAGAGTCATGGGTTTGCCCCTGAGGGTCCTGTGGTCCTGCACCAATGGCCTAAGCATGGGCTGCCGGGTGCTGCAGTCCCTTGTTTTATGTGATCAAGATGTATTGAATAAGTTCGTGAGTCTGTTTAGTTCTGATGTGGATTTGCTGCACCTGTGTTCTCCTGGTTTAATTGACAAGTTCATGGCCGCCAATATCCTATTTGCGAGAAAAGTTGTTCATCAGTCTGTCCTCAAGATGCCTCCATCCTGCTTCCGTCTGTCTTGGGCAGAGAGCGGTCGCGTTAGCGGTACTAACGTTAGGAGCACAAATCACACATGGAGCCATTCTTCCTGGGGTTTGCACTCACAATGGAGCTAACTGGTGTCACCCAGGACAAGGCCAAGCCTGAGAGCAACTGTCCGATGTGGTATGGGGTGACACAGCACAGGGTACAGCTTTTCCCAGTCTGCCTCCTGGTTTCTGAGAGTGGGAACAACCAACGTTGTTCTTTTTAGAACACAGTCTAGAGGCTTTGCAGCTTAGGTAGGATCAAAACATAAGCGCTAGTGAGAAGAACGACATTTGGTGTTTGGGTTTATGTTTCTGTCTTGTTTTGAGAAAAGTCTCTCTCACGATGTAGCCCTGGCTGGTCTGGAACCTACCATTAGACCAAAGACCTCACAGAGATCTAACTGCCTCTGCATCTTGAGTGCTGGGATTGAGGTTGTGCACCACCATGCCCAGCCCAGTGTTCTTTTTTAGATGAGACCAGACTGTACTGCTCAGGGTACACCAACCGGTCTCTCTTTTGAAAATCACAGTGGAGAGTCCTGTAATCAGCCTGGCCTCAAACACGCGAGGTAGCAGAGGGTGGCCGTGGACGTCTAGTCCTCCTCCTACTGCAACACCACATCTATGTCTAACTGAACACTACATTTGCTTTACGAACAGGTTGAGCTCCCCCAGTTTGTTCCAATGACGGTGCCCATGTGTGTTAGTGCACAGGAGTTCTGGAATTCTCCCAGACCAGACTTTAGGCAAGTCCTCATAAGACAATGACTAAGTATGAGTAAGGGAAGTCTTTTTTTCATTCATTGCAAAACTGTTGATATATGTCTTAGTTGGTATTATGTTGTTATGAATAGACACCATTACCACAGCAACTCATTAGAGAAAGCATTTCTTTGGGGTTCACTTACAGTTTCAGAGGTTTTCCTACCATGCTAATGTAGGAGCATGGCAAACATGGTGCTTGTGAAAGACTTGAGAGTTCTATATCTGGAACTTCAGGCAACAGGAAAAAGACAGAGTCTGGGCCTGTCATGGGCTTCTGAGACCTCAAAACCTTCTCCCATTGACACACTTCCTCCAACAAGGCCACACTACCTAATCCTTTCAAATAGTACTACTCCCTTGTGACCAAACATTCCAATCTTTCAGTCTATACGGTCATTTCTATTCAAACCACTGCATTCCACTCCCTGGCCACAAAAGGTTTATCACATCATAATGCAAAAATACATCGAATACAACTTCAAAATTCCCCATAATCTATAACAGACTCAACACTAAAAGTCAAAGTTTAAAGTCTCTTCTGTAGGAGGAGGTTGCTTGTTGGTTCCCAGCTGCCCAGACTCCTGGAATAATTACACAGAAACTGTATTATTTAAATCACTGCTTGGCCCATTTCTTTAGCTTCTTATTGTCTAACTCTCACATATTAATCTAACCCATTTCTATTAATCTGCATATTGCCATGTGGCTGTGTCTTACGGGCTAAAGTTCCAGCATCTGTCTCCAGCAGGGCTACATGGCATCTCTCTGACTCCATCCTTTTTTTCTCCCAGCATTCAGCTTAGTTTTTCCCACCTAGTTAAGTTCTGTCCTGCTATAAGTCCAAAGCAGTTTCTTTAATCATTAATGGTGATCACAGCATACAGAGGGAAATCCCACATCACTCTTCTGAGAATCAAGGCAATGTCTTAGTTACAACCCGCCCATAAAATCAAAATAAAAAACCAATTCATGTGGAGTATTCACCAGAGAAGACTGCTTGGACATGGTTTAAGCCAAGACAATGTTTATTGTCTATCTATAATGCAACTACACTGGGTGTTCAGGATCCCATGTGAAGCCCCGAGTCTTTCTCAGGGTGTGCTTTAATCACAAAAACCATGTTCTGGCTTGACATACTTCCATGAACAAGAACAGTTAGCCAGAAAAGGAACTACAGAAGCCAAAAGCCAAAGCTAATACACTTAGAGACTTTCCCAAAACTAGGGGCTTTGATGGATTAGGTCTTTGTTTTTGTTGTTGTTAGGTGATGCTGTCTATGTGCTGAGTTTTACAGCCTGAATGTCACTTCCCCATGGAGTCGGTTATGCCAAGGCTTGGGGGAATCTATACTAAGGTCTGGGTCCCTGTTACAGATCACATATTTCCAATATACAGTGGCACAGAAGTGAGGAAATACTGAACCAAAGCAAGAGTGAAAACTCTCAGCTCTTTATCTATCACCATCTACCTGCATGCTTCATGCTTCTGTCATATCCATGGACAACACCTCTAAAACTGTAAGCAGAGAAAACTCCAAATTCTGCATGTCATGTCTGACATCAAAGTGCTCTTCAGAACTTCAACTCCTTTCAGGTTTGTGGACTGCAAAGTGCTTCTCTCTCTTGGGCTGGTTCCATACCCTGTTATCAACTGTCCTTGGTTGATATCCTGCAACACTGGCATCTTCAACATCATGGGTGTCTCCAGTGCAATCCACACTTCACTTTCACCACACACACAATGGCCTCTCTTGACCTCCATTCAGGGACAACCCTGATACATGCCTTGCCTCAACAGCTTTTCTTAGCTGCAGAGGGATATTCCACAACCCCTGTCTTGCACCCTGGACTCGAAAACCAGACCACATGGCAGAACCTGCCAAGTTCTGCTACTTGCTGGGACTGGAACATGCCCCCCTCTTCAATTACATATATATCAGCTTTCTGTTGTTTGTGGTTTCCTTTCCTGTTTAAAGTTTTCTTTAATTCCTTTTCGTAAATAAGCTGGGTGGGGTCTTTCCCAGAAGACACCCCACCCTTTTATTCCATTTAACACCAGGCTTTTCTTTAAATATTTATCTCCTTGAGCCTGGACTTAGTTCCATTACATTTCCTGGTGCTATCTTTTTCCCTCAAAGTGTATATTTTCTATTTTTTCTTTGTCCACTTGCTCCTTTTCATTGTAGATCTACATAAGAGTGACCACTAGTAACCGAATCACTCATCTCTAGTAACAGTCAGTACTAAGCTGTCTTGAAATCTCCTCTGCCAAGACCATAATCTACAACTCTTTGATTTAACCTCAGGCAGATTTTTTTTGGGACAAGGGCAAAAAGCAGTCACATTCTTTGTCAAAATATCACAAGAACAGTCTCTAGGCCACTTAGGAATATTCTTCCCTTCAGAAACTTCTTGATCTGGGTCCCCCAAATCAAATTGTCCTCAGGGCTGTCATCCAGGCTCCTATAGTGTGGCACATTAAGCCCTGCTTAATTTGTTCAACTGCTTTCCTAACCCAAAATCTGTTCCTCCAACAGGCAAGATGATCAAGCTGTCACAGCAATGCCCTACTTCTTGGTACCAACTTCTGTCTTAGTCAGTGCTCTACTGCTGTGAAGAGACACCATGACCATGGCAACTCTTATAAAAGAAAACATTTAATTGGGGCTTATTTACAGTTTCAAAAGTTTAGTCCATTATCAGCATGACAGGAAACATGGCAGTGTGCAGGCAGACATGGTGGTGGAGGAAGAGCTGAGAGTTCTACATCTAGATCCACATTCAGCAGGAAGAGAGAAAGTTTGGATTTAGCATGGGCTTCTAAAACCACAAGCAAAGCCCACCCCCAGTGACACAGGTCCTCCAACACAGTCACACCTCCTAATCTTTTCAAATAATGCCACTCACTGGTAACCAAGTATCCAAATCTATGAGCCTCTGGTAGCAATTCTTACTCAAACTATTATAGCATACATCAGGTTTAAACACTCTGAGTTTATAACAATCAAAGCACTATGCCCCGAGGTATGATTCTAATACTGTATCTCAGTGTTTGGCTTAGGATGTGGTAGCCATTCACACTTTTCAATATTTCTGTCTTGGTTACTTTTCTACTGTAATGATCTGTCCTGTCTCTTTAAGAGGCAAGCCCCACCCACTCCTCCCCCTCACATGTGCTGAGGCAGGCAGATCTTCCTAGCTTCTTGCAGCCCTAGTCTCTTCCTTTTCCATCCCCCTCTCACAGAGGCAGCTTCTGTCTCTTCCCACTTCTCTCCTTCCCCCTTCTCTGTTTCTCTCTCTCTCTCTCTCTGTGTCTCTCTCTCCTGACTCTGTCTGTCTGTCTCTCTCTGCCCTTCTCCCCTTCTCCCCTTTCCCCTCCATAACTCACTAAATAAATATCCAACCTCACTCTGCATGGTGTGCCTATCTATCTGTCTCTTGCCCACTGTGTGGCTCCCTGCCTGGGACTGTAGTAATATGAGCGGCGGGGCTGCGTCCCCAGCACCCCACTGCCCGCATGGCTAGCTTTACCCGAAATAATTACACTGTATTCTTTTAATCACTGCTTGGCCCTTTTCTATCTAGCCTCTTCTAGGCTAATTCTCACATATTAATTTAGCCCATTTCTAATCATCTGTGTAGCGCCCCTAGGTGCGCTTACCAGGAAGATTCTAGCCTATGTCCATCCTGGGTCGGAGCTTCATCGCGTGCGTCTGCCTGGGAGCTGGGAGCATGGCATCTCTCCGAGGCATCTGTTCCCGAGAGGAGAGCTGTGGAGTCTGAGCTCACTTCCTCTTCCTCCCAGCATTCTGTTCTGTTTACTCCTCCCACCTATCTTCTAACCAATGAGGACCAAGCAGTTTCTTTTTATTTAACCAATGACCTTCCTCCATCATGGGACCAGCCACCTTTAAAGACCTGTGATGTGGTCTTGTGTCATGCTCATTGATGCTACTTGGGGAACTGTGCCATCCCTGCCTGGGACTGGCTGCTCTTGGGACCTGCTGTGCACTGCTGCTGCTAGGGTACCTCCAATGTTTCTGCCACTGCAGCCACTTGGGGATCTGCAGCATTTTACTTAATCCATTACATCTATGAAGAGACACCATGACCAAAGCAGCACCCTCTTCTGGCCTCCAAAGGCACTGCATGCTCATGGTACACATGCATACATGCAGGCAAACATGTATACACACACATAAAATAAACCCAAAAGTGAAAACTCATAAATGTTCATATACTGTTCTTTTTTATAACATGTCCATTAGATATCATAGCTCTTTCATATTTCTTTCTTTTTTTTCTTTGTTTATTTTGAGCCACACAGTGGCTCAGGCTGGCCTTGAACTAATAAAAATTCTCCTGCTTTTACTCTTCAAGTTCTGGGATGATAGGGTACGAGCCACCATGCTTGGTGTGCTGACTAATTTTGTGTCAACTTTATATAAGCTAGAGCCATTTGGAAAGAGGGAACCTCAACTGAGAAAATTCCCCTAACCAAATTGACTTGTGGGCAAACCTTTTGGTGATTTCTTGATTGATGGTTGATATGGAAGAGCTCAGCTCACTGTGGGTGGTACTCCCCCTGGGCAGGTGGCGCAATCCATAGAGGATGAGGTGGTAAGCTGCACTCCTCCATGGTCTCTACTTCAGTACCTGCCTCCTGGCTCCTGCCCTGTCTTCCCTCAGTGATGAACTGTGATGTAGACTATGAGCTGAAATAAACCCTCTTTTGGTCATGGTATTTATCACAGCAACAGAAACCTTCATTAACGTCTAAGACATTGCATCTCAATGTTTCTGCTTTGCTAAGGTCTAGTTAACGTGCTTTGGCAGAGGTGTGCATCTGTGCTGCAGGCAGCTTGTCTGTCTATATGTGGGGAGGCATTGCCATGCTATCTGTGAGCACAGGTATATGGCCAGTGGTTGGGATAGTGATGGTGCACCACAGGGTTAGTATATGATAGCGTGACAGAGGCTCCCTGACAGACAGCTCCATGACATGTCTGAGATGGGCTAGCCACTCTGTGACAATGTCACAGTTGCAGATAGGATCATAGGTGAAAGGTTAGCTTTTCTGCTGGGTACAGGTTTTGACGTCACCAAGACTATTACTGCTTCCACGTTCAAGACACTAGTAGAGTCCATATGGCAAACTCATTCATATTCCTGGTTACAGGGGCAGAGACGGCTGGTTTTCTGCAGCTGTAACGTTTCTCTACGTCATTTTGTCAATAGGCATTTCTCTCTCGCCAAGATTTCCTGTGGGGAAACACTGCCTTTAGTTTAGTTTTGGTGTGTGCCTTAGGTTCTTTCTGTTTCTATATCACTTTCCTTTTTCTTTTTTTTTTAGTTTTTTGAGACAAGTCTCTGTCCTGGCTCTTCTAGAACTTGCTGTGCACATGGGGTGGGGGCGAGTGTTCCTTGCACCTGTCACAGCTGGCAGGGAAATGAACTGTGAAGACGGGAGGATGAAAACTCAAGTTTAGCCTGACATAGCTGGTCTGGATCAAACGCCCAGAGTGGTGGGGCTCCACCTTCCTAATGCTGCAACCCCTAATCCAGTCACACAGTTGTGGAGACACCAACCACAGGTTATTTTTGTTGCTACTTCATGACAATAGTTTTCCTACTGTTATGAACTGTAGTAAATATCTATGTCTTCTGATGGTCTTAGGCAGCCCCAATGAAAGGATCACTCGATCCCGACAGGGTCATGAGAACCACTGTTAGGGCGTGTGATGCCGGGCAGTTCACTGTTAGCATGTTTAAACACAGCACAATTTGGAAGAAAGTTTCCAGGCAGCAATCATCAAGCTCCAGTGCACAATAAAGCTTAAGGTGGGATTACACAGAAACTCCTCTACCAAACGTTAATCCCACCAATCGAGAACAAGAGCAATACCACAGTTTAAAACTGCATTTGAAGCAAGTTTTATTAAATACTGGCCAGGTAGAAAGGCTCTGGCCAGGTCCATCTCTAGGTTTCCAGACGATGGCCCCGAATGAGTATTTCCCATCAGGTCCAATCAGGGGCAAGAATACATCCTGACATATTTCCTACCTGTGAGCCTCCCGCCCACATGTGATGAACACGCTCAGTGCAAACAAACTTGTTTAGGGGAGTGAAAACATGTGACTTGTTATCCCCTCTAAATAATAGCATCCAGTATTTCAGGAGCTGGCTGTCCTTGGGTAAGGGGCTTGCAGATCAGAGGCGTTGCCGCCTGGCATGGATCCCTAAGGCATGGTAATTAAAACTTAAGATGCAACTTTGGCTCTCACGAAGGTACATGTGAACATGATGGTGGGTCCTATAGCTTGAGGGCCTGGGACCTGGAGATTGTGTGGAGGTCAGCAGGCTATGAACTACATGTGACATCTCCCCTAAGGATGGGCTCTATTGACTGGGAGCTTAAGGTTTAGTGAGGTTAAAGTCTAGGATAATGTTCTGGGGTATTTGGGTGAGGTCTGTCTCTACAGATTGCAAAGGTCACTGGGTTTAACAACATCTCCTCTCAGCTTTCTCAGTGGAAAACAGAAGTTTATTTCCTCCATTGGTGAGATACCCTTCATGATTATAATTCCTGGTTTCTTCAGTGTTTACCTGTGAGCATATGTCCCTATATGGAGACCAGGCTGGTCTTGAACTCACAGAAATGGGTTAATTTAAGATATAAGAGCTAGGTAGAAATAGCACCGAGTCATCAACCAAACAGTGTTGCAGTTAATATAGTTTCTATGTAATTATTTGGGATCCTGAATGGCAGAGGTTATGTCTCTAAGTGCTGAGAGTGCAGCCAGGACAGATGGAGAAGAAGGTGGCTCCTGGAAGGCTGTCACCTGCTGGTAAGTTTCTGGCATCTGTCTCCTTTGGCAGCCAAATGGTGTCTCTCTGACTCTGCCTACTTTCTCTCTATATCTCTGTTTGGATTTCCTGCCTGGCTTTATTCTGCTAAACCATTGGCCAAAACACCTTTATTAACCAATGGTAATAAAACAAATTCACAGTATCCAGAGGGGAATCCCACATCATTTTGTGAAACCCTGAACAATGCTTTGTGTCTGGTTATACATCTCTGTTGCTATGGCCCACTTTCTGGGGTTTTTAATAGCTTGATCTAGACCCACCCATTTTAAATTATCTTTAAATTTTGTGGGTTCACAATTTATTGCTCTCCAGAATTATGTGTGTGTGTATGTGTGTGTGTGTGTGTGTGTGTGTGTGTGTGAGAGAGAGAGAGAGAGAGAGAGAGAGAGAGAGAGAGAGGAGGAGGAGGTGTGGCTATGTACACACATGTGTTAAAGCATGTGTGAGGTGCACTGGCATGGCCATATGTGAGGAAGTTGATGCTGGCTCATTCTCCACTTGTATACTGAGGCAAGGTCTCTTGATGAACCTAAGCCCCCAATTGACTAGTTTAGCTAGCTTGCCCTAGGGATCACCTGAGGGATCACCAGTCTCTGCCTCCTACATATTGGGATGTGTAGTGTAATCCTGGCTGTCCTGGAACTCACTCTGTAGACCGGGCTGGCCTCGAACTCACAGAGATCCACCTGCCTCTGCCTCCCGAGTGCTGGTATGCACCACCATCTCCAAGTCTAGCTGTTCTTCTTGCCTATTAAAATAGTTTCTCAGCTCGGCAGAGTATAACTCTACAGAGTCCTTCCCTCTCTTTAATGTGTGTGCGTGTGTGCGTGCACAAAGTATTGCTATATAGCTCAAACCCATCTTAAATTCATTGTTTAGCCCAGGCTAGCCTTCAGACCACAGTTATCCTCCTGCCTCAGCTGCCTGCCCTAGGCCTGGCGATAGGCCACCTTACGTGTGAAGTCCTAGGCATGTGCTGAGGCTTGCTCCTCTTCCTGCTCCTTGGTCTACTTCCTTTGCCAACTAATTCCTTAAGAGCTGCGAGCCTCCACAGTGAGGGCAGGGTGCCTCCCCGCCTCCATCCAGCACCCGAGTGAGACAAGTGTTACTATGGAAGGTAGTTGGATTATACCACAGTGTGAGTCAGACCTTAGGAAAGAGCTGCGTGCTCCAAGTCTGATGATGTGACTTTGGTAGGGTTTCATATTTTATCTTCACCACCAAATGGTTTATTTGACTTGAAAAAACAAAATAAGTCTTTATGTATTGCCAATTATTTTTTTGCCAGTAGTGTTTTACTCCCTGGCTTCTTTCTTCAATGGACGGAACCCTGCCAGTTGCATTAACTGCTGCGGGTGAACTGTCCAGAAGCTAGATGGATGCATTAATGTCTCTCCTCACATATTAACTCTCAGGTCACAGCTAACACTTGCACAAATGCTATGTTACAGAACGACAGGGAAAGGGCGTATGAGGCTGAAGGGCTCGAGGGTGCCTTAGTAAAGACAAGATCAGAGAGCCAATGAAGAAGCGGAGTCCCCACAGGTCACATTCTTGACATAACAACATGGTCACAGACATGCTGTGGCACCAGATGCCAAAGGCCAGCACAGGTTTGACGGGGAGGCTGGTTCCAGGCTTCCTGGGTCCTGGTGAACAATAGTAAGTCAAGCAGGTGACACCCTGCCCAGGGGACAGCGTCACAGGTCCTCATCTGCCAACCATGCTGTGTGTGCAGAGGGCCGGATGATGGTTGGTGGATGGTTGTCCCCAGGGCTCCTTTCTGTGAAGACTGATCTTGTCAACCTGGCTGTGTCTGCAGTCAACTAAAGTGGCTGTGCACGCCCGTGAGGAATCTTCTTCACTGCGTCATTGGGAATGGGCCACACTGTCTGGTGGCAGCCACATGAAAGGTCATGAAAGAAGAAAGCTGTTGCTTTTTGCCTGTTTGCCTTCACTCTCGCTGGCAGGTTCATCTCTTCTGTTGCTGACGCTCTACTTTGCTGGGATTAGAACCTACTCCTTCAGGATTCCAGTGTGGACTGAAGACCAGCAGCCCTCTAGGACTCCCTGTGACTCCTGTGCCACACTAGGGCTTCTGAGACATCCAGTTTCATAGACTTAACAGCTCCTTGCCACTTTATTGGGAAATTGTTATTTGTGAGTACCTGGACCACAGCCACATCCTGTACGTGACTCTAGTGAATCTGTTAACACACACACACACACACAGTTACACACACCAGATACACACAGACACATACACACACCCAAGCACATATCCACACAGGCACACACACACATACCAGATACAGGCACACACCTCTCACACAGTTACACACACCCACAGACACATATACACACACCCAGACAGGCACAGACACACACCATAGATACACACAGGCACACACAACCCACACACAGTTACACACACCCATAGACACACACTCAAGCACACACCCAGACAGGCACATACACACACACACCATAGATACACACAGGCACACACACACACTCCACACAGTTACACACACCCACAGACACATACACACATCCAAGCACATACCCTCACAGGTACACACCACAGATACACACAGGCGAGCACACACACAAACACACACACACACACACACACACACACACACACTCACTCTAGTAATTCAGTTATGTTCCTTTGGAGAACCCAGACTAACACACCTCTCTTTATCTCTATCACTCATTTAAGGGGAATCACATTGCTCATTGATCTGTTGGTTTTAGGAAGTTTGTGGTGGCCTGAGCTATCTGGTGTGGTTTTGATATACCCAATGTGTCCATGTGTTCCTGATTTAATTTGGCAAGTTCATAGGAGGCAATATCTCATTTGTTTAAATAAGTAACTTACTCAGTACCTCATGATTTGCTCTGGACAGGTGTATGTAGGGATAGCACACACATGTAGGGACAGCACACACATGTGGGGACAGCACACATGCATTGGGGACAGCACACACATGTGGGGACAGCACACGTGCATTGGGGATAGCACACATGTAGGGACAGCACACATGCATCGGGGACAGCACACACATGTGGGGACAGCACACACATGTGGGGACAGCACACACATGTGGGGACAGCACACGTGCATTGGGGATAGCACACATGTAGGGACAGCACACATGCATCGGGGACAGCACACACATGTGGGGACAGCACACATGCATCGGGGACAGCACACACATGTGGGGACAGCACACGTGCATTGGGGACAGCACACATGTAGGGACAGCACACATGCATCGGGGACAGCACACACATGTGGGGACAGCACACATGCATTGGGGACAGCACACACATGTGGGGACAGCACACATGCATTGGGGACAGCACACACATGTGGGGACAGCACACATGCATTGGGGACAGCACACACATGTGGGGACAGCACACACATGTGGGGACAGCACACACATGTGGGGACAGCACACATGCATTGGGGACAGCACACACATGTGGGGACAGCACACACATGTGGGGACAGCACACACATGTGGGGACAGCACACATGCATTGGGAACAGCACACACATGTGGGGACAGCACACACATGTGGGGACAGCACACACATGTGGGGACAGCACACACATGTGGGGACAGCACACATGCATCGGGGACAGCACACACATGTGGGGACAGCACACGTGCATTGGGGACAGCACACATGTAGGGACAGCACACATGCATTGGGGACAGCACACACATGTGGGGACAGCACACATGCATTGGGGACAGCACACACATGTGGGGACAGCACACATGCATTGGGGACAGCACACACATGTGGGGACAGCACACATGCATTGGGGACAGCACACACATGTGGGGACAGCACACACATGTGGGGATAGCACACATGTAGGGACAGCACACATGCATCGGGGACAGCACACACATGTGGGGACAGCACACATGCATTGGGGACAGCACACACATGTGGGGACAGCACACATGCATTGGGGACAGCACACACATGTGGGGACAGCACACATGCATTGGGGACAGCACACACATGTGGGGACAGCACACATGCATTGGGGACAGCACACACATGTGGGGACAGCACACATGCATTGGGGACAGCACACACATGTGGGGACAGCACACATGCATTGGGGATAGCACATATGCATTGGGGACAGCACACACATGTGAAGACAGCACACGTGCATTGGGGACAGCACACATGTATTGGGGACAGCACACACATGTAGGGACAGCACACATGAACTGGGACAGCACACACATGTGGGGACAGCACACACATGTGGGGACAGCACATATGCATTGGGGACAGCACACACATGCATCAGGGACAGCACACATGCATTGGGAACAGCACACACATGTGGGGACAGCACACACATGCATTGGGGACAGCACACACATGTGGGGACAGCACACACATGCATTGGGAACAGCACACACATGTGGGGACAGCACACACATGCATTGGGGACAGCACACATGCATTGGGGACAGCACACACATGCATTGGGGACAGCACACACATGTAGGGACAGCACACAGGCTTGAAGGATTTGGAGGATTGGTGTAGGAGGTCCTTTTGTTTATGTATTGCTTTCTTTAGTTAATCAATAAAGAAACTGCTTGGCCTGATAGGGCAGAACTTAGGTGGGCGGAGAAGACAGAACTAAATTCTGGGAGGAAAAAAGCAGGGTCAGAGAGAACCACCATGGAGCTACCAAAATCAGACATGCTAAATCTTTCCTGGTAAACCACAACTTCGTGGTGATATACAGATTAACAGAAATGGGTTAAATCAAGATATGAGAGTTAGCCAATAAAAGGCTAGAGATAATGGGCCAGGAAATGTTTAAATGAATACAGTTTCTGTATGATTATTTCGGGTGTAAGCTAGCTGGGCGGCTGGGAAGACAACCAGCCTGCTCACTCCTGTTACAGAGAACAATTGTAGCTTGCTCCTTCTACTCTGGGGGTTCCAGAGATTAAACTTAGGTCCTTGGATTTGGTGGCAAGCACTTTTACCTGCCAAGCCATCCTGCAACCCCAGGATTGGCACACAATGTAGACTCATTCAGCCTCAGTGTTGGCGCCCTCAATGGAGCACACTGTTGTTTATAGATGGATCACTCAGGACAAGGCCCAGCATTGGCGCCCTCGATGGAGCACATTGCTGTTTATAGATGGATCACTCGGGACAAGGCCCAGCACTGCTAGGTGACATAACAGCATTTGTGCAGCCGGATACATTCACATTCTCTTTCCTCTTTTCCTTTGTCTTTGTTCCTTCATGTCCTCCCTCCCTCCCTCCTTCCCTCTCTCCCTTACCCCTTCATTTCCTCTGTCTTTTTGTCTACCTCTTTCTGTCTCCTTCCCTTTCTTTCCCTTCCCTTCTGATGCCATTTTCCAGCAATGGCTGGTGCCTGCCATTTGAAACAGAACTCCATTCTGTCATGCCATCTTCCCTGGTTAGGGACACCTTACTAAGGATGGGCTAACACCGAGTCTCTGGTCTTTTCTGTAAACATCTCCACCAGGTCCCCTCAGCTGTGCTGTACCCTCACTGTCTCCTACAGGGACCTAGGCCACCTCCATGGTACAATGGCTACGTATCTTTTACCTGGTACCTTTCCCAGTGCTCTGCTTACCTCCTTCTTCCTAGATATGTGTCTCACATTTACTGTGCACGCCTGCAGATTAATGAATAACGGAGTATTTATGCTTTTGAGTCTTTATTAAAACACCTCCCAACTCATGCTGGACCTGGGAGTTTCCACACCTGTCCCTGGCTAAGGGGCCAGGGAAATGCCCTAGGAACAGATTCTAGTTCTGAAAACCCCAAGCCTGTGGTTTCGACGCACTTACTTCCCCACCTAGGTCTCACTTCTGCATCTGTCTATGAAGGTAGGGCTGACCATCTTTGGGGATCTAGAGCTTTCTGGCTCCGCAGAAGTGTGGGCTCTCTTCCTTAGGTATTTCTGTGAGAAATGTTCACAGTCAAGGTTATCTTATTTGAGATTTTCTGGATTCTCAGCTAGCAGGAGTGAAGGGCTTTTCCCCTCCCATGCCCCCAGTGTTTTGTTTGGTTTTTGTCTTCTGCCTCAGTTCTGCTTGGGCTATGAACCTGCACCTCCTTGGGTTTTGGCTTTCTCATCATGGGACCCATGTCCCTGGAGCTCTCCTCTCAATGTTGATTGCAGTTGTCCTGGCGTGATGCAGTAAGTGGTTTGTGGTTTACCATCTGCCTCTTACTGGGATGCCACCTCCTTCCGGGCTGTGACTGCCTGCCTTGGTCTCCTCCATGTATGCTCCTTGTGATATTTGTAAGAGAATGAAGTGATCACAAAGGGAAGACCTCTGCCTCAAGCGAAGGTCCATCGTGGAGGGGTGGACGGCGGCCCTCTCACCTCTGCCTCTTGAATGCTGGGATTGTAGATGTGTAACACTGTGCCTGGCTCTCAAGAAATCCTCAAGCAGGGTATAATGGTTCTCTCCTGTAATTCTAAGCACTTGGGAGGTAGAGGCAGGAGTTCAGGAGCAGCTGAAGTCACATAACAAGTTCAAAGCCAACTGGAGCTACTCAAGATGCTGTCAAACAAACCAAAAGGCTTTGGTGAGGAGGATCTCAGAGAGGGGAAACCATGATTAGAATATAGGGTATGAAACATTATTTTAATAAAAACAAAACAAAAACAACAAAGTCACATCCTGTGTAATGGACAGAGCGATCCAAACATTATGTTCTCCAACGTGGTGATGAGAAGTGGGAAATAATGCACTCGGCAGCTGGCATTCACTGGTTTAACGGAGGCTACTAAGGAGCTGCGGTGAGCATGTCTGCAACTGATCTCCAGCAGAGGGCCCGTTGGACCGGCTGACATCCTACTCGGGGTTACTATTGCTGTGATAAAATACCATGCCCCACAGCAAGCTGGGAAGAAAATGGTTCAGTACAGGAACTCAATCAAGGGAGGAACCTGGAGGCAGGAGCTGAGACAGAGGCCATGGATGGGTGTTGCTTTCTGCCTGCTCCCCATGACTTGCTCAGCCAGGACCATCAGCCCAGGGATGGCCCCCACAAGGGGCTGGGTCTTCCTGGATCAATCACTAAGCCTTACAGGTTTACCCACAGCCTGATCTTATGGAGGCATTTTCTTTCTTTCTTTCTTTTCAAAGCTTAAGTCCCATTTTATTTTTCCAAGGTTTTTTCTTCTATCTTTATAAAGCCACTTTACATGGGCTTTGGTGGAGGTCGTGGTGCAGCACCAGCAGGTCTAAATCATGGTCGGGGTGTTAGGTCCTTCCGAGCTTCCTGAGATCGATTCCTGACTACCTTGCTATGAATAGCACAGCTCACACAGTAATGCAGCTTGACATAGAGTTTGGGGAGCACATAAGCGTAGAAGATACTCGCTTCGGATATGTCCCTGATAGCAGCGGCCTCTACGATGTTCCGAATGACGAACTTCTTAATGGCCTTGTCCTTGGGCAAGCAGCGGATGCAGTTAGTGCAGCTAATTGGCTGCACATGGCCGCTGCCCTTTTTGGCACAACCGCCGTTTCTTTTTTTTTAGTCATCTTGGAGCCAAGTCCTGAAAGAGCTGGAGGCATTTTCTTAACTGAGGTTCCCTCCTCTCAGATGAGCCAGTACAACCGCCTATACTCCTCATTCCTGGGCTGATGCGTTAGGCCCATGACTCCATTCTCCCATTGCTTTACTTCACTGGGGTTTCCCAAGTGCTGCAATAGCACTTGGTGAGTGTGTAGGCTCTGTTCATCCCTCAGGAATCCGAGCAATCCTTTGTTCCTTTTCCTTTAGCATGGGACACTCAAAAACATGTGCCATATTCAGAACATCGAGTTACAATTCCGCTGCAGGAAAGTATTAAAAAGTTTATTTCTTCGTCTATGAAAATGATGTTCAAGGGCTGGAGAGATGACTCAGTGGTAAGGAGCACATGAAACTCTTGCAGAAAGAAGTGTTACAGTTCTGAGGGGACATGTTACAGCGCTGCTCCAGGGTGGGGAGGTTCCCCAAAGTGTTAGAGCAGTCGGGAGCCAAGGAGTACCAGGTGGAGGGAAGGGGCAGCTGAGATTAAATATGCTAGGTGGCAGAAGCCGGCAGAAACACATGACCAGTACACACTTCCCACTTTGGCGAGGTGGTCCCTTCCCAGCAAGGAGATGGGACAGGTTGGTACCACTAGGAAGGAATGGGTGAGGAGAATACCTCTAAATGTATAGCTAAGTGGTGGGGTTTGGTGAATTTGGTAAAGCTGTCCCTCTACTTCAACGATAGAGGAAAGAGGAGAAGTGGGTGCTACTAGTTATAAATATAAGGTGGGGGTCCAGTCCCACGAGAGGTAGTGGTGGGCCCTCCGAGGCCTGGCGGGTTCCTTTAGTGGGTGGGAGACCACAGCAGGTGAGAGACAGACAGATAGATAGATAGATAGATAGATAGATAGATAGATAGATAGATAGATAGATACACCATGCAGAGAGTTGGGGTATAGAGTTTATTTAGTGTGTTATGGAAGGGGAAGGGAAAGGGGAAAGGGAGGAGTAGGGAGAAGGGGGAAAGAGAGGCAGAAGCTGCCTCTCCAGAAATAGGACGGGGCGAGGGGCGAGGGGAGGCAGTAGTTACCTCTTCAGAAGAGGAATAGAAAGAGAGAGAGCAGGCAGGAGAGGAGGCAGGAGATCCAAGGGGGAGGTTGGGAGTGGGCAGGGCTTGTCTCTTAAAGGGACAGGGTACCCAGGTGACAGACCAGGCCAGAAGATTACAATATTCCCATCTTTTTCTTATAATAAAAAGTCAGGAGTTAGGCAGAACAGGTTAAAGGAATTGGGACAGCAGATTCTCAAGACTGCTTCCTGCTTATTTGTGGGCATCAAAGTCTTTCTTGGGGGTGGGCTGAGAAAGCTGGGTGCTGGTCACATCCTGGGGTAGCTGGTAGCTTTACTTCTGTCCAGGGTTTGTGGTGTGGAACTGTCCGGTGTCTCTTGGTCCTGGCAAGGTGTTGGCAGAGCAGAGGACAAAGTTAAGTTGAGGAAGAAAAAATTTTCAGGAGCAGGGAACTGAGAGGGGTGTATCTGACCTGTTTAAGGTGGATCCTGAAAGATCTCCGGAGCAGGGAGTCTCTCACTCAACTCTCGGGATAACCAGACCGTCCTTGCTGCAATCACATGAGGTTTATTGACAGGACAGGAGCCAGTGCACTGGGGCCAAAACTCATTTCCCACGCAGGGGTAGAGAGTTTGACCCTGAGTAGCTGGGAGAAGGGGTATTTAAGGGAAGAAACCACAACCCAGTAATCCAAAGGGTGTAGGGAGGGCGTCATTGGAAAATTCCAAAAATACCAGTGATCATCACAAGGGGGTAACTCCCTGTTTCTCAAGATTATAATCTAACTTTGTCTTCAGCTAGTTTCTGAAACAGAGTCACTGTACTGGCTAACCTAGATTTTTGGCTCTTCTCTTTCTGCTAGACTTTTGGCTCTATTTTTCCTG
Organism: Microtus pennsylvanicus; assembly: GCF_037038515.1. Taxonomy (NCBI): domain Eukaryota; kingdom Metazoa; phylum Chordata; class Mammalia; order Rodentia; family Cricetidae; genus Microtus; species Microtus pennsylvanicus. The sequence goes on along the minus strand of NC_134587.1, from coordinate 50,308,556 downwards.
CTAGAGGGGTCTGGATTTATCTGGATCTTTCAGTCCTTCAATTTGGCTCCCTGGAACTCACAAGAATTCCTTGAGTTTGTGAAAACAGAAGTTTTCGACACATACATTGAATAAACAGCAACATATTTATGTCAGAATGACTGGGACAGATGTTTTTGCATAATGAAAATATCTTTTAAGACTATGAAAGGCAGAGTGAGAGAGAAATTTGATAACTTGTATTTGTCCTCACACCTTTATAACTTGCAGGTACACACCTTAATAACTTGCATTTGTATATCTTAAAACACCTTTTATTTAGAAATTGTATTTAAATTTATTTGGTGAGTTTATGCTTTTTTTTTTAAAACAAAATCTCTCAGCTGTCAAACTGCATCAGAGATTTTTTTTTTTTTTTTTTGGTTTTTCGAGACAGGGTTTCTCTGTAGCTTTGGTGCCTGTCCCGGAACTAGCTCTTGTAGACCAGGCTGGCCTCGAACTTCCAGAGATCCACCTGCCTCTGCCTCCCAAGTGCTGGGATTAAAGGCGTGCGCCACCACCGCCTGGCTGCATCAGAGATCTTTAAGGATAAAATTTGACTTGAGTTATTGATTAAACAAACAACAGAGAACTTACTTGGGTGTCTTCCTAGGGCCTTTTCTCAGGGTCCTCCATGGTCATGAGGATCATATTTGCTTTTTGTTGTTTAGCACAGGGCCTGACAGGTTTTAGAAGATCCTGTGGGTTAGAAAATCCATAGGAAGACAAGCCTACCTTGACCTGAGCAGTTAGGCTGTCGATTCCAATCATTCTGTCCACTGTCTGGAGATACTCAGTTAAGATAAAAGGCGGTTTTTCACATGGTTGGCGCTTGGCAGTTGATGAAGCAAATTTCAGATGGACAGACATTGTTCTGTGCCCATCTGTTATCTTTGGAGGAAACAGAGTGCTGCTGCTAGGAGCCAACCTGTCTCTCTGTTATGAAAAGTCTTTTAATAATTAAACATTTAAATGCCATATTCTTCAGATCTCTGAGTGTAGGGGCCTAGAATTGTGGGCCCATTTTTACACTGTTTGACGGTTAGAGAATTTTGAGCAACCTACAAGGCCAAGGTGCAATTTGTACCTTTTACCCAGGAGGTAGGTGCCTGGCTCTTTAATAGTAAAACAACCTGATGCCATCCCAACAAGTGGTCAGGATGTGCTAATGTCATTTTGCTCCTCCTACTGTAAACTAGGAGGTCGCCTGGGGAAGAGGTGTTTTAGTCTACTTGACAAAATAGGCGTAGGCATAACAAATAGATATAAACAAGACATGGCCTAAATCATTCACCACCACCACCACTCCCTCTACCTAAGAAACTATGCTAATAAAGTTTGTAACCTTCCCCCTCAGTTCACCTTGATATAAAAGCTGTTTGAAAAATAAACATGGGTGATTTCAGGATTTAAATGATCACTAAAACTCCCTTCCAATTCTGTTGTCTAAATTGTGTCTTCATGTATTCCCACACCTCCCCTCTGGTACAATAATTAATTTATGTTGGGGCTGGTCCCTGATATCTGAGCAATTGAGGGCTGTTTATCGGGTATAGATAAGTTATGATCATGGTATAGGATCTGCTTGGTTTCGAACTTAACGGGTAAGATTTGTACTTGTGAAAGACAAAGAAGAAAAGACTGTTTGCAATAGAAGCTTAGCGGTAGAACTTAACAATAGTGGAGAAAGCAGGTTTGGATCACCTATACAGTATTTTTGTAAGAGATTTAAAAGTACATACCAATTTGAAATATGAGACTTATTGCTTTTTTAGTCTAGAATGAGATATAATGAACAGATAATTATAACATTTAACAGTAAGTATACTTATATTTCAAGATGGTGAGACTTGATCACCTGATTTGCCCTTTGTCAAGATGGCAGTAAGGTATCTGACCTGCCCTTAGTCAAGATGGTGGAGAGGTCATTTGACCTGCCCTTACTCAAAATGATGGCAGTCATGGTTGTATGGAGAAACCACATTTTCAGAGCTGCTGTGGGAATTTTAAACAGATACAAATAACAAGAGAGACATGGAGGCCATGTAGAACATACATTTAAAACAGAATTACATCTTTGTACATGAAATAGACAGGAAAATGACCCAGTACCGGTGAGTTGCTGTGCCGCAGTGGGGAGTGAGGACTGGAACTGGAAACAGCTGCCTCGTAGATCCAACTAGTCTTGCTGGTTTCTGCAGGACCAGTGGCAGCGGTGGCAGAGGTGGAATAGGAGTAGGAGGGAGAAAAGAAACACCAGCGAGAAAAAGACTGTTTGGAGGCAGGTGGGGTGGGGCTGCCCAGGGAAAGGAAAAGCAGACAGGCGTGAGATGCTGGCTGGACCCCGGCAGTCCTGTTTGCTGGGAGAAATTAGAAAGCTCCCACTTCAGGTTGTTATTTAAGGGGTGCGTAGGTCATTTGCTAGAGCAGTAAGGTTAGGAATCTGTAAGTAAGGCAGAGGATTTAGGGTTTGTAAAAGACATAGCGGGACCGGGGGAGGTTGGACGGATAGTTTCTGAGGGTTTGTTTCCCATGGCTAAAAATATGATAAAGGCAAAAACCCAAAGGCAACTAAGCAGGATGTTTCTGGAATAGTGTAAGGGTTGACAGCTAGGCCAAGCCAACTTCAAGATCTGTTGGTACAGGAATTGGGGGTCAAAAAGGACCACTTCTGAGTGGTTCAATAGAGGACAGCAGCCGCAGGGAGGTGCCGAATCTCAGTCTTTAGCTGTGGAGAACAACCAGAGATGAATATACGCAAAAGCCGACTTGGAGAAGGGAACCTTGCCATTTTCAGTGATGGAGCAGACACAGAATATTGGAAAGTAGTGTGAGTCCAGGGTCCCCACATGTCCTCAAGTGGGAGGGAGCATGGGGAGAGCCTGGCCAAGTCACACACCAGTGTTATGATTTCCCTTGGAAATAACAGAGCTGACCAAGCAGCTGGAACAGCAGCATTCCAGAGCCCAAACCTACCTCAATCACCTCGGGGTTCACACAGTACAACCCACATTCTCATAGATACCCCTGACACCCAGCAAATTCTGCCCTACCCACATCATCAGCCCTTTCATCCTAATAGCCAGGCTCTGTCTCACTTTGTCAAGGCTCACCTCGAACCCACCCCCGAGGACTTAGAGTTGGTAAGAACTTTCACTTCTTCTTGGAAATCTGTCAAAAGTCAGACCCCAAGTCTAAGCACCATAGCTTTCCTTTTCCCACCCACTAGGCCAGGGGCTCCCTTCCAGGAAAGGACCGGCAGCTTGATTTTACTCATATGCCCACAGTCGGATGGGTTAAATATCTCCTGGTTTTTGGTGGACACCATGTCTCTGTGGACTAAAGTGTTCCCCACCACTAACAAGACATCCTTCTCTGGGAAATTATTCCCCGATTCGGAATTCCAACCTCTCTTCAGTCAGATAACCGCCCAGAGTTTACCTCTCAGATCTCTCAAACTTTATCTAAGGCTCTTTGGCATCCCTTGGCATTTTCATATCCCATACCACCCTCAGTCCTCAGGGAAGGTAGAACAAACTAACCATTCCTTTAAAAATACTCCTGTTAAGATGTCACAGGAACTTCACCTTGACTGGGTAAAGCTTTTGCCTCTGGCTCTTTTCAGGCTCTGGGCTCTCCCCAAAGACCCCTTTCCATCTCGCCCTTTGAACTCATGTATGGGTGGCAGGTTTTAGCTCCTGGCCTCTCATCTAAAACCTTACCCCCATCACCTGTTCACCCCACTGTTACATCACCTCCTCTCCCTCTTATGGGATTTTACTGACTACTCACTACCTCAACCATGCTCCAACCCCTGCCCATCTCCAATTAAAATGGGGGACCAGGTCCCTTTCTCCCCTCCAGACCAATGCCCCTCATCCCTTTCCCCTAAAAGGCAGGGCCCCTTTAAGGTAATTCTTGTAACTGCCACAGCTCTCACACTCGAGGGCCTCCCTCATTGGATTCACCTGTCTCATCTCAAAACTTTTCCTCTTCCAGCTCAGGACACCCTCTCCTCATACACAGTGACTCAAACAGGGCCCCACCCCCTTAAGTTCCAAAGAACAACAAGATCAGCTGCTTTGTCTCCGGTTCCAGAAGAATAAAGTCTCACCACTGTACTCAGCAATCCTGTGCCAGAAACCCCATATGCTCTCCTTTCCGATTCTCCCCCTTTTCCTCTTTCTCCTATCTGCTTTACCAGTTTCTCTGTATCTCCAATGTCATACTGAAATTTCCAGTTAATCTTCAGCTGTTGTTACATGGACCACCATCAGACACAGAATGGTAAGAAACAATAATAGTGTGGGGACAGTCACACCCCCAGATTCCAAAGGGGAGACTCACAAAACAGATTGTAATACAACAGGGTTATCACTGACTAAAAGCAGTGTCTCTTAGACATTAAGTTAATACCATGGTGCTAAAAGAAACAAGCGCCTTAAGGTTTGCTTCAGGTAAAACATTAAAAGGTCTAATAATTCCCTTTCTTCCCCTCCCTCCTCTCTCACTATACAACTATCCATAATCTTCTATTCCAACACTATACTACCATAACAACAAGCTTTTAATGTGTCTAAAATTTATCTCTTTTTATAAATTTAAACATTCTCATAAGCTCCAGGGATCCAAATTGGACCCACCTAAACAGACCAGACTTGCCCAGGATAAGTATCATTTAATTCTTTCCTGGTCGCCTAAGATAACTATCATTCCTGGTCTCAGAAACCCTGGGAAATTCCCTCTTCCATCTCAGGAACCCTGGAAATCCCCCCTCCATCTTCCATCTTGGGACCCTCCTCCCTCAATCACCAAGATCTAAAAATTTTCTAAACATAATCTTCTGCCCTGCCAGCATCTGGTCAGGTCCAAGCGGTCAGCAAGACTGTTCCATGGAGCCTGGGAAACATGGAAGTAACCAGCTACTCCAGGACGTGGCCAAGCACTTCTGATGGGGAAGGTCCTTCTGTCTATATGTTGCTTTTATTGGTTAATGAATAAAGAAACTGCTTTGGGCCTATAGCAGAGCTTTAGGGGAACAGAGCTAGGTGGGGAAAACTAAACTGAATGCTGGGAGAAAGAAGGCAGAGTCAGTGAGAAGCCATGTAGCCCCACCAGAGACAGACGCCGGAACTTTACCCAGTAAGCCACAGCCTAATGGTGATACACAGTTTAATAGAGATGGGTTAAATTAAGATGTAAGAGTTAGCTAAAAAGAAGCCACAGCTAATGGGCCAAGACTGATTTCATTAATACAATTTCTGTGAGGTTATTTTGGGAGTCTGAGCAGCCAGGAAATGAACAGTGGCCTTCTTACAATACACCTCAACTCTCTGAAGCCTACAACCCATCAGGAAGTAGCCTCAAAAGACCCAATGTTCATTTCCACCCATTGGTGGCCTCCAACCCACCCCCAATTTTTATAATAAACAAAAGGGCGGAATGTTATAATTTCCATCACCCAGGGATTTGACTAGCACTTCCAGATTCCAGGGCAATGCATGTGCCATCAAGTGCTCAGGCAATTTACTTAGCAATTTACTTACTTGGTCTTCAGACCCTACGCGACGTACACCCAGCATGGTCACATGACATATATGTGACACAGCTAAGTAAGCCCTTGTGTACATGAATAAGCCCCTACGCAGCCTTTAAAAGCTGGACACACCCACTCCACGTTCTCTCACTGCACCAATTTCCTTAGGCCGTTTTGATGGAGGAAGGTATGAAGCTCCGACCCAGGATGGACTTAGGTTAGAATCTTCCCGGTAAGACCGGTGCTATACAGATGATAAGAAATGGGCTAGTCCAGGTGCGAGAGTTAGCCTAGAAGAGGCTAGGTAGAAATGAGCCAAGCAGTGTTTAAATGAATACAGTTTGTGTGTTGTTATTTTGGGGCAAAAGCTAGATGAGCAGGCGGCTGGGGTGTTGGGGACGCAGCCCCGCCGCTCTTATTACTACACCTTTTTCTCTCCTAATAAATTCTTAAAGTGTGTTTTTGTAGTGTGTTTCATGATCTGTTCTCATTCGCGCCTGATAATTTCAGTGGGTACCCAAAACTCAATCAGGATCCAAAAAGTGGCTCCGGTGTCCAGAAGGAAGGAACTGGATCACCTTGACACTGTGATGACGAACTGAGGCTGCTGTCAGAGATGGTGGTGGTAAGTTCAAGGGAGTCTGGGCTCCTTCTGTTGTTCACAGCCAGACTTAGGAGGTCTGCTGGAGGGCGATCTGGGCTTGGTGTCCTCAGGCCACAAGGGACATGAGCATGGTCAGCAGTCCAGTGTTCCTCTCGATGGCATTATGGACATGGATGGAATGGTTTGAGAGGGTTCAGACAGACCCTGGCCCAGTGACCCTCCTGACTGCATCTGAACAGGGACCCAGAGACTCTCACGCTTTGGGAGGATAAGGAAGGAGCTGGGGCATCTGCTTTGCCAGCTGAAAGGCCTTAGCCAGCATCAGACATTCTTGTTTTCGGGCTTTTTCATCTCTTCCATCATACACTGTAAAGACAACAGCAAAGACTTCTGCCTGTGCAGTTAGGGGTCCCTTCTCTAGACATTTAAGTTTGTCCCTACTATCAGGGGAGCTCTGGAACAAGAAGGTCATAGGGAGTTGTTTTTCCACCTGGGGTCTCGGGATCCAGACTGTTACATTGTAAGAGGGGCTTTATAAGATGGTTTAGGAGTTAAGAAGGGTCTCGGTGTTTGTCCTGGACAGCCTGGATGGCCTTGGAGACCAGTAAGAAGACAAGCTATAAATTGGTCCCTAGGGTATTGTAATTTCATTCAGGGTTTCAGTCAGGGATGGCCTCAGCCCTGATTGGATGGGTGGATTTCATCTGCTCGTGGTCTGGCCTCGTCCCACATTCGCCTGAGCACCTTGGGGAGAAGACTGTTGGTGAGCATCATATAAGCATAGTGGGAGGGGAGGTTGTAAGACTGGGTAACACACTGGAATTATTTTCTACAGACCCCCAATCTCCTTTCTATTTGACAGTGTTCACTTAGTGAGAAGGGGCTGTATACCTTGACCAAGCCAATCACCTCCCTCAAAGGAAGAACTGTGTTAGGTTGGATGGGGGAGGTAAAAGGGTCCCATGGCTGAGCAGGAGGGCTAAGGGCTGACAGTGGGTACCGGAGAGGATTGATTTCTGCAGCCTGTGGCTAAGGAGGGAGAAAGGGAGATCAAAGATGCCAGAAAGGGGAAGAAGGGACCATGGGTTGAGGCCTACGGACAGGCTCATAAACATGAATAAAGATAGTGAAGGAATCTTCTGGTTTGGGCTTTGTAGCTAGGAGGAGTTGTTTTCTTCTTGGTTGGCTTATGCTGTGTGGACACTTTTAATCAACATGTGAAGTCAAATGATAAAATCTACCCTTTTCAAGCCTAGCAAAGATGGCTGTCTGCCACATGGCTGCCTCAATTCCAGTGGAGGAACAGCAGCTAAGATGGCAGCAAGCCACATATTTCCTTTAAGATTACCTATGTATAGATTTTAATCAAGCCCAGTGTTATAAGTTTTAAGTTAACCCTTTGGTTACAGATTTTACAGGGGTTTGATCAGACCCAATACACTCACAAATCTTGAGGTAAGATTTATACCTTAGCAGAAGTTTTAGAGAGTTAGACCAAGCCCAATAGCGAATGAGATGAGTAGCAGCAGGCCCCACTGGGAAGAGTCTGCCCTTTTCTTTTGTTTTGCTTTCCTTCCTCTGTCACATATAGAGATTTTAGAGGAACCCTTTAAGCAAGCATGCTTGGATCTAGAGGAGGAGGAACCATACCCCAACTCCAGAGCCAGTTTTTAATTTAAATGAGCCAGCATAGAACAATAGTCTAATGCCACTCATACCTAAAAGACACCCAAATCCCTGTAAAACTGAATCCTGTGGGCTGAGAACAAAGAAGGCCGAGATGGGTTATTTTTGAGCACTGGTTATAGACAGAGGATGCTGTGGGAGGGAGGGAGCTGAGAGAAGCACCAGCCAGTGAAGTGTGTGTGTGTGCAGGGTGTGTCCTGGGTGTGTGCACACTGCTGCTGGCCTACTCCTTTGCTTTCTCTCTCTCCTACTAGATCCCACTTTCCACTCACACTGTGTAACAAACTTACAGATCAATCAACCAAAACTTAAAAGACAGGACATTTATACAATTTGTGTAGGGGTAGACCAAACAAAAACAAACAGGGCTTGTAACAGAAAAAAAAAAAGAAGTAGAGAATAGAGACTCTCTTCCACTTTTCCTAAAGCTCTCAGACTTTGTAAAGGTCCCAAATTGCTGTAGGACAATGGTCTTCTACCCTGTAAAGATCTGTCACTTGTAATGGTTTAATAAAGTGCTGATTGGCCAGTAGCCAGCAGGAAGTATAGGGCGGGGAAACCAGAATAGGAGAATTCTGGGAAGAGGAATCCCAGCAGCAGTCCAGGGGGGGGACAGAAATCTCTGTCAACAAATGGCACCAACGTGGACAACTACATCCCATAAAACCTGAGAGAGTTTGGGAAGGAATTCTAGACACAAAAGAACAGAGTTAAGCATGTATTCTTGGTAGCAACATTTCTCAGGTGGGCTCTGTTTGCTAGAAGCAAGAACAGCTCATTTAAGAGAGGCTTCCTGACTCAGCTTTAGCTGCAAAAACCTTGCAACTCTTTTAAGTGGCCCGCCAACAAGCACTTAAATGGTGTTTATGAATAGCTGACAGCATGCTTCTTGGTAGTGGTAGGAACCTTGAAACTCCATACATCTGTGGCAATAAACATGGTCCCTGCCAGTACCTCCACCATGAAGCTAGACTCTCAGAAAGCTAAGGAATGGGGTGGATGCAGTTGTCAAAGCCACAGCTTTAATTCTAGCCATATTGCTTAGCAAACTAAAGACTTGTGTGGTCAGAAAAAAAGAGATATACAGTAAAGATAAATTCAGATAAACAAAAAAACCCTCTAAATGGTTTACAGTGTGTTTAAAAATATGTGTAGGCTTGGGAGAGAAAAGAAAAACAATAAAGTCTTGAAAAAAGTGTGTGTGTGTGTGTGTGTGTGTAGTTGGGTGTGGTGGCACACACCTTTAATCCCAACACTTGAGAGGCAGAGATAGGCAGATCTCTGTGGGTTCAAGGACAGCCTGGTCCACAGAGTGAGTTCCAGGACAGCCAAAGATACACAGAGAAACCCCATGTCAAAAAACCAAAAGTTAAAAATAAAAATAAAAGAAATAAAGTTTAAAATAAAGATGGAAACTACACAGAGAATCTGGATACTGTATGTTATTGTGTTGTCTGAATTGTTTGACTGTTGAGGAAGGAGCAACAGCTGCTAAAAGACATTTGATTATAAATGCTGCTGGAATATTCCAAAATATATTATTTTGAAAATTCCTTGACTTCAAAATTTAAGTCAAAAGATTATGTCACTTTGGAGAAGAGGTTTTGCTTTTTTTCCACAGGAAATGAGAGGTTTTGGATTTATTCTGGGTTAAGAAAAATCAGGTTTGATCAAGGAAAACCCCATGAGAATCTCTGATAGGAATGGATGGCCCAGATGATCCAACATTTCAAAGGATCTCTGTTGGAGTTTTCTCTGCATTCTACATCCAGAACAGCCTCAAGAATGCTAGATGAGATGATCAAGCCCAATAAGATTATTAGAGCCCCCAATCAGCAGGAAGTAGCCTAGAAAACTGTGCCCACATTCCCCCCCCCAAAATGGATTATGGATGTTTTTCTTTGTTTAGAGTGTTGGTTACAAGTTATTATGGATAATGATCAGGAAAAGAAAACTAAACAAAGGATATTAGATTTAGAGTTTTTATTTTGAAAAAAAGAAAAAAAAAGGGAAAGTGTTGTGGAACAATGGTCTTCTAACCTGTAAAGATTTGTCACTTGTATTGGTTTAATAAATCGCTGATTGGCCAGTAGCCAGGCAGAAAGTATAGGTGGGGTGACCAGAACAGTAGAATTCTGGGAAGGGGAAAGCCTCAGTCTGGAGTCATGAGCCAGATGCAGAGGAGGCAAGATGAGAATGCCTCACTGATAAAGGGTACCAACCCACGTGGCTAACACTGATAAGAATTATGGGTTAAGATGTAAGAGTTAGTTAATAAGAAGCCTGAGCTAATAGACCAATCAGTTTATAATTAATGTAGGCCTCTTTGTGTTTTCTTTGGGACTGATTGGCAGCTGGACCAGGTGGGACAGAAACCTCTGTCAACACCAAATAATATTGGGATCTAGGGTGCTGTAAGGCAGCCTTTGGATTGGTTATCTAGGGTGCATTGAAGCCAAATTCGATTGCAAAAGAGAACAAATTTAGGCCCCTTCATGTTAGGTGTTGGTAGGACAGGTTGGAGGTTTTCTAAAAAGTGAGAAGGTTAGGAAGACACTGTTAGAGGAGGAACTGGAGGAAAAAAACAGGCGCAGTGCCCTGTAGTCTCAGGTGTCCCCAGGACTCAGGGAGAATCAGAGAAAGACCCAAGCAATGGGAGTCAGGGTATTAGCCTGAGGAGAAACTTGGCACCTGGTACTAGGGCTTTTGTGGTCAGAAGGCAAAGACAGGACAAAAAATGGAGCCCTGGGGAGGGGAGGGGGCATGTCTTATCCACAGGAAAGGGTTAGAAAGTGGAGTCACAAAAGTCAAGAGGGCCTAAGGAAACTGCAGGTTGGGGGATGGGGTCAGGTGAAGAGGGACAGCTGTAGCCTCGAAGGCTGTGCCTGGGTGTATTTCCACTTTTAAGAGTACCAGACACTCAATGTTCATTTGCTCAGACTTAGGGAAAGATTTACACTGACCAGGAAACTTACCTAACTGCTGCTTGTGGATGGGGTGCTGAGTGATGGGTGAGCCAGAAGGTGAGTCTGTTGCTGGTGGACCAGAGATAAGAGATGAGGTCGCAGTGCAATTTAGACACCCCCTCCCCCACTACTACATTTCGTCAAGGGGGAGCAGAGGCACCAGCAGAGCCTATGGAGTCACAGCTGAAAGGTAAGTGTTGTAGTTCTGAGGGGAAAGGCTTCCCCAATGGAAGTGTTTCAGTTCTGTTCTGGGGTGGGAAGAAGGTTTCCCCATTGCAAGTGTTACAGCTCTGCTCCCACAGGGGAATTTTTCCCCAAAGTATTACAGCTCTGAAAGAAACGGTGTCCTGGCAGTGGGGACCAAGGAATATCATAAAGTTACACGGCACAAGCCTCACACAGGGGATTCATTGGGAGGATGACTGCCTCTGCTAGGGCAAGAGGCCTAGAGAACTAAGCAGAGGTTTAGATAGCGTTTCTTCTGGGTGGAGTTTTCCCCGTGGGGATTGGTGGGTTTTCAAGTAGAGTTTTGGCTTTTTACTTTGTAGGGTGCGGCTGGCTCTGGCCCTTAGGGCATTTAGAGTGCACTGGGGGTGGGAGGTCCTGGGGGAGGAGCTTGGCCCTGTGCCTCACTGGGCTTATACAGAGGACCGTGGTTTTGTTTTTAGCATCCACAAGTGGCTCAGATTGTCCTGAACTCTAGATCCACGGGATTCAAATAGCCTCTTCTGATCTCCTGGGGGACCAGGCACACAGTAGTGTATACACATCCACGCAGGCCAATTTTTTTTAAAAAAACAAACCTAAACAAAAGTCTTTTTTTTTTAAAGAAAACTATGTTCAGTGGTGAATATTTTAGCAAAAGTAAAATTTTACTTTTTTTCAGGCTAAAATAGATTCATTGGAGCCTGATGGTGAAGCAAACCAGATAAGGACAGATGCGCCTGTCGGGCGTAGAGCACAAAGTCCACCACAATTGTTTAGGGTTCCTTTCTAAATAATCACAGCAGATGATATCTGTGTAACTCTGTCAGAGACCACCAGGGCTGGAAGATCACAAGCAAGCAAGCCATGCTCTAGGTGTCTCAAGGCCAGTCTGTCACCCCCAAAGCTCAATACTGGGGGACCTCACCTCCCAGCAGCCATCCATCACAGTGGAGCCGGTGGCTGTTTCCCTCTGGGAAACATACGGAGGGGAAGACCTTCTAGGCTTCTAGGAGTCAGTGTCCCTGAGACCTTCCTTCGTTGTATAGAGTGACGTCCTCCACCCCGTCGTCCAGTAATCCCCCCCCCCCCCCGCTGTCCCTTCTCTGTGACCCCTATCACCACGTGCAGATCAGAGGAGACAGAGGCGGTCTTGACCAGGGGCTTTTTTTCCCCTTTCTTTCTGTTTTTGCTGGTTTCAGGCTTTTTTCTGCTTGAGTGGAGATGAAACAAACATCGCCCCTCCCTCTGCCAGACACACGTGCACTCGCTCCCGGTGCTGCGTCAGGGGTCTGGGCGAGCTGGGTTCCCACACGCGGGACGGCGCACGCCGCTCGCCCGCGCCCCCGGCCCCGGCCCCGGCGCGCTGCCCCGACGAGGCGTCCTTGGGGGACGGAGGCGCGCACCCCGCTCGGCACACCCCGGCACACCCTGGCGGAGCAGCGGCCGGGTCTCCTGCAGCGCAGGGCGCCGCCAGGCGAGCGCGGTCCTGCTCCCAGCGCGACCGACCGCACCCGCCGGGCCTGGTTCTCCGGATCAGGTGGGTCCCGCGGGGCGCCGACACTGAAGCCACGAGCTGCGCGTGGGGAAGCGGTGTGAGCCAGCGGGGAGCGCTGCTGCTCCGGCCTACCCCTACTATGGTCCTTGCTTTTTGTCCAGGCTCTGTTTCACCCTGTACCGCCTCGCTGCATCTGTCCAACCTTCCAGACCAGGGCCTGCTGGGCGGCTGCGGGCCGGGGGCTCCCCCTTCCCTCGGTATCCGAGAAACAGGGTCTGGCTGGGCTGCGCAGGGCAGAGAATCTCGAGACCACCAGTACTAACCTGTGAGTCTCGGAAGGCTGGGGGTGTCTTTTTCTGCTGTAGAATGGGACAGGGCGGAATGGGAAAAGGTCGGGATAAAGTGAGGGACACCCGAATATGTGTGTGTGTGTGTGTGTGTGTGTGTGTGTGTGTGTGTGTGTGTGAGAGAGAGAGAGAGAGAGAGAGAGAGAGAGAGAGAGAGAGAGAGAGACTATGAGAGAGAGACTATGAGAGAGAGACTATGAGAGAGAGAGAGACTTTGAGACTTTTAACAGCTGAGGAAGGATGAAGCCAAAACCAAGCCTGGGTAAAGTCTGAGGCACTAACTTTGCTGCATGGGGTGATGGGAGGTAATCCCGTCCAACTTTTCGAACCACCTCGTTCCCACAGCAAGGAACACCATCCCGCGTTTGAAGGTGGCAGGGAAACCGTTCAACAGAACAGAAGCGCACACGCACGTTTCTATTATTTTTATATTTATTTAAACGCGTACAAAGTAATGCGTTTCATTATGGCGTTTTCACAAACTCTTGAAAAGCATCCAAGAAACAGCAAAGCGGGAACTATGTTAGGGCGCGGGGCTGGGGAGCGGAGGAGGGAGAGCAGAGCGGCTGGAGAGATTGCTGCCTTCCCTACGGTGGGGCCTGGACCGCGGTGAGGAGGGTTGGTGTCAGCGCCACTTGCTCCTCCGCCAGGAGGGACCCGCGACCCAGGGACTCTTTTTTTTTTTTTTTTTTTTTTTTTTTTTTTTTTTTTGTGGTTTTGCTTGTCTGGCCTTATCGTTGTCTGGCCTTATCGATTCAGAACGAATCCGACGGCCTCTTTGTGATAGGTGTGTCTCAGGAGGCAGCTTCTGGGTGGAGCCCTGGTCTTGTCTTTCCTTAGCTGGGAGACACCTTCCCTGCAGACTCTTTTTGGAATGCGAAATACGGATCCCGCTGGAGGACTGGCTCTCAAGCTCTGGGTAGGCGAAGGCAAGGGGGCTCGCCCACGGCTGGGGTGTGCAGGGTTGGGGCGTCTGGACTGTTGGAGCCTCTGCCTTTTGGTGGCACTAGGTTCTTTCTACCTTCTTTTATTTCCTACCACAGTTATTAGTGGGAGTTGTTGCTTCCATCCTGATGGGGTCGTGTGCTGGTCTGAGTTACAGCGATGTTATTAACAGGTGTGTGGTGACTAAATAGGGCAAGGCTGGCAGTGTCCCTTGGGATCACCGGGTTCTGCATGCCTTGAGGATGTTTTGGCTCAGGCCCCAGGGGTTGAGGAGGGGTACCTGGAGGCCCTGGCTCCTGCTCCTAGCTCTGGAGATAGAACCAATTCAGTTCACCCCTGCTTTGTCTTTCTTAGGAGCTCCCAGAGGATGTTTTGGGGGAGTTTCCCTGTCCCCATCCTCCGTGACAGGACCAGTTTTCGGTGGAATGCCTGAGATTAGAAGGTGTAAGGAGAAAACCAATTGATTACAGTCAGGTCCCCCAGTGGCTGAACTTTTACCAGGAAGGAGTGGTAATTCTGGCCATGCTGGCAGCCATTGCCCCAGCTCTGTGGCACTTCTGGGTCAGGGACTGACCATGAGTCCTATTCTCTGGGCACTTGTGGGTCTTCAGTGGGCTGTCTAGTGTAAATGGGGCCCGGATTATAGAGAAGGAAACCAGAGTTCAGAGAAGCCAAGTCACCCATTTATGGGCTCTCAGTGTGAAGCAAGGCTGAAGTGTGAATTCCTTCTAGTGGGTCTCTAAGTCTTGTGGACTTTCTCCTCAGCATCACCCGCCCTGGCTAAAGGACAGATGCCACAACTATGGGGGAGGGGCTGGGGGAGAGGGGAAGGGAGACAGCGTTGGGTGCAGTCAGGTATAAATATTTTGTTTGAAGTGAATATCCTTCCCACTTATTTTAGATACTTAAATTTTATTTTCTAAACTTTAGTTACCTTGTAATTTACACACGCTAAAATCCACACATCATAAGCATTTTTGGTCCGCTGAGTTGGAAGCTTTTTGGAAGGACGGTCCTTCATCATTTTTGGTGGAGCAGCTGAGGTCTTGTGTGACAGAGCTTTTCCTGGGGAGACTAACACATATGTTTACTCTCCGGGATAGGGCGTCCAGGACCAATGAGAGTAGGAACACCACCAAAGTCCAGTTTGGTGAACCTGTAAGTCTTATTGGGGTTATTTACAGGATTATGGGTGAGAGGTTATACAGGAACAGAAATGACGCACAGACAGGTGCATCGCCAGTGCACACCCCAGCATGAGTGACAGCTCACAAAGCTGGGAACCCGGAGCACATTGCAGTCTGCAGGCCCTCAACAGGTTGGAGAGTGTCCTTCCAAGTGACTATGGTCCGTCCGCACTTCTTCCAGACAGCTCAGCGGGTGTCTTCTAGGCAGCAGGTCTGCTCTCAGAGTCTGACTTCCTTGTCTGAGATGGACCCTCAGCTTTTATTGCTTACTCTGACTAAGAGAGGGGGGGTAGTGAATCTGGTCAGTTTTGCGGAGGTCAGGAGGCTGTTTTGAGTTGTTGCTCACTTCCCTGCTGAAGGAGCGGCCCTGCAGGGTGGAGTGTTTTAATCTAGGAGGAGATTGTTACACAAAAGTTTTGAGGTGTGTGTTGGGGAGGGGGCAGGCGTGTTGATGACATTTGAACCCAGGGTCTTTACCCATCCAGTCTGGGTGAGTGTTACCCACTTAGCTAAACCCTAAGCCCCTGCAGTTATTCTGCCTCTGTGAAATATCCCCTAATACCTCCTAGCCCCTTTGCTCTGCCGTTTGATTTGAAACAGGATCTGGCTTTGCAGGCCAGGCAGGCCTTGGGCTCTCTCCCTAGATCCCCCTGTCTCAGCTTCCTGGGTGTTGGGATCACAGGTGTGCCCTCCTGCGTCTCACCTCATACACTTAGGATTTGTTTTTGCATTTTAAGCCTAAGGACCATTTTACTAGAATTAGAGGAAAATGGCAAGATAGGCGGGCACGAATCTTGGTGGAGACTCGGAAGAGTGTTTGGAGTTGTGGTTCAAGGGCAGGCTCATGGAAGTTTGTAAGCTTTTGGAGTGTGTGCGTGCGTGCGTGTGTGTGTGTTTGCATACTTGTTATCCTTAGAGAAACAGAATCCCATAGATCAGGGCAGACATGCTTAGAATTTCAGCTAGAGTCCAAAGAACAGAGCAAAAGGGATGAAAGGAAGAGTTAGGTCTTTTGAGTGAGGACTCAGAAAATCAAGCAGGTTTAGCAGTGAAGATGTATGTGTGAGTACCTTCACGAGGAGGAGTATCCTTGGGGAGAATATTATCTCCTTAAGGGGATAATTATTCCTCCCTATTGCCTTAACACGTATTCAATTGTGTCAACCTTAATTTAGGTCGGCCAGGTGATTGGCAGGCCCATCTGGGTTAATTTTAAGGAGAGGGCAGTAGTGTGTGCCGTTGTAATCTTTGGGACTGATTAGAGTGTAGCTAGGCGTGGTGGTGTACGCCTTTAATCCCAGCAGAGGCAGGAGTACCTCTGTGAGTTAGAGGCCAGTCTGGTCTACAGAGCGAGGTCCTGGACAGCCAGGGCTACACAGAGAAACCTAGTCTTGAAGGAAAAAAGTAAGTTGTGTCTCCAAGGCCATAGATAGGACTTAGATTCCACTGAGTCTGAGGAGGGAGCTTTTCCTTAGTGGGCCTCAGCAAAGTTCTGACACAGCCACATCTATGGGAGAGGCCATCGTCAATGGCTTCCGGGCCTACATTAGACTGTCTAGCTACCCAACGTCTAGGAGACGGCTGCCTACTGGATCTGGGCACTTCCATCTGAAATGGAGGTGTGGAAGGCTCAGCTGACTTTCAGGCCCAGGAGAGTACTGCAGGGGATTAGATAGATAGGAGGAAGTCTACCAGAGGGTAGATGCACTGTAAACAACAGGAGGTACAGCGGTGGCTCCTGCCATAAACAGATCACTACTGAGGATGTGGCAGACATAACTCATTTCCGCCACGGAATCTGGACATCGTCTGCGTGCCCTGAACCTAATTTTGTGGATTGTGTAGAGCAGATGAACCGTTTAATGGAACTGTCAGCATACGCAGACAGCATTTTGTTCATGGCCAGGAAAAGTGTGCGAGCACCCTCCCTGGTGTGTTGGATGCCTGGGGAGCCAAAAGGCCCGGCTCTTCCTTAAACCTCCACTTACCTCTTCTGTCTTGTACTTCACCAGCTATTTGACTCTTTAGCCATCCGCACTTTCCTGCTGGATGCTTAAGTCAGTATAGGTGCCCAGAAATGTATTCAATTTTCTTTTTATCACTAAGGCCTATTGATGCTCTTAGGGACTTGTGCGAGCCCCTTAAGTCTCTTGTCTTCCCCCCGACAGCTTTGCCGTCTGCTGGGATAAGTCCGGGGCTTGTTGACTTTTGTTTCCCCTGGAAGTCCTGAGGGCCTTTCTCTGTGTTGACCCTCCTCTGCCGTGGTCAATAGTTAGGTCTACCTCTGCCTCTGCAGGGCTCCTCTAGTCCAGAGGACAGGTGACTTACAAGAGCTCTCAGAACCTTTGGAGAACTGTCCCATCATCCCTTGGGGCCTGATTGGCCCAGGGGTAGGGTTTAAAATAGTGGCTGTTCTTTCAGCTCCTGTATCTTCACTGGCTCCGGGCAAAGTTTGGTTGTTAACCCCCCCTCCCCAGTCAGTTATGACAACCTTGAAGAGAAGCCACATCATCACTTTTTGCCTTTGACAAGACAGATCTAGAAGGACGAGGATGGTAATATTTATAGTTATTATTGTTATTTATTTTGATCTTAAAGCTTAAATTACCAGTGATTGGTCATTCTCTCTAACAAGTTGACTTAAACTCCAAGGGACATTGTGCAGGGACAAGTTTGCATCTTTTTTGGGGATCAAATTTGTTCTAATTCTAGGGACTGCATTTAGTAAGAACCAGTGTTCAAGGAAGAGTAAGGGCAGGGAAGCTGGGAACCAGCAGGAGCATGTACCACTAATTCCAGAGCTGCTTTGGTTGATGAGCGTAAAGGCCCAGAGTTTCCTGGGAGCTGGAATATGTGCTTCCCCCAGTCCTGAAATTACTTTAGTTATCAGGGTCTAAGTTCCCAGCTGGGGATGGTCAGGATCCACAAGTTGCTTTGACCAGTGCTGAATAAGCTTTACACACACACACATGCACGCGCACACACACACTCATGCATACTCTCACATACACAGACATACACAGACTCTCACAGATTCTCACACACAGACACACACACGCTCATACACTTAACACACACAGTCTCACACAAGACACATACACTCAGCACACATACAGACACACACACACTCACACACAGAGGCACTCCGACAGATACTCCCACAGACACCCATACTCTCACACACTGTCTGTCTGTCTCTCTCTCTCTCTCTCTCTCTCTCTCTCTCTCTCTCTCTCTCTCTCTCTCTCACACACACACACACACACACACACACACACACAGAGTAAAGATATAATTGCCTCTTACATATGACTTTCTTTTCCTTCCTAGAACACAGCGATCAGGAGGCGATCCTAAAAAAGCCTTTTATCCTGGCCACTGCACGTCAGCATCTTATGACTGTAGGGCAGTCTCTATTCCTTTTGGGACCCAGTTGGTACATTTAGGTAAAAAGACCTAAAAATCACCTCTTGGTGTAATGAAGGTTTTCACACCTACTCAGAAGGAAAGTCGAGAACCAGTTTATGGAAATTTGCGAGAACAGCAACAGGACAGGCAAACCATAAATCTTGTTAGCTGCTGGGAGGAAGGAGCCCCGTAAGTGGGAGAGAGTGTGGGGCCTTTTGAGCTGCAGTCCAAGGCAGCTCAGCAGTGGAGATCTGCTAGCAGCTGTCCCAGGTGGGAGGGATCTGTGGAGAAACACTGATATCCAGAGGCTCAGAACGAGTGTGCTTTCCAAAGAAGAGAAAGAATGAGAGGGAAGGAGCAGCTAGACTTTTGTTTTAGCACCGCGAAGGCTGAGAAGGCGGTAAAATGTAAGCACCTGTCTTTTATGTGTTTATTTTAGTTGTTTGAGACAGGGTCTCCTTTAGCCCATGCAGGCCTAGATTACATATAGCTACGGATCTTGGGTTTCTGACTTCTTGAGTGCTAGGACTGTAAGAGTGCACTGCTATTTCAAGTTTGTGTAGTCTCTGGGGCTGAACCCGGGACTTTGTACATGGCAAGCAAGGACTCTGCCGGCTGAGCTTCATTGCCAGCACAGTTGTCAGTACCCTGTAAGCAACTACCTAAAATGAGAGAATATTCTCATCAGGCCCGGAGAGCCGGCTTTCTGCCCTTGGCCAAGGACCGGAGTTTTATTGCCAGCACTCAAGTCAAGTGAGCTAGCTCATAAATGCCTGTGTCTCCAGCTCCAGGGATCTGATACCTTCCTCTGGCCTCCAGGTGCCCTGCATGCATATGTGACGCCCATACAGACCGACACACATGCACATCGTTAACAATAGTAAATCTTTAAAAAGTGTCGTCATCCCAGCAAATACTCAGTTTCTCTCCCCCCTCACAACCATTTCCTGAGTTTGCTGCTCACTGATTTTGTCTGTTCCTGGACTTCATGTAAGCAGAATCGAACACACCTGGTTTATTTCGCTCACAGTATGTTGAGAGTCAGTTGCGATTGCTGATGAGTATTTGATTTTTGCTGTTGTTAAGCCATATTCTGTCTCACAGCTACCTATGCGTATCTCTCCTCTCATTGAAAACCAGGTGGTTGTCCCCTCCCGTGTGGGGCTAGCACACGAGTGTTCTTGTTCAAACCTTTTTCCAGCACTGGTGCTCAGTCAGGAGTGGAATGGGAAATGGCGGGGTCACTGTATGTTCGAGAACCGGAGTTGTTGAGGTGTGCGTGTGTTCACATGTGTGACTGTGCTGGTCCATTCATGCACACATGGAGTCCAGAGGGAGGGGTCAAGTGTCCTCCTCCTGTCACGCTTCTCCTACTTTTGGTGACAGGGTCTCACTGAATCTGGGGTGCTCACCTTAGCTAGACTAGCTGGTGAACAAGCTCCGGGGATCCTCCCTCCTGTCCTTGCCTGTTTCCCAGCACTAGGGCTCTAGGCCTGAACCGCCATCCTGACTTTAAACTTAGCTGTTCTTACACAGCAAGCACCTTACCCACCGAGTCCTCTCTGCCCGACCGGTGTTGACAGTATTCAGTGCTGGTGGCTTTTTCTATTATAGCCATTTGAGTGACTAGTTGATAGTGTTACTGCCTTGGTTTTGTTTTGTTCTGCTTTGTTTTTAACAGTTGAATTTTGGGTTTTGAAGATGAGAACGTGAGCAAGAACAAAATATAAAACAAGCTGGCGATATGCAGGCCCCTTATGGGCCATGGTTTGGAATGGAAGGGACCAAGTGGTGGTTGTCTAGTTGTTATTGGTGGTCAGGATCCGGGCTGGGTGCCTTTAGATTCTTGACAACTCATCCAAAGAACATAAAACTCGAGTTTACAATTAGATCTCTCTGAGTTTGAGGCCAGCCTGGTTTCCAGGCTAGCCAGGGCTACCTTGTCTCAAAAATACACAACAAATAAAATATAAGCAAAAAAAAAAAAAAACAAAAACAAAACCAACCAACTAAACACAAACAAAAAACACCATCAAAATCCCTGCTTTTTGCTTGGCATGGTGGTGCATACATTTAAGCCCAGCATTTGGGGCAGGGAGAGAAGCTGATCACTGTGTGTTTCAGGCCAACCAGGGCTGCATTGAGAGATTCTGTTAAAAACAAACAAAAGAACAGAGAGAAGAGTTGACCTTTACAAAAGAATCAGGATAATTTTATTGAGGTGAGGTTGACGTGGGGATGCGTGGCGGGAGGCATCTGGAGAGAGAGATGGCTTACCTTTTAGGAACACTTGCTCCTGCAGAGGACCAGAGCTCAATTCCCACATCCACATTAGGTGGCTCACAACTGCCTATAGCTCTAGCTTCAGGGCCCACTGCCCTCTTCTGACCTCCTTAGGGACCCGCACTTAAGTGCACAACCCATCCCCCCACGTGCATGTATACTTAATTAAAAACAAAAATAAAACATAAAAAGGTTGATAGCAGGCCAGATGAGTGTTTTTGTTCAGGGCTTTTTTTTATGGCATGCAAGCAAAGGAGTGCCAGGTTACCCATGGCCTCTCTGTTTCGATTGACAAATTAGGTCATAATCATTTTTCTATTGCATATATCTTTCCTTATAATATATCTGATTTTAGTCATATGTACACCTAGGGTATTCTCCCCTGAAAGGTTACTAGAGGTCATAATTTTACCGTATTCCCCACGCATCCAACACTGGTTCAAGCTGGATCCATGGAGGTTCTATTCTTCCTGCCCCGGAGCAGAAGTTATCGAAAGCCGATTGTTAGCTGGGTGGAGAAACGCCTGTGACCTGATGCAGGTGGAGGCTTGAGGGATTCTGAGGCTGCCAGGAGCTTCGCAGAGGGCTGCGTGGATACAGTATGTGCAGGTGACGGAGCCAGCCTGCCTCCTGCGATAACTAGGGTTTCCAGACGCGGTTCTTGAAGTCCGTAATCTAGGCAAATTCAAGAATGTTTCTAAGTGTAAGTGTGACATTTATCTTCAATATTGATTCCTCTGTCCTGGCTTTTAACTGTTTGGACATTTCTTCTTAGACATATCAGCCCAGCATATGCTAACAAGTCCAGAATGGGGTCCAGTTTCTTATGGTGTCCTTCTTAAATGTATCAGCGGATGAAAGGTGGTGCTGGTAGCCAAGAGGTCAGAGAGAGGAGTGTCTGGGGCGGGGAAGGAGGGAATTGAGGGTCGGATGCAGAGCAGCACCGCAGGTGTGGGGGCAGGGCAGCACGGTACTGAGAAGTTCCCCTGAGCAAAGAAATTGCCAGAATACAAAATAGTGAAGGGTGCCGGGGAGGGTAAGTGAGCCAGAGCCACGAAAGCTGAGCCCGCGTGAAGCGTTGACATTTTTTATTATAATTTCTTTATCGTGTGTGTAGGCACATGCATGTCATGGAGCATGTGTGGAAGTCAGTGGGCAGTTTGTAGACCTTGGTTCTTTCTTCCCACTCTGTGGTTCCTGGAAATGGAACTCAGAGAGTTAGGCTTGGTGGCAAGTGCCTTAATCTCCTGGACTAACTGGGCAGCCCGAGATTTTGCTTGTTTTGGGACAGTTTCCTTACATAGCTATGTCTGGCCTAGGAGTTGTCACATAGACCAGGCTGGTATCTCCAACATTTTGGGGTCTCCAAGGCAATCCAGCGGGCTTCACTTTCATAGTTTCACACAATGGCCTCTCTTGGCCTCCACACAGGGACTTGCCTGCCACATGCCTGGCCTCGGCAGCTTCCCGTAGTCATGGAGGGAGATTCCATAATCCCTTTCTTCTCCCCTTGACTCTACAACTAGAACCATGTAGTGAAGCTGCCAAGTTCTGCTGCTTGCTGGAGCTGGAACATGGCCCCCTAGTCCAGGTACATCTTCATCAGCTTTCTGTTTTCAGTGGTTTCTTTCGCTGCCTAAGCTTGGCTGTTCTGGAACTCGTTCAGCCTCTGCCTTCTGAGTACTGGGATTAAAGGTGTGCACCACCACACCTTGTCTCAAGCTTTTCTTTAGTTCCTTTTCACAGGTTGGAACCTTTGCCCAGAGGTCACCACTCCTTTTCATTCCATATTATATCTGCTTTTCTGAAATCTTTTTATCTCCCTGAGCACAGGACTTAGCTCTATTGTACTTCTTGATGCCCCCTTTTTCCTCAAATTATACATTTTGTATTTTTCCTCACTCAACTTGCTCGTTTTCATTATAGATCTTCATCCATGTGAACACTATAACTGTAGCAGGCTTTCTTTGGGGCTACCAACCAGCTCTGAAATCATGGCATGGATGTTAGGACTGTTTCTTAAGACCAGCCTCTCCACCAACACAAATAATTCCAATCAGACCAAATTAGATGGAATAAAAGATGCCCATGTTTAATGCAGTGCTCCCGGGTGGCACCGAGAAAGCATGATGAGGGGAAGAGATGGGGGGAGATCACACAAAACCCGGAGACCACATGTACATTCTCTGGTTGGGGGACAGTTTAAGTAGCCTGTGGAAGTGGTCTTGACCCTCCCTGGGGTTCCCATTTGGCGGGCTTTCTCAGAGGTGGAGTTTGGATTAAGGTAACTCTCAGGGGAGGAGGCTTGAAATGAATTTCCTGCCCAGTATCCCAAAGATGGGTGCCAAGGGCTGGGATGAAGCCCCCGACTGTAATATTCTAGACTCTTTGTATAGACGGGTGTTAGGGAGCTGGGGTGATCAAACGTTCCAGGCTTTTTGGATAAGGGGGTGCCAGTGAGCTGAGATGAAGCCTCTCAACCAAACATTTTAGACTCCTTGGATAAAGGGGCATTGTCTCAAGTCTGGCTGTTTCCTACGGGCATGGGGCAACATGGGAGAGGGGAGAGCTGGGAGTTGGTGGGCTCACGCTCAGTGAGAAGTGTGGTTGGAGCAGCATCTAGTTTACTGTCATCCCGGAGACCGCAGGCAGCTGTTTCTTGAGGGAGATGAGAAGGCAGGTGGCTAGGAGAAAAAAAAATTATTATTAGCCCTATGAATGGGGCTAGCCATGGGAAGAGTCATTAACTGTCAGATAGATGGGACAGAGAAGTGCCCTGGTTGTACAGGTGAGGCTCAGGTGTATAATTGGGACACACTAGCAGATACAACCAGATTTTAGTTGGTAGTCGTCCTTGATCCAGGAGAGTTGGTACCAATGGTGAAGTCCCAGGAGCTGGTGCAGGTGTTGGCATTGTCTGGAGAGCGCATTGTAAGTTGGTCTTGGCCCAGAATGCTCAGCCTTATGCTCATTTCTAACTGGCTTTTATAGCTTAACTTAACCTGCTTTTCTTCACCTACAGTTTGTCTCAAGGGATTTTAACCTTTCTTCCTACTCCATGTCTGTCTGTCTGCTGCCTCTCTGGCTCTGGGCGTCTCCCTGTCTTCTCATTTTTCTCTTCAGCCTAGATTCCTCCTATTTATTCTCTCTGCCTGACAACCCCACCTATCCCTCTACTGCCCAGCTATTAGTCATTCAACTTTTTAGTAGACCAATCAGGCGCCTTAGGCAGGCAAAGCAACACACCTTTACATAATTAACCAAATGAATCATAAATAAATATAACCCATCTTTACATAGTTAAAGTAATATTCCACAACATAACAAATGTAGCACATCTTTGCCTAGTTAAACTAACAATAACCACATGATGGAGTAGTCTATATTGGGCTGTTTTGAGATTTCCACTGCCAGCAGAATTAATCCAAACCCCTCTCTGTAGTCTTAAGCAAAGTTTTTGGACAAGGGCAAAAAGCAGCCACATTCTTTGCCAAAATGTCACAAGCACAGTCTCTAGGCTACATGCTAAAGTTCTTCTCCTTTGAAACCTCTTAAGCCAACCCTGCATAATTCAAAGCACACTCAGCACCACTGTCTTCCCTGTTCCTACTAGGATAGCCCATTAAGCAGGGCTTAAAGCATCCACTGCTTTCCTAACCCAAGCTTCTAAAGTCCACATCCATCCATACAAAAGCGTGGTGAGGCCTATCACAGCAATACCCCAGTCCCTAGTACTAACTTTGCCTTAGTGTAGTGATGAGGTGAACAGGCCTGCTTTTCGTCCTGCCCAGTTCCCGCATGGCTAGCTTAGCCCCGGAAATAATAACATGGAAACTGTATTCATTTAAACACTGCCTGGCCCGTTATATCTAGCCTCTTTTTGGCTGACTCTCACATCTTAATTAACCCATTTCTAATAATCTGTGTATCACCATGAGGTAGTGGCTTACCGGGAAAGATCCTAACCTACGGGCTGGAGATTCATGGTGTCTGCCTGACTCTGCTTTCTTCCTCCCACAATTCTGTTCTGTCTTACCCACCTACCTATGTTCTGACCTATCAGGCCAAGCAGTTTTTTTTATTAATTAACCAATGAAAGCAACAACAGATAGATAGAAGACCCTCCTACATCACCTTAGGGTTTCTGTTGCTATAAAGAGACACCATTTTTATGATTTTTTAAAAAATGCTGGGAGGTCCCCGGTGGCAGTAGGCAGACAGCATGCTCTGGGAGCAGCCAGTCCCAGACAGAGACGGCTGCTGGTTCCCTAGTGGTGGCTGGTCCCAGGCAAGGAGACACATGACGGGCAGGCAGGAGACAGACGTGGATAGACACAACATGTAGAGTGAGGTTGAATATTTATTCAGGAGGTTATGGAGAGGGAAGGGAGAAGGGGGGCAGAGAGAGAGAAGAGGAGAAAGAGACAGAGAAGGGGGGAAGCGAAGAGAGGGAAGTGCACAGGGGCCAGGAGGACCTGTGAGAGTCAAGATGGAGGGCAGGGGGTTGCCGGGAGTGGGCGTGGCTTGCCTCTTAAAGAGACAAAAACCATAACAACCTTGACCAGGGCAACTCTTATATAGGAGCATATTAGATCTCAACCACACCCCCACAGTGACACAAGGCAGTCACGCCTAATCAGCTGTGTGGGTTCACGCGGGTGGTGAAAGGAAAAACTTAACCTCTGTGGCTGGGGGCGGGGGGGACTCAGTCTCCCTGAACTGAAGCACTTTCCCTTTGCTTCTTGGCATCTTACTTTTTCCTATATTTGCACTTTAGCTCGTAGATTTTCATGTCTCAAAACAACCTGAATGAAGTTTCCAAAAATACAATACCAGGTGCAAGTACCTGACTCATGAGCTACCAGGGTTTTCCGGGTTCCCTCTAAACCAAGTTTTGCATACGTTTTGTATCCATGGGAAACTCTCAGGCATGATTTACATAGGACAACGAAAGGTGTCTGTAACACAAAGGATGGATTAGGGGCTAGGTGAAAACTCCAGAGCTAGGCCAGGTATAGCCCAGCGGGTATTCATGGCTAGCGGACATTATGCAGCAGTCCTAATAGTGTCCTAATAGGTCCTATGGGCCTGTGGGGTCCCTTTTCCCCCCTTTTTTTCAATGCACCACATCTCATTCCCTTTCCTTAAGTCCTTTCTCCTTTCATGGTCCCCCTTTCTAGTCATAACATATACTCACACTCAAATAACTAATGTACAACGTAACTACACATACAGATATTAGGGGCTAGGGTCGGCAGATGAGAGAGAATGGGATGTTTATTTTTCTGAGCTTGGGTTGCCTCAATGTAATATCCCCCAGTTTCATCCATTTTCCTGCAAATTTCATTTTTATTTGTGGCTTAATAAAATTCCCATGTGAATTTATATATTCTGCATTTTTATATTCACTCACCAGGCTGGACAGCTAGGCTGGTTCCGTTTCTTTGCTATTAGGACTAGATCAGCAGTCACCAAGGATCTCCGAGGTAGGATGGGGAGTCCCGGAGTGGTGGAGCTGGGCCATGTGGGTCAGTTTGGTGAGAAGGCTATGCACAGATTTGCATAGTGGCTACACCGGTTTGTGTTCCCACCAGCGGGGAGTAAGGATTCCTCTTGCCTCACATCCTTGCCCACGTTTGTAGTCACTTGTTTTCTTGAGGATGGCCGTTCTGACTAGGGTGAGATAGAGTCTCAGAGCCACTTTAATTTGCATTTCCCTGATGGCTGAGGATGTGGAACATGTTTGAAACAACAACAACCCCCAACAAACCAAAACCATTTATGGACCAGTTGTGTTTCTTTTGAGAACGGTTTGGCTCGTTGGCCCACTTGTTAGTTGGAGGGATTTTGGCGTGCTTTTTTTCTTCAGTTTTTCTTTATTTCAAGACAGAGTTTCTCTGTGTAGCCCTGGCTGTCCTGGAACTAGCTCTTAGACCAGGCTGGCCTCAAACTCAGAGATCCCCTTGCTCTGTCTCCCGAATGCTAGGATTAAAGTGCCATCACTACCGGGATTTTTCGGTTCTGTATATCGTCTAGATGGTAACTTCTGACTGAAGTATAGAGACAGCAAAGACCGCATTCTGCAGGCCTTGTTTCTGCCGAGAGCATTAATTCCTCGTAATCTTGCTTGTCAGTCCGTGGGTCTGTTTCCTGTGCTGTTGGCTTCCTTCCACCAGGAAGTTCTTATTTATACCTACATTTTGAAGTGTTTCTCTAGAAGTGTGACGTTTAGCCTTGAAATAAAGTCTTTGATCTCCTTTAAATTGGTTGTGTGTGTGCAAGGTGAGAGACACAGATCCAGTTTTATTCTTCTGTAATATTCTTTTTTTATTTCTTTGTTTTTGCCAGCATCTTTTTGTTGAATAGGATTTTTTCCAGTTATGCTATTGATACCATTATCAAAATGTAGTTATCACAACTGTGACCAAGATTTCTGTCCTGCCCGGTTCTTTCTGTTGACAGAGGTTTCTGTCTTGCCCAGTCCCAAAGAAACATACAAAGGTCTGCATTAATTATAAACTGATTGGCCTAGTAGCTCAGACTTCTTATTAACTCTTATAACTTTTATTAGCCCAATATTCTTGTCCATTATTAACTCTTATGACTTATATTAGCCCATTATTCTTCTTAGCCACGTGGTTTGGTACCTTATTTGGCGAGGCAGTCACATCTTGCTTCTGTGTCTGGGTCACGACTGCAGACTGAACTTTCCTCTTCCCAGAATTCTCCTGTTCTCATTGCCTGCCTCTACTTCCTGCCTGGGTACTGGCCAATCAGCATTTTATTAAAATACAATTGACAGGGTACAAACCATTGTCCCAGAGCAATTTCTGATCGTTGTTTTACACATCAGTATTTGTGCCGTTGCCACGCCGTCTCTGTCACTGGGCTCAGTAGCATAGTTCAGGTATTGTGCCTCCTCTAGCACTGTTCTTTCTGCTTAGCATTGAGTTGACTATCTGTGGTCTTTTGTGTTTCTTTCTGAATTTTCAGGTTCTTTCTAGTTCCATCAAGAATATCATTGAAATTTTGATAGGGATTGCACTGAATTTGTAGATTAATTCTACACTTCTAATAGTGGTGTAGATATTTCGCCTTCTCAATACTGCCAAACCATGAGCATGAAAGGTCTTTGCATTATCTATTTCTACTTTATTTTTTCACTGTCTTAAAGTTTTCCCTGTACAGGTTTTTACCTCTTCATTTAGGGTTATTCCTAGGCTTATTGTTTCTTTATCTTGAATCTATTGAGAATGGAATATTTTTCCTTAGTTGAGTTCATTTTTGGCACATATAAAAACCTACAGGCTTTTTTTTTTCTTCTTGCAACTTTACTTAAAATGTTTTTCAGATCTAAAAGTTTTCTGGTAGAGTCTGTAAGGTTCTTTAGTGTAGGATCATGGAGTCCGCAGCTGGGAGCAGTTTGACTTCTTTTTCTGCTTTTATTCCGTTCACATCTTCTTATCTGAGAGCTCTGAGACTTTGAGCACCATGCTGATGGGTGGAGGAAGTGGGTGCCCTTGTTTCCTTCCTGAATTCATAAGGAATGCTCTATCCTTGCTGTAGGTTTGCTACATACAGCCTTTATTTATGCTGGCATGTGTTCCACCGGCTCCTAGTTATCTTTTTATCACGAAGCATATTGAACCTTCAGGTGTCATTTAGTACCAAGGTGAACATGTATATTTATGTGATTGGTCATATTTATTGGTTTGCATATGTGGAACCAACCTTGGATCTCTGGGATGAAACCAACTGGTTATGTTGTTTTCGATTTTTTTGGTTTTTTTTTGTTTGTTTTTATCTTAAGACTAAAAGCCTTATGTGTACGAGTTGTTTGCCTGCATGTGTGTATATGCATCGTGTGTGTCTGGCACCTCTGGAATACAGAACTGGGTATCAGACCCTTTGGAACCGGAGTAAGACAGTTGCCAGCTGCCATGTGTGTGCTGGGAAGCAAATCTCTGTCCTCTGCAGGAAAATGCATTTAATGGCAGGGCCATTTCTCTAGCCCTGCTAGTGTGTTCTTGGATTTTGTTAAAAGTTCTTGCATCTCTGTTCATCAGGGAAGTTGGGCTGTAGTTTTCTTTTTTGTTGTGTTTTTTTTTTTTTAAATCTGGCCTTGGTGTCAGTAATGCTGACTCTATAGAGTGAATTTGGGAGTGTCTCTTCCTGTCCTGTTTTGTGAACAGTTTTAGAGGTGCTACTAGGTCTTCCTTAAAGAGTGGGATCCGAGGCTGAGAGATGGCCGCTCTCCCAGAGGACCAGAGTTCGAGTCTCAGCACTCACAGGCAGCTCACAGCCAGCTGGAACACCATCCCAGGGGGGTCACAGAGGATACCAGAGGATCTGATGCCCTCTTCTGGCTTCCATGGGCACTGCAAGCATGTGGTACACATACATGCAGGCAGAAACGTTCATATAAATCAAATAAAAGAAATTAAATTAGGATAATAAAATCATCGTTTAAAATTAAGTCTGGAACTCAGTGAATCTTTATGGTCCTGGTTTGTTGTTGTTGTTGTTGTTGTTGTTGTTGTTGTGAGGAGCTCATGCCGCTCTAGTCACACCAGTGACCAAGCCCCTCCCTGAGGACCTCTAACTGCCAGGTTCCACCTGCAAAATATTCTAAACTGCCCTAACTTGAACCTTGCCCCCACCCTACAGAGTAAAAAGCCCAATCTCTGGACGAAATCCTACTAGTCTCCACGGTGGAAAGTTCCACCCTGAAAAGTCCCACCCTTTCCCAAGAAACTCTATATAAGCCCTGTGTCCTGTTCACTTTGCTGCTGTGATTTTACCCAAGCAGAGGCAGTCACCCTCCTGGTTTTTTTCCCTCCCAATAAATCTCTTGTGTGAGGTTTGTTGTGTGGTGTGATTCTGTGGTATTCCTTGGCTCTCAGCTGCTAGAATACCTTTCCATTTTAAGCTGTAATGCCTACAAGGAGATTTAATTAATTCTTGCTTCAGTCTCATTGTTTTAGGTATGTTTAAGATGTTTCAGTCTTCTTAAGCCAGAAATTTTAAAGCTGTTTTCTTGAGAAGTCCCGGGAAAGAGATTAAACAATAAGGAGCTATAGTGAGGTGAGGTGGGGGCAGGGGCTTTTAGAGTGGAAAGGATTAGTAAAGTCTGGGTTCATGCTGGGTTTGGTGGTATATACCAGCAACTCAGGAGGCAGAGGTAGGTGGAATCTCTGTGAGTTCTAGGCCAGGGCTACATAGTGAGAGCCTCAAAAACAAACAAACAATCAAACAAAAAAACCTACGTGTAGATGGAAGGTTTTTGTTGGGTCTCCCTTACTCCTATCACACTTGAGTCCTGCTGCGTAGATGGGCTCCTGAGGACATGGCCTTCCCTCCTGAGAGGAGGCATTTGGGAAGTAAAATGAGTAGTTGAGACCTAGGCCAGCCTGTAGGCAGAAGGGTCACCGTTTAGCATGCTTACCCAGCATTATTTCTGAGAATCCTCCGGCGCTAAAAGGAGGACGTACAAAGGACTGTCTAGGACTCTGACCAGGGCTGGTTTTCTCCGAGTGCCCAGTCTCCACGTGAAGACTGTAGAGCTCTGGGACGTGGAATTGAGGGAAACTGGGAATTTCCTGTGGAAGCAAGGCCCCACAGAGAGTGAGTAGGATGGAGGAGGGGCATGCAGACGGGGAGGGGAGGCGCGAAGCTGAGAGAAGGGTGGGGCTGGGAGGGAGCCAGACAGACCCTGGGAGAATTGCAAGACTCTAGAGGAGAGCAGGAAGCAGTCACGGAGTTGATGTGACCAGAACTGTCTGCACAGTGGACAGTTGAGAAGGGAGATTGTGTGATCCTGGCGGGACAACAGGATAGGAATTGTTTCTCCATTTTACCCGTAGGCAAACTGAGGCTTGCCCAGGAATGAAGAGCGAAATGGAGAATTGAGTCATGCAAGCTAAATTTCGGTTTCCAAGAGTGGCTGGGAGCTCCAGGGAGAAAGCATTATGGAGGCAGCTGCTAGGTCATAGGGAATCAGAGAAGGCTCTTGCCTGAGTGGGGGGGGGGGACAGCTGCTGGAAATGCTGGGGGTGGTGAGGCATTAGGACCCCCCAAGGCCTCACGCTCTTACTCGATGACAGCCACCACACCCAGTTCTTGAGGTGCCGGGGACCAAACCCATGTCATCCTGGATGTTGGGCAAGCACTCTACTTGAGTCTGTGGGTCCTGTCTCAGGAGGGTGTCGAATGACCCTTTCACAGGGGTCGCTTAAGACCGTCAGAAAACACAACTATTTACAATTCATAACGTAGCAAGATTACAGTTATGATTTTCTGGTCAGGGCCCCCAGCGTTAGGAAGGTTGAGAACCACTGATTTCGATGCTTTGGTCTGGGCTCTTCTGCAGGCTGGGCCACTGGGAAGGACTGTGGGCTGAAAGTGAGGTGGTCATGCCCCACCTAGTTCTAGTGCTTCTGGCTCTGGTGGCATGTGAGCCTCCGTTTCCCTGCTAGACAAACAGCACAGGGCCCAGGCTGGTTGGATAACCTACCTGAGTATCCACAGCTAAGCAAAAGGAGAATTCCGAACCCACAGGAAGTGAGTTCTCAAAGCAAAACCCGAAGAGAAGGAAGTGCCTGTTATTTTCAGAGGGATCCCAAGTGGTCAGCTCTCTTTACAGTTTGGACAGCCGGAAGTGGCTTTTAGATGCACCTGCCTGGAGACTCACAGTGGCTCTGCCAGCTGTGCAGCACCCACACAGCTGCCCTCAATCCGTTCTTGGGTTTGCTCATTCATTCAGGATTGATGGTGCACTTGCAGAGACTGTGCACCTGCCTGAGGAGAGGTGGAATCTCGCTTGGAAGATGGTGCTTTGATGTTGGAGACAGCCTCAGTCCTGGTTGCGGTGGCTAGGGAGCACTTCCCCTTCCCCGGCAGATGTGACCTTCGCACTGAGAGTGAAGAGGAAGTTTCTGAGGCAGGGGAACCCTTAGTGGGAACCAACCATCCCACCCTCCCTGCAGCTCCTCCAGAATGCTGAGAACACTCATAGCTGGAGGCAGAGAGGAAGCCAGAGGAGAGAGCCAGCCTGGTACCCACTCAGCTGCTTAGAGGGGTGAATTAGTGTTAGCCACATCCAGGGAGCAGCTGCCTTCCTCCCCCTCCAGAAGACCCAGTGTGCTTATGTGGCAGGCCAGCTGTCCCTAGGAGGAACTTGTCTGCCATCGGTCAGGGAGAGGCCTCAGATGGCACTCACAAAATTAGCGACAAGGTTGAGGGAACTTGGCACAGTCCGGGGTTGCTGGTGGATGTCTGTAGATTCTTAAGAACATCTGGCTTCTGTGTTAGCCAGGACCATGCAGAGGGAGGGTAGACAGTATTTGTACATGCCAACTGGACTGAGCACTTGGGACGCCATCTTGAATACGTCCTGAATGAAAGCCACCGCAGAGGTGCACAGTGACTCTGAGTCCAAACACCAAATCCCCCAGATGTGTCAGTCAGAGATGGTGGGCATAGAGTGCAGGGGGAGACAACAGCACCGGGGCAGACAGGGCGTGCACAGAACCAGTCAGGCCTGGACAGTACGCAGGGGCTTGCTCGGGGTCACGTGACCCACAGGTTGAGAACTGCTGAGAGTTTTCAGTGGAGCCTTATGCAGAGTCTCTGTGAGGCCCCTTTCGATTGTAGCCTCTCTGATACACTTTAACAATTAGGAACCCCTCCCACTTCAATCCTGGGCTAGTGCTGGGGAGAGAACACAGGGCTTTATGCTTGCTGGGTAAGCACTCACTCTACCACTGAGCTGAACATGGAGGGCTAATTTTCCAAAAAGCCAAAGGGCCAGGCTGTGGCTCAGCTGGTAGAGTGTCTAGCTTGCGTAGAGACGGGTTTTGCTGCCAGCGCAGCACAAATGGGGCATGCATGGTGGCGCACTTGGGAGGTGGAGGCAGGAGGATTGGAAGGTCATCACTGGTTACATAGCTGTCCTGGGATACTGGAGACTTGGACACCCTTTGAGGTGAGATTTCACTGTGTAGCCCTGGCTGGCCTTGAACTCAGAGATCGACGTCTGGGATTAAAGGTGGGCACCACCACTTCCGTAAAAAGGAACCACATAGCCGGGCGATGGTGGCGCGCACCTTTAATCCCAGCACTCGGGAGGCAGAGGCAGGCGGATCTCTGTGAGTTCGAGACCAGCCTGGTCTACAGAGCTAGTTCCAGGACAGGCTCCAAAGCCACAGAGAAACCCTGTCTCGAAACCCCCCCCCCCCAAAAAAAAGGAACCACATTCTTTTAAACAAATAGATTACCAAGCCACCCTAAAGGCCCACACGTTAAGGGCTGACTACCGCCTTCCGGGGGCGGGGCCTAGGAACTCCTTCCTCATCCCCAGGAAAATACAGCCTCTCAAGTGGCAGGTGGTGTTAGCAGATGTTTGGTGTCTAGTTCTTCCAAAGACAGTGCCTTGCTGTGTGGCGTTTGTCAGTTTTCACAGTGTAAATATTTCCATCCTGTCCATTTCCAGTTGCTGCTTGAGGAACGGAGGGAAGGCACAGGGGAGCCCGCAGTGCTGTGGCTTTTTCCGCTCTGCCTGCATTCAGTTGATAAAAGTGAACCCAGAGGGTAGCTAACAACGATCAGAGAGGAGGGGCGGTTGCCACCTTCCCTCTTGGTATGACTCACTGGGACACTTGTCAGTGTGTCTGACTGAACCTTATTTCTATGGCCTGTTGGTTGTCACACACTTATGTATACATTTATGAAAACAATCTACTGAGCTCACTTAGTATATTGTTTGGGGCTGATTGCTCGGTGTGGGGTCACCTTCTGGGGCATCCGCTAACTGAAGTGACTGTTGAAAGAGTTCCCGGGTCAGATCCTCCCCTGTCCTGAGTTACTCTGTCAAGGTCTTCTGTTTGAGCCAGGAGTGGTAGCTGAGGTGGTGAACACACTTGTAATCCCAGCATTTGGGAGGTGGGAGAAAGAGCGATCAGGAGTCCAAAGCCATTCTCACCAACACTGAATTAGAGGTCAGCCTGGGCTGCAGGAGCCTTGTTTCACTCACACACACACACACACACACTCTCACAGGCTCACATACACACACTCACAGGCTCACATACACATACTCACAGGCTCTCATACACACACTCACAGGCTCACACACATACACACAAACTCACACACACAGGGTCACACACACACACACACAGGCTCACATACACACACTCACAGGCTCACACACACACACACAGAGGCTCACAGGCTCACATACACACACTCACAGGCTCTCTCTCACACACACGGGCTCACAGGCTCACATACACACACTCACAGGCTCACACACACACACACACAGGCTCACATACACACAGGCTCACATACACACACTCACAGCTCACACACACACACAGGCTCACAGGCTCACATACACACACTCACAGGCTCACACACACACACACAGGCTCACAGGCTCACATACACACAGGCTCACATACACACACTCACAGGCTCACACACATACACACAAACTCCCACACACAGGGTCACACACACACTCACAGGCTCACATACACACACACACACACACTCACACCTCTCTCCCTTTCATTTGCTCTATAACCCTTCTTGACACCTGGGCTTCCTCTCTTTATTCCCTCATTTACAGCTTTGGATTGACTCCAAATCAGCCCTCTAAGGCAGCGGTTCTCAACCTGTGGGTCTCAACCCCTTTCTTTCAAAGGCAGGGTTGAATGACCTTTCACAGGGTTCACCTAAGACTGTCAGAAAACACAGATATTTATATTACGATTCACAACAGTAGCAAAATTACAGTTACAAAGTAGGAATGGAAGTCATTTTATGGTTGGGGGTCTGCCCAGCTTGAGGAAGGCTGGGAACCACTGACCTAAAGCCCACCCATTAAAGGCGCCATTTCCAGAGGGCTGCTATTTGGAGGGGGAAAGCTTTAAGAAGTGGGGCCTAGACAGAAGTCTCAGGTACAGGAAGGGGCACTTGAAGGGGCAGTGGATTCCTAGACCCCTTTCTCTGCCCTCCTCTGTTTTAGATGAAAAGAAATTTAGTTATGTGTGCGCATGCGTGTGTGTGAACATGTGTGTGCAGTGCCCATGGAGGCCAGAAAGGACATTGATCCCCTGGAGTGGGAGTTACAGGTGCTGGTGAGCACCTGGTGTGGGTGCTAGGAACAAAATTTGGCAAGAGCAGCAAATCCTTTAAAGCCCTGAGCTCCCTCCTGACTTTTTTCCTTCTCATGTAGCCCAGGCTTGCCTAAAAAACCCCAAATATCCAAGGCTGTCCTCTGACTCCATTTCCTCCACGGTAGGATCACACAAGTATGCTATCAGGACCGGCTTCTTCACCTTCTCTTCCTCTTCCTCCTTCCTCTTTTCTTCTCTTACTTCCTGGCCATGAGGTAAGCGGCATTCCTTTCTGACATAAAGTACTGCCATGTCCCCAGAGGCCATCAGCTCTGTATTGAAACCTCAAAATGCATGAACGAATGCATTCTCTTTATAACCTAATCTCTCGACTGCTGGCACAGTCAGAAAGCTAACACTGCCAAGTGGGGTGTGAGTGCGCTGAGGACAGGCAGCTTGCCTGCTGGCTTAGCGCGCCCCTGCCCTGTACCTCACAGACACTCAAAATTATGGGCTGACTGATAGGAGAGATGTGGGGCAAGGAGCCTCCCAGACTGCCCACCCTCCCACCTTTGCTGTGAGCTGCATCTGTCCTCGAGCTTCAGTTTATCTGTAAAAGAGACGGGTTCAGGGATTGACCTAAGGGTTTCCTACAGCTGTGAAATGCCTGATTGTTGCCCGTCACCAGCTGAGGGTTCGCTAGGAGCAACTCTGGGATGCTGTGATTTCTGCCTTTTGTTTACTCCAGGGTTTGACAACTGAGTAGCCATAGTAGTCAGAGGTGAGGGGGGCAAGATATCATGACCACTGCCAACTGCATGCTGTGTGTTCAGAATAAGCCAGGGTGGAGGTGCAGCATGGGTGAGCATCTCGGGCTCACCGCATGTTTGGTTTTCAGTTGGGTTTGGTCATTTCATGTTCATAACCCTTCCACTGTTGCGAAGGTTGTGTGGCTCATCCAATCAGGAGCATGCCGATACACGGAGCCAAAACCACAGTTTAAGACGCGTGTGCTCAACCACCATGGGACATGCTCCACATCTGGCCTACCAGGAAATGGTTGCAGGGTTATCTGGAGTTCATCAAGGCTCGAGCTTGCAAAAGGTCAGGTACAGGCTGCTTCAGGCATCCCTGGCTGAGGCTGTCATTCCAGGAGCCTGTCCACTGCAGACGCCACCGCAGAGGCCTCTCCAGGCGTCCCTGGAGTGCCGAAGATGACTGCTGTTGCCTGTTGAATGGGATGACAGCCATTTAGCTCTCACAGCAGCCTGGGCAGCAAGAGTCTGAGAGCTGGTAATTATTTGCTTCTTTTTCGGAACTCCTGGAAGACATTGGAGTAAACGCCTGCAGTGTGGCGGAAAGCGCTCGGCACCGCTGCGACTCTTGTGAGCACTGTGGAACACCTGTCCAGTGCTCCTCTTACGCTGCTGCCCACCACGTGCAGAGATCCACAGCTGAGTGACTCAAGCCTGGATGTGCTGGTTCTCGGGATGTCTATTTTCCTCTGTCTTTACCAGCAGCGATTGCGTACTGAGTTCGAAATGGCTTCCCATGGTGGCCTAGCTTTCAGAGCTGCACTCAGGGAGCGGGCCCTTGGGACAGTGTCGCGTGCACCTTCCTCAGAGCCTGCTGAAAATCTATGGCCGTTCCTTTGTTGCTAGGTAGGATGTTGTTAGGGTCAGAGGAAGGGTCAACAACCTGGGTACCTGGCTGGGACACATAACCCTAACTTGAACACAGAGCCTGCTGAAACCCAGTGGGTGCCACCAAGAGTGGGAACATACCTCGACTTCTCATTTGCATACCCTGCCTTATTCTTGGCATAGTTCTGCACACACGCACCCTGGGACTCAGGGGATTGGTATTTTGGTCATACACAGTAAAAAGAGTCACATTTAAGGGTCCTGTGGGCCACATGATGAGAGCCACTGTCCTGGGAGACCCCACAGCTGCCTTTTCCTTTCATTTCCTCATCTGCTGGTGTAACAGATACAGCAATGCCTGACTTACAGGGGCTGTGCTGTGGTAAATCCGTAGTGACTCGGAAGTATCACAAATCAGAATTCCAGTGAGGACACCTAGCTGGAGGAACGCCCTGGCTTAGTGTAGTTTGTGTAGGGTCTTGGATTTTTGCTTCGGGATTGGGGTCGCGTGTCATGGCAAGAGTATCTGATTGCATATTTTTAACCTGGAAATGATCAAAATACAAAACGGAAAGTGTGGTTTCTACAGCACACATATGGCATCTCTACCATCAGAAAGTTGAAAGTTTCCAGTCAGCCTTCTGAAGTCCAGAAGCTTCTGGAGGCTCCACAGTCTGCAGGGGAGAGGCAGAGGCTCAGCACAGCTGCAGACACTCCTGAAAAGCGGAGACGCAGTATCTCTGTCCCTCACCTCCAGACAGAGGCATTCTCCCCTCTAAAGGGACTCGAGGGCCACAGGGTTGGGCCCGAGAGGTAGCTCAGAAGCTCCCTTTTCAGGCAGCTGTGCCACGGAGACAGCCACAAGCTGCTCACCTGCTACTTGGGTCACATTTTCTGCTTGCCTTTGGGACACAAATGAAACCTTGGATGAAGGGCGAGGGGGTGGGCGGAGCCTCCTTACCAGTTGGAGGTGGAAGGAGCCTAAAATGAGCTCAGCTTTCCTCTTATAAATAGGGAAACTGAGATAAGCTGAAGTCTAAAGCGTGTCTGAGAGCCTGTCCTGGCTCTCATAGTTTGCCAGAGTTGTGAGTTATAAGCATGACGTGAGAGTATAAAACCATTAGGGTAGCCGAGCCTGCTTCTCCTCATCCTGTAGCTGAGGAGTTGAGGCTGGCAGTCTCGGTCTGGGAGGGGAGGAGACTTTCATGATGAGTCACAAGAACAAATGATTTTCCAATCAACACAAACACAGAAGCCTCTTCTGCTGGCTGCTGACTGAGGAGCAGTTTATTTCTACCCCTGGGGGTGGACATCAGTCAGACAACGTCCAAACAGAGGCCTAGTCCGGGCCAGCTTTGGTAATCTCTGGGCTTCCCTCATTTGATTTAAGGCAAGAGGCAGGAGGTAATCACATAACTAAAGAGGAGCTGCCAGAAGGGCTGGGGTACTAAAAAATGCTGCTCCTTCCTCATGCCAAAGTAAGGTTAGGAAACCCTAAAGCAAGTGAGAGAGGTAGCTCACATATAGAGCCCGTGCAAGATGGCGTCCTGTACTAGGAACATGCACAGACGCATGCATGCACATGTTAGGCATCCCTAAGTCTGACTGTCTCTTAACTGTGGCCTTGAACAAGTGCATGAATGTACCTGAGCCTCCACGAATTGGCTGATGGGACAGAGGCCTCTGTGAAGGCTGCTGGCAAGTCAACACATGAGCCAGATCCAGGACTGGACTGCAGGTCCCTCTCCTTGAGCCAGGTCTCAAGGAGTGTGTATGTGGGTCTCATCTCTGTCCCTTGTTTTACTTTCTGTATCCCTATAACCTGTCATCCACGCTGACTACATCTCCACAGATTTCCTTCCCCCCGTCAGCCAAGAAGACTGTGTCAAAGGAGTATCACTGAATTTAACCCTCACATCAGCCTTGCAGAGTGGCACCACCTTCCCATTGGAGCTCAAGGACACTGCCACACTGTGGAGTGGGGAGATAAGCGTGGCCCACTGCAGCACCCCAAATCCTTCCTCATTCTCCTATCTGTCCTTGAGCTGCCCTAGAGCAGGCCGTGGGAGAAGCAGGAGAGGAGGACCCCCGTGGTTGGGAACCAAGGCCACCCTGGCAAGCAGACCCGCTGGCTGTCTTTCAAATCAATACTCTAAACATTTGTTCAGGGTTTATGTGGCGTGAAGCCAGCGGCAGGGGTAGAGGCCTGCTCTGCATCCTGGGGTCCCATCCCACACAGGACTTTTGCAGAAGCAGAGGGACAGAGGGACAGAAAATGACTGACAGCTGAACTGAAGGGAAGGGGACAAACACTCCCCGCCGGCAGGAACGTAGTCCCTTGCTTCCCTCTTTTCTTGTGGCTTTGGGGCTGAGCTTTCCAAGCCAGACGGCTGCTGGGGTGGCTCGTTAGAAGACTTATTTTGGTTCCATTTTTTATTTGAAATCTATTTAAAATACAGATGAGAACCAGAGTTCTAGAAATGAAGACCGTGTTGCCTGCCACTCGTTTCTGCTGCTGGAGCGGCTTGGATTGTGTTTCATGTGGCGTCCTTGAACTTGGCTCCTTGTGCAAATGAACGACAGAAAATATGGCTTACATTCATGCAAAGTCAACAGTGCTGTTATTTTAAATTTATTTTTATTTTTTGAGTGTTGGAGAACCACCTAATTTAATTAAATACATTCTTGTCTGGTTACAGAGTCAAATGTTCTCGCTGTAGCATGCTCAAGTGCAGAGGCGAGTGGAAGCTGGCCATCCTTCCGCAGGCCCAGACTCCGTCCTTCCCCTGTGGTCTCCTATCTCCTCCCTTTACCCGCTTCTCTTCAGCTCCTTTTGTTTACGCCTTGCTGTCTGGTTACAGTGTTAGCATTTTAGGGGCCGACATGAGGGGTTTGTTTAATCTCTGCATCTCCTACAGGGCCGTACAGTGGGTATTATATAATTGATTATTGATTAGAACAGGATCTGATACATTTCCAGTACTTGGAGGACAGGATAGCCCAGATAGAAAGGTGTGGCAGGTCACATGGTCCCTCGGGTACATGAGGATCTTGTTAGCTGTCAGCACTGGCTGTCTAACAATCTCTGGTGAGATTGGGGAACACTGGACTGGGATTATCTCATGGCAGCTGGCACCAGCCAGGGGCTTCCCAATATCCATGGGGTGCTGTTGGCCCGGGATTCAGTATTTCGGTGTGGGCACCTGCAGTTTATATAAGTCAGTTAAAGTTCATGGGACAGTTAGCTTGTGAGTGTCACCAGAAGCAAGCCAGCTCACGGATGCTAAGGCCTAAGTCAGCCTCCCTGTCTGCAAGGATGCCTAGCCGAGACGGGCTCTGCCAGGGTTGTGTAGCGAGGTGGCTGCTGTAAACCATCCCCTACCTCATCTTTGAATCAGCAACTGGTGCTTTGCCGGTGAACGCTGGATGCTGAAAGCTGAGGTTTTGGGTTTGGTTTTTGTTTTTTAATTGGGGAAACATGGAACGTGTTGATTCTGATGAGAGTTACAGATGTAATACATTGCTGAAGTTCTGAGTTGAAGGTCAGCCTGCCTGTGGATGGGCTAGAGCAGGAGTTTCTGCTCTTCGTAGAACTGCTTTTGAGTCAGGTGTGGTGGCGCATGCCTTTGATCTCAGTACTCAGGAGGCAGGGGTAGGCTGTGCCTTTGAGGTCAGCCTGGTCTATATAGCGAGTTCCAGGCCAGCCAGGGCTGCATAGTGAGACCTGTCAAAAAAAAGTTTTAAAAAGTTGAGTTTATTTACTTGTGTGTATATGAGTCTTTTTACTTGTAAAGTCTAATTATAATTGTTATATGACCCCATGCTAGGGAAAATATTCTCTTACTCTGTGTGTGTGTGTGTGTGCGCGCGTGCATGCATGAACACAAACACAGGCACCTTGGTATGTATGTACATGGAGATTGGAGGACAACTTGTAGGGCTTGGTTCTGTCCTTCCACCATGTGGGTCCAGGTATAGAACTCAGCTTGGCAGTGACAGCAAGTGCTTTACCTACTAAACCATCTCACTGGCCCCACGCTCCACTCTTGTGTAGAAGTGACCAAAGAATCATTTACGCTGGAGCAGCCAGGGACTCCCGAGTCCATGGGATTAAAAGAGGACAGTCCTCCGTGTGCCTTGGGCTCCTTTGGCAGGCCTCCCGTGAGACTGCAGGACGAGAGAGGAGCTGAGGCATTTGAGAGAATCGATTCCAACTCTGGAGGGTTGCCTGTCAGCTTGGTAGAACTGAGATCTGTGAGATGGGGTGATCTCCATACGTCACAGAACATAAGTAAGAGTGGAGGGAAGTGAGAACCATATGCTCAGGACCCTGCCTGGCAAAATTTGTGTCTTCAGTGAAGACCATTTGCAGTGACGATTATACACAAGCTCCAGATCCTATTGCTAAGACATTCACAACCTGAACGGGGCACACACATACACCCGCACACGCACGCGCACACACACACATACACACACACACGCACACACACACACACACACACATATACACACACACATACACCCGCACACGCGCGCGCACACACACACATACACACACACACACACGCACACGTGAACGCGCTCACACACACAGGCAGGACTGTCACTAGACGGATAGGCACGACAGTCACTGATAACAGACAACAGTTAACAGATAACAGATGCCGAAGAGAAGCTCAGCCAAAGGCAGAGGAAGTTCCAAGAGAGGGAAGTTGCTTCTTAGCTGGAAGAAGACTGTGTAGGGGTGAAGCTCCATGAGGCCAGGCTCCGATGGGTTCTGGTGTCGACCATGAGTGTAGGCAAATGAGCTCTGGACCTGTTTTCCTCTGTAAGCTGGGGCTGATAAAATACGCTTCTGGGGCATTGGTGCCCAGTCCCTCCCTCATCAGCAGATTAAATCAGCACATCGCTCTGCGCCAGCTGGGGGCTGCGCTCACTCGAGGTGCAGGGTGAAAAGTTACCTTCGTGAATCTGCTCCATAGCACCAAGAGGGCCCTGGAAGGAAGGGTTGTGTGAGCATGAATGCTTGGGTCCACTCGCATCTCATTGGTCGGGTGAGCCACATGGCCTTCCTTACCCAGCCAGCTCCAAGGGCTAGGGATTGAAATCTCACTGTGAAGGCGGAGAGATGGAGATCCCTAGTTAAACAACACTAAAAACTGTCTCAGGTTGGGTGTTCCCTTCCGTGCCAGAGTTGCTGAGGACAGCTCAGGAAGATGAAGTACTTACTGCCTTGGGTCCCCCATACAGCAGCCTGTGGGGTTTCTACTGCAAAGGCTGGGAAACCGCAATCAGAGAAGAAAACCCCAACATTGCCCAGTAGAGAAACAAAAGGTATTCAAGGGCTGTATGCTGGTTTTTCTGGGGGAACAGAAACCTGAAGCTGGAGGTAAAAGGAGGTGACCACGAAGCGGGGAATGATACCCGCTAAGAGCTTGAGACCCCTCAAGGGACCTGTGGGGAAGGCAGAAGCAAGGAGGCAGAGCTGAGTTTCAAGATGGTTCTGTAGATTCAGTTCTGTGGTGGATGGAGCGCCTCTTCAGGATTCGTGTCTGTCTAAGCTGTGTTCTGCCTGTTCTCTTAGTACAGTACCTCACCCGCCTTGTCCGTGGTTCACTGAAAGGGAAGTTCACTTTTGCAGTGGGCTGTACCTTCATCAGAGAGCCCTGAGCCATTTTTTCCTAGGACACGGGGAAGCAGAGCAATGTGGCCGTTTCTGGGGCGTTTTCAGACACAGTTGGGCTTGTTTAGGAAGATGGTTGAGGACAGTGCCCAGCCCCTTCCTTGATTTCTGTGGCTTCCTTCGCTGTCTGGGAAAGTTTGGATGCCTGGACCGAAACTTCTTAACCTCATGCTGAGTTGCACTGGGCACATCACTTCCCTTCCCTTTTGCCCCAGTTCCCTCACCTAGAAAATAGTGTAGCTCAGAAGGCTGGGGGCGAGCTTGGGAGGGAAGGAATCCACAGCAGAGGCCTTCAGAGGTGGCCCCAGAACCTCTAGAA
The DNA here is from genome assembly GCF_037038515.1 of Microtus pennsylvanicus. NCBI lineage: Eukaryota > Metazoa > Chordata > Mammalia > Rodentia > Cricetidae > Microtus > Microtus pennsylvanicus. The sequence goes on along the minus strand of NC_134587.1, from coordinate 50,266,103 downwards.
ATCTATGGAGCTCAAAGTAAACTGGTGACCTCAGGTGCTGGTAAGGGAACCTTGCTTGTCGATGTCTTAGGATACTCACCTTAGTAGGGAGGTGGTTGACTTCAGGGTTCATCTTTCCATGGAGCACTGAGATCCCCAGGACAGAGGCTGTGCCGCTGTAGATCCAATGATACCTGGTACCCGCCAGGTGCTGATCCTGGTGCCAACAAATATTTGAGTGAAAGTATGAACAGCTGGCTTCCTATGATTTGGACCAGTAGCTTACAGCTTTTTTTTTAATTACCATTTGCTAGACAAATGCCCTATCACTAGCCCCCTTGCAGATTAAATGTATTTAGGCGTGGGTGTGGCATGTATGTGTGTGTGTGTGTGTAGTTCGCAGGTGAGGGACCTGTGGGATTTGGCTTTCTTCTTCCACCATGTGGGTCCTGGGGCTTAACATCAGGTCATCAGGTATGGCAGCGAATGCCTTAACCCACTAAGCCATTTTGCTGTCCCCATTTGCACACTTTTTATGGGATATGATGCAGCCAGGAAGAACTCTAGCGCTGTGTGAACCCGGCGTCCATTCCCACCAAGTCACTTGAGACAAGCCACCAGAGTCGTTGGCGTTTCCTGCTTAGAGTACTGTGGCCCTGCCTCCGAGCCTGTGGTCAAGGCCTGTGTGGGAAAGGTGATTCAGAAGTGTTCTGGGAATTGCTCCATCCATGCCAAGTCAGGGCTAGCTGTGTTCGGGCCACGGATACATGGTGGACTCTGGATACACAGAGCAAATGGTGCCAGAGCCCATGAGGAGAGTTCTGGAATAATCATTACCATGAACGGAGAAACTGTTGCTTCCTGGGGATTTGTTAACACGGGCACTCTGGCACACAGTTCACAGGTGCCCTCCCTTTGTGATGTCTGAGAGAGAGGCTTTGCTGCTCTCGTGGTACAGGCAGGAGAAACCAAGTCTTTAGAAGCCAGTTTGCCCAAGGTCATTCATTCAGTCAACACCTGAAACTCTCCTGCAGATGTAGGCTCTGTCTTCTGGCTGTGGAGGGCTGGGGACAGTTTGTTCCTTAGGCACGAGGGACCGTGCCTAAGAACACAGCCTGGTGTTTCCTAAGTACATTCTAGGTTCCAGGAACTTCACAGATGGATTTGTTGATCTTCTTGATAATTCAAAGACTATTTTTTTTAATTGGATGTGGGCTCTTACTGCATTGCCCAGGTGGCCTTGAATTCCTGGGCTCAATACATCATTTTCCTTAGCTGTAAGTGGAGACTGCTTATTTGTTTCCTGGCCACCCAGATCTGAATAATCACACAGAAACTATATTAATTACAGCATCGTTTGGCTGATGACTCATGAATATTTCTAACTAGCTCTTACATCTTAAACCAACCCATTTCTACCAATTTATGTATCACCATGAGGCTGTGGCCTACCAGTGAGGTTATGGCAACATTCTCCTTCGGCAGAATTCTTCTGACTCCGCCTACTCTCTCTCCATATCTCCATTTGGATTTCCCCGCTTGCCTGTACTCTGCTAAGCCATTGGTCGCAACAGCTTTATTCATCAACCAATAAAAGCAACACATAGACAGAAGGACCTCCCAATTGACTTAGCTGTTGTGATTAGCCATGAGCCAGTGAGCCTGGCCAAGCCCCTTTCTCTTTCTTCTCTGTCTCCCCTCATGCTTCTTCTGTAGTGCAGGGGTCCACCTCAGGACCTCACTCGTGCTAAGCAAATAAACATTTCACCACACTCTGTCACTGCTGTTTATAGATGAGAAAACGGGGCTCAGGGAGGTTGACGTTCAGGGTCATAGGGAAGGAAATGAGGGACTCTCTGGTGTTTGAACAAGAGCGTCTCATTCCAAAGACAGGCTGAAAAGCATTTCCCTATGGCCTGAATTAGAGTTACTTTGTTGGTTTGTGAGATTTTGTTGGTTTTTTTTTTTTTTTACTTTCTGCTAGAACCTCTTCTATTAGACATAAATTCCTGAATGTGTTTTTATGCTCAGTTTATTGTAAGAGATTGAGCAAAATCTAATAGGAGGAAAAAAATCTAATACAGAACAATCTCAGGATTTTCCAGTAAATTCTTAGATTTGAATACTCTTGGGCCATGCACAGCTTCCTTTGAGGTTCTTTGTCTCCCTTTTTGAAGCATCAAATCAGAGAAGTTACAGAAGTCACTAGAGAGGCAAGAACAGCCTGTGCAGTTGGCTGGTCGGGAGTCTGTGGGGTGGAAGCTGGTGAGAAGCACCAGACTTTGGCCATGGGGAGCAGAGGTTCAGGGAGGAATGGGGGAGAGTACTTGTGATGGTCCCCTTCTCCCCTGTGAGTCAAGAGCGTGCAGAATGGCCTCAAACTCAGTGATCTGCTGGCCTGTGCCTCTCAAATGCTGGAATTAAAGGTGTGTGCCCTCACTCTTGTCTAGTGATGGTTATTTGTGACTATCAGCTTGATGGAATGTAAAATCACCATGGAAGCATGCCTGTGATTATGTCTAGGATGAAGATGCTTCCAGAAAGGTTCTAGTGGGCAAGGAAGAGCTACCCTAACTGTGGGCACTGTCTTTCTGTGTGCTGGGGTCTTGGACTGAACAAAAAGGAGAAAGTGGGGGCTGGAGAGATGGTTCAGCGGTTAAGAGCTCATACTGCACTTACAGAGGCTTGCGTTCAGTCAGCACCCACTTTGGGCAACCGGTAACTTCAGCTCCATGGGGACCCACCACCTCTGCCCTCTGAGAATATCTGCACTCTCATACACATAATTAGAAACAATAAAATTAAACCTCTCTCTCTCAAGAAAAGGAGGAAGCCAATTGGTATTCATCTCTGCTTCCTGACAGCAGTCGTGACCAGCTGCCTCATTCTTCTGCTGATTGCCTTCCCTACTGTGAACTGAGCCACAGACTGTGAGCCATAGACTGTGATAGCCACAGACTGTGAGCCATAGACTGTGATAGCCACAGACTGTGAGCCATGGCCACAGATTGCGAGCCACAGACTGTGAGTCATCGTACCCACAGACTGTGAGTCATCGTAGCCACAGATTGTGAGTCATCGTAGCCACAGATTGTGAGCCATAGCCACAGACTGTGAGCCATAGCTTACTTAGACTGTGAGCCATAGCCACAGACTGTGAGTCATCATAGCCACAGACTGTGAGCCGTAGACTGTGAGAGTCCTCGTACCCACAGACTGTGAGTCATCGTAGCCACAGATTGTGAGCCATAGCCACAGACTGTGAGCCATAGCTTACTTAGACTGTGAGTCATCATAGCCACAGACTGTGAGAGTCATCATAGCCACAGACTGTGAGTCATTGTACTCACAGACTGTGAGCCATAGCTTAGGCTGTGAGAATCATCATAACCACAGACTATGAGCCATAGCCACAGACTGTGGGCCATAGCTTAGGCTGTGAGAGTCATCGTAGCCACAGACTGTGAGCCATAGCTTAGACTGTGAGTCATCATAGCCACGGACTGTGAGCCATAGCCGAAGACTGGAGAGTCATCATAGCCACAGACTGTGGCCATAGCCACAGACTGTGAGAGTCCTCGTAGCCACAGACTGTGAGCTATAGCTGTAGACTGTGAGAATCCTTGTAGCCGTAGACTGTGGGCCATAGCTTAGGCTGTGAGAGTCCTCGTAGCCGTACACTGTGATCTTAAGCACTCATGGGCATCCTGTGTGTGGTGGTTCTCCAGTTGTTCCTATCCCAGGCAGTCCTAGATGCTTGTGTTATTGTCACACCCAAGGTCCCACAGTCTTCCTTTGTGCTGTCTATCCAGAGTTTTTTGGGCCTTCCTCTTCGCCTTACCCCGTGCACTCCTCCAAGCAGTGCTCTCTTCGGGTATCTGCTGTCATTCATTCTCATAACATGGCCGAAGTATCTCAAGCGCCGTTGCCATATCCTGTAGTTTACTTTCTTCTGTAAATGGAGATGTTTATTAACGTCATCATTGCATAGCCTATGTCTTCATGTGATGCCTGGAATCCTCCTAAGACATGCCATCTCAAACACATTCAGCCATTGGTCTGAGGAGGCAGATAGGAATAGCGAGGGCTGCATTCCAGGCGCTAGGAAAGGTTTGGTCAGCAAGAGACATAATGACAACAAAATTACAAGTATATGAGACACTTGTCTTGAGCTGCCTTCTTTATAACTCTGAAACAATGAAACGCCCCATCCCACAACCGTTTCTAAAGAATCACTCAGGGGCTTGATGTTAATTACAGAATGTTTGGCCTATAGTTTAGGCTTATTACTAACTAACTCTTACATTTAAATTAACCCATTTCTATTAATCTATGTCTTGCCACATGTCTCGTGGCTTTCCGTGTTTTAATACATCTTGTTCCTCTGGCAAATGGCTGGTATCTCTCGACTCCACCTCTCCTTTCTGAATTCTCAGTTTGATTTTGCCACCTAAACTTATCCTGCCTGACTATTGGTCAAACAACTATTATTATTAACCAATGAGAGGAATCCGTATTCACAGCATACAGAAAGATAATCCCACAGCACAGAACTATCAGTTCAAGTATGGCCCCACCCACAATGAGCTGGGCCCTGCCCCATGAATCATTAAATAGGAAAATGCCCTACAGCTGGGTCTTATGGAGACAATAACTCTAGCTTGTGTCAAGTGGATATAAAACCAAGCAGTGCTGCAGGCACTGTTATATTCTGTGGGAAGGGTGGCTCTCATATGAGGAGTTCTTGGCTCGGTGGTCTAGCCAGTGTTACCCAAGCCCAGGCTGTAGTTTCCTGGCGAAGGTTGCCCCCGGACTGCAGTGAGGATGAAGTCGGACCATTATTCAGATTATCTTGGGGCTGGAGATATGCTCAGAGGTTAAAAGCACTTGATGTTCTTGCAGAGAACTGTGCTTGGTTCCCAGCCTGCACATGGCAGCTCACAACCGTCTGTAACTTGAGTTCCAGGGCATTTGATGGCCTCTTTTGGACTCTGCAGGCAGTACACACATGCACACATGTATATAACACAATGCAAAACACTCATGCATAAAGGACTTGAGACAAGTTCTCACCCTGTCACCCTGGTTGGCCTGGAACTTGCTATGTAGACCAGGGTGGCTTTGAACTCACAGAGATCCACCTTCCTCTGCCTCATGAGTTCTGGGTTTAAAGGTGTGCGCCTCCATAGCCTCCATAGCCTCCATACCTGACTGACTTTTTTTTTCTTTTTAAAGCATCTCGTGAGGATGAGGTTGATCTCACACTGAGATGTGTGTTTTATAATTGTATGTTCAGAACTGAAACAGGTATGCAGCTGGCTGACAAGTTCCCTTTCCCTAGAAGACTTAAAGCAGGGATGGGGAGAGAGGGCTAGCAGAGACCTGGGAGGAGTAACAGGTTACCACCTGAGCCTTAAAGCAGGGAAAGTGAATGTGGCTTCTTCCCTTTAGGTCACCGAGAAGGCCGTGCTGCGGGCCATCTGGGGGCCCAGCACTCAGATGGCAAGGTTGAGGTATAGGGACTGGCCCTGGGAGACATTGTAGAGAAACAGACAGGCCAGTCTGGAAATCTTTGGCTCTCCTGGTGCCTCTGACTCTCAGATAAACAGAGCACAGGAAAGCGTGCCTGCCGCTCTCCTTGCCCAGCCAGAGTGTGCTCTCTGCTTCTGCCTGCCTGTTCTAGGTGCCAGGGTCCCCCAGGGCTGCGTCCCAGGTGTTCAGGGAGAAAAGCTGCCCCCTTTCCATCTGGAAGAGCCGAAGGAGGAATCCAGCAGGCACATTGCTCACAGGTTCGGAGCTGGGACGCACCTGCTGGCCCTTCCCTGTGGAGCCCAGCATTCACAGCCTCTACGGTGTCAGCAGGACTGGCCCCTTCCTCATTTACAGGGAAGGATTAGATTCACCCTAGGTCACAGCGGGAGATCCGTCTTGAAGCTAGGCAGGACAGGCAGCACAGGATGTGTGATGTTGCTTGGGAAGACTCAGCAGTGGGTACCAAGCCCAATGACCAGTTAGATCCCTGGCTCGCACACAGTAGATAGAAGGAGTCTCAAAAGTTGTCCTTTAATCACACATGCTATGGCATGTGCACCCCTCAAATGTATACCCCAAAGTTAACAGATAAATGTAATTTTCAAAAACTGAACAAAAGACACTAATTTCACTTTCCCAGAGGGGAGAGAGACTTCTGGGAGCAAATGCTCTTGACCACTGTACTTCCTGAGGTGCCACCGCCATCATTTCAGAGATGTTGCTGTGACAACAGCCATGACCCGGGCAGGAACCTGGAGGGAGGACCTGAAGAAAACACCCTGGGGGAGTGTCCCTGGCTTCCTGTCCCTGGCTTGCTCAGCTACCTGTCTTAACCACTCAGGCCCACTTCCAGGGATGGTGCCGCCCACAATGGGCGGGGTCCTCCCACACTGATTAGCAATCAAGACATGCCTTCAGACCAGGCTAGTGGAGGCAATTTCTTAATGGAGGTCTCTTCTTCTGGGGTGACTTTAGTTTGTGTCGGCGACAGTTCTGACAGCCATTGGGGGAGCATTCTAGGAATCTCTTCCCAAGACAGACGGTCAGCTCACACATTCCCGCACATCGTAAAACAGAGTGAGTGAATGGTGGCACTCACCGCATGCTGCAGAGTCATCACGATGGCGCTGAGACAAAGCTGCATCCTTTCACAGACATAGCGATGCAAGCACAGAGGTGTGAACTCTTCAAGGATAGCATGGCCCGTGGGGGCAGAGCCATGACTGACATGGTACAGGCCCTCAGTCACCCTGAGACATGACCATCCCTGTCACACAAGGGAAGAAACCCACCAAATTACTTTATCCCCTTGCTCTGCGAGCTTGTCTTTTGTGACCGTCCTAAGCAGATTTGGGATTCTGCAAATGACAGCTAGCCAGCCTTGTGTTAGTTGTGCTTCTGCCAAGAACACTTAATCCCCACATTCCCACAGAGGTAAGTGGGATGGGAATTAATCTTCATGTTTCCTGCCCAGAAGTGAATTGGAACAAAGCCAGGGCTCCCCGCTCTGGGGTAGCAGCTGCTGGCCTCTCGGGATGGACAGTGTGGACAGACCCAAAGACTATCTTGGCATGGCAAGAGTCCTTACCCCGTCCGTCTAAGGAGCACCTGCCTGCCTCACTCAGCACACCAGCTGACCTGGAGAGCATCCCCTGGAGGCCCCAGGAAGGAAGTTTCCTGGCTGGGAACCCTAACCCTCAGAACTTCTCCCTTCATCTGTGAAAACGGTGGAGAACATCCTACAGCCCATGTGGAGGGCGGTAGTGAGGGTTCACCGAGGTAAAGGAGGGGGCTGCTTACCACACTGTGGAGTATGGGGCGTTGGGATCCTCAGGGAGCTCCATGAGGAGCTGGAGTGTGACTCAGTAGGTGAGGGGGCATGCCCAGCATGCAGGAAGTCCTGATTCCATCCCCAGGGCTGCAAACATTTAAAGAGGACCCACTTATTTCAGCACAGCCCTTTGTGTCTACTCTGCTGCGTCTCCCTCCCTCCATGGCCTTGGTCTCATAGCAGACCATAACTACATCCTCTTAAGGGGTTCACTCTGCATGAGGAATCTAGGAGAAGGAAGTGGCAGGCCCTACCCATGATCTAGGGCCCCTCAGGGACGAGGAGGGGGAGAGCCAACAAAAATGCACACAGCTTCCACTAGGGAGCTTTCTGGAATTTTCCATCTTGAACATACACATGGAAAAAGTCTGTTAAGGAGGCCCACTTGTGTGTCTGCCTCAAGTGGACAGGTCTGTGTAACCACTACCCAGACCAGAACTTGCCACACCTAGGGAGTCCCACCCCCACTTCAAAAACCGGTTAATTTACTTGCATAGACTTTTAAGTGGAAGCATGCAGCTCACACCCTGGCTCATGCCCTGGCTCCCTCTTTTGAGACAAGGTTCATATAGCTCAGGCTGGCCTTGTAAGCTCCTTGAGCTACGTGAGTGACTGAGCCCCCTCCCTGAGGACCTCCAACTGCCAGATTCAACCCTTAGAATAGTCTAGCTATTCTAACTGCTGGACCCTGCTCCCCACCCTACAGAGTAAAAAGCCCAGTCTCTGGTCTAAATCCTACCAGTCTCTACCCTGAAAAGTCCCACTCCCTTCCCAAGAAACTTTATATAAGACCTGTGTCCTATTCAGTTTGCTGCTATGATTGTGCGCAAGCAGAAGTAGCCACCCTCCTGGTTTTTTTCTCTCCCAGTAAATCTCGTGTGAGGTTTGTTGTGTGGTCTGACTTTGTGGTATTTCTTGGCTCCCAACTGCCAGGATTCAGTTCCATCCAAGCTGCAATGCTTAAATTTGGCACTGCGACTCAGAATGGCTTTCCTAGTGCCTTTCCCCTCATGGTCTAAAAACTCACTGCGACCCCATCCCTCATCTATGGTCCACCCACAACAAAGACTCACCTTCTGGCTTACCAATCGCTCAGCACCCCATCCGCCAACAACAATTAGGTAAGTTTCCCCTTTGGTCAGTATAAACAGTTCTCTGAGTCTGAGGAAGTGGCCGTTGAGTGTCCAGAACCTTTGTGGTACTCTTGCAGGCATAGGTACCCCTAGCAGTGGTCTTTAAGGCTAAGACTGGCCCTCTTCACCAGGCCCCATCCTAGCAGCCTTGGAGCGGCAATCCTGAAGTTTCCTTAGGCCCAACCAGGCTAACCCTTACTGCCCTCTTCTCCTACCTTCCCCCTGGAGCTGCCTATAACCCCAGAGCTCCTCTAGGCCCTCATGGTTTTCGTGACCCCATTCCCCAGCCCTTTCCTGTGGATAAGAGCCTCCTTCTAGAGCTTTGGTTTTTTTCTCATTGTCTTACCTCTAGGAAATCCCTGGTACCAGGAGCCAAGTTTCCTCTGGTTTAGACAGGCTAAACCCTGACCCCTGTTGAGTGTGGTGATGACCCACTGAATGATTTGGTCTTCATTTGGTCCTCCCTGAGTCCTGGGGATGCCCACCACTACAGGGTGCAGTGACATTTCTCTTTCTTTTGTCCATGGGAACATGTCTTCTATAACCTTTCATCCCCACTTGGGATGCCTCTTAGAAAGCCTACAGCCTTTCTAACTGACACCCCACCTGAGTTTATTCACTTTTGCAATCAAATTTGGTTTCAATACCCCTTAGATAATCAACCCAAAGGACCACCTAATGACACTTTAGATTCTAATATTATTTGGGACCTTTACAAATAGTGCAGCAGGCACAATCTCCGTGGCCCCAGGAGACAAGGTCGGCTGCAGCTCGCACACACCGTGCTCACTCTTCTCTGGCAGGTGCTTCTCTCAGCCCCTTGCTGCAGCATCCTCTGTCTTTAGCCAGGACTCTAAGCCTCTGTTCTCAGCTTACTCGGTTCAGTTTTACAAGGATTCGGGTGTGAGTGGCATCAGATTGTTGTTTTATGCTGTCCTGCTTGAATTAAAATCTGGCTCCAGATTTAGAGTAGGGCCCCCTTCTCTAGACCCAAGCATGCTTATTTCAGTTTCTTCTAGAATCTCTGCCCAGTATCAGGTGAGCCATCTGCTGTGTGACAGAGAAAAGGGGGCAAAGCAAAATAAAGGGGCAGACTCTTCCCAATGGGAACTAGTGCTACTCACCCTTACTCTTTTGGTTTTGGTTCAACGCTCTAAAATTTTTGCCAAGGTATAAATCTTATCTCAAGATTTGTAAAACTACAGTGTAAACTTCCTCTACCTCAAGAATTGTAAGCATATTTGTTGTAATAGGAGCGGCCGAGCTGCGTTCCCAGCACCCCTGCCGCCCGGCTAGCTTATGCCTTGAAATAAATTGTATTCATTTAAACACTGTTTGGCCCTTTAGCTCTAGTCCTTACTGGCTAATTCTGATATCCCGACCAACCCATCTCTAATAATCTGTGTAGCCCTGGTCTTACCGGGAAAGATTCAGCATGTCTGACCTGGTGGCTTGCTTCATTGCAAGCGTCTGCCCAGGAGAGGGGAGCATGGCATCTCTGAGTTCACTTCCTCTTCCTCCCAGCATTCTGTTCTGTTTACTCCTCCCACCTATGTTTTAACCTATCAGGGCCAAGCAGTTTCTTTATTGCTTAACCAATGAAATCAACAGATTGATATATGACACTCCCACATCACTTCCCCTTTTTCTGTTTAAACAAAAAAAGGAAGGCTTTAACTTTAACATAGCAAAATTACATATAACAAAACAGTTATCAAGCAAGAATTACAGTTACAATATTTATATCTATTTTATCTTTTATCATAACAATGGAAAACTATAACTATAACTATCTATCTATTCTGCAACTCCATCAAAGACTCCAGAAGAATACAATATTACCTAAGCAAACAAAAATAAGCAATTTTCAAAACTCTAAAAATGACAGAGACATCTCGCTGCCTGTATAGTCACCCAAAGTTCCTCTGTACCATTGGGGCATCAATCTTCAGCCTTCAGGCCCATGGTATCCAGCAGACATTTCCATGAAGCAGGAAAATTCAAAGTCTGTTCAGTCACTATCTGTTGTGTCCTGCAGAATGTCTTGCAGACTCCTTCATGAATCAGGAACCCTGAAAGATCATCTCACCTTTAGGCAAGTTCAGTAGTCCTCTCTCTGTGGGTTCTCTGTTTCCAGTTTATGCAATAGTCCAGGCAAGAGCAGTTTCTTGCCCAAATGGCTATCAAACTCCATAAGGATCCTCTTTGATGCCCATCTTCCTCTTGAAGTAGATTGGTGCTGCCAGGAGCAGAGTGTCTCATTGTCATGAAAAACCCTAAGTTATTAAAACATTTAAAATGCCATATTCTATAATCTTTGAAAGATATGAAGAATGCCTATCTAAAATATATCTATGTACATCTAGAAAATCTTAACTAACATGACTACAAGCTTGACTATTATGATTATCTATTAACAAGCTATATATATATATATATATATATATATATATATTACATTTTTAAGTGAACTATACAATCTCAATACCTTAATCAAGATCGGAAATACATATACATATAACAAAATTGACCTTAAATCTAAATCACTAAAACAAAATCCATATCAATGTAAATTATTCATATCTCTATCATATCCCCCTTTAAATGTAAAAGAACGTTTATAAACCATATTTGGGAACATGGGCGCAGTTTTTTCTCTCCAAACTGCTTCCTGCTGAATGGGGGCGTCATTAATTAGGTCTTTCATGGTATAACCTGTGTGCTAGTTTCATCTCAGTTGGCAGTTGAGCGAAGCAGTTTTCTGAAGATGTTTACAGCAACCCTTCAGGAGGGCGTGGTCCATCATACCATATTCAGATAGAAGAAATCCACAGACTCTTACCCTCTGTGAAAACAAAATAAGAAACTCCTTTCCAAAGCATCCTGTCCTTAGATCCAAATTTCAAAGTCAAGGCATTTTCAAAATATCTATGTTAGATTAGTTCAGCAGCATTTATAAACAAATATCTTTTAGCAGCTGTTGCTCCTTCCTCAGCATTCAAACAATTCAAAGAGAGCATAATAGCATACAGTATCAAGATTCTCTGTGTGTTTTCCATCTTTGTGTGGCTTTATTTTAACTCTATTTTGTATAGTTTTACTTTTATTTTTTGCTTTTTGAGACAGGTTCTCTGTATCTTTGACCTGGAATAACTCTGTAGACCAGGCCGTCCTTGAACTCTCAGAGATCCACCTGTCTCTGCCTCCCAGGCATTAGGATTAAAGGTGTACACTACTACACCTTGAACTCACAGAGATCTGTTTGTTCCTGCCTTCTAGGCACTGGGATTAACTGTGTGTGCTACCACACCTTGAAGTCACAGAGGTCAATCTTCCTCTGCCTCCCAAGTGTTGGGATTAAAGGTGTGTATTACCACACCCAACTACTCTCTTCCTTTTTTTTTTGTTTTTTACTTTAAGAACTTCAACTTTTAGTCTGCTTATATTTTTAACACGCTGTAAATCATTAACAAAATTTTTTTTGAATCTCTCTTTACTGTATCTCTCTCTCTTTTTCTGACCACATGAGCCTTTAAATTACTGAGCAATATGGGTAGGATTAAAGCTGTGGCTTTGGTGGCTGGATCCAGCCCATTCCTTAGCTTTCTGCCATTCCAACCTTGTGGCTGAGGTACCGGCCAGAGCCGCGTTCAGTGCCACAAGTCTACTGTGTTTCAAGGTCCCTGCCAACAAGCAAGCTACAACACTCAAATGCTCTCTCTGTAGCTGACCTCCTGCCTCAAAGAGTCAGAGTTTGCCCTGGCAGGATGGCCCAGAAAGCCGGCATTTTTAAACGGCACAGCTTTTTTCCTGCTATGGCTGAAAACCGAAAAGCATGCGTTCAGCTTTTTCATCAATACCGTTTAAGTGTTTCATAGCAGGACCTCTTAATGAGCTGCAGGGTTTTGCAGCTAAAGCTGAGTCAGGAAAGCCTCTCTTAGATGAGAGCACTTGCTTGCCTCTAGCAAGCAGAGCAGACCCAAGAAATTGCCACAAGAAACATGCTTTACTCTATTATTTTCCAAGCTTTCTCAGGCTTTCTGTGGACTCAGTTATCCACACATCTGGGTGCCATTTTGTTGTAATAGGAGCGGCGGAGCTGCATCCCCAGCACCCCGGCCGCCTGGCTAGCTCATGCCTTGAAATAACAACACACAAATTGTATTCATTTAAACACTGTTTGGCCCTTTAGCTCTAGTCCTTACTGGCTAATTCTGATATCCCGACCAACCCATCTCTAATAATCTGTGTAGCCCTGGTCTTACCGGGAAAGATTCAGCATGTCTGACCTGGCGGCTTGCTTCATTGCAAGCATCTGCCCAAGAGAGGGGAGCATGGCATCTCTGAGTTCACTTCCTCTTCCTCCCAGCATTCTGTTCTGTTTACTCCTCCCACCTATGTTTTAACCTATCAGGGCCAAGCAGTTTCTTTATTGCTTAACCAATGAAATCAACAGATTGATATATGACACTCTCACATCACATATTGTATATGATTAAAAACCTGTAAAATCTGTAACTAAAGAGTTAATTTAAAGCTCCTAACACCAGGGTTGATAGTTAAAGATCTCTATATAGGTAATCTTAAAGGAAACATGTGGCTCACTGCTACCCTAGCTGCTCTCCCTACCCTGGAATGGAGGTAGCCATGTGACTGACAGTCACCTTTGCTAGGGTTGGAAAGGATGACCTCACTGCCATCTTGGAATGTGACCGTATGACAGAAACCATCTAAGGAAAAACAACTCCTCACTGTGAGGTCCCCAAGTAGATGATTCTTCCACTATTTTTGATTGCACTAGCAAGCCTCAAACCACAGTCTCTTCTCTTCCTCTCCAGCATCTCTGGTTCCCTTTCTTCCTTCTCAGTCACAGGCCGCCCACCCAGTCAGGGCTGAGGTAGACCAGGACCCTGAATAAAATTACTATACCCGAGGGGCATCCATGCTAGGGATCGGTTTGTAACTTGCATCCTGGCTGGCCACCCTTAAAGAAGTAAATTATGAAAAAAAAAGCCAAGAGGTTATCCAGGACAAGCATGATAACCACCTCAGTTCCTGGACCACTTCACAAAGGCCCTCTTACAGCATGACAGTCTGAATCCTGAGACCCCCTCATGGAAAATAACTCTTTAGGACCTTCTTCTCCTAGAGTTTCCCTGATAGTAAGGACAAACTTAGAGAAAGAGCCCCCAACTGTACAGGCCTTTAAGGTGTGCCACGGGAGAGATGAAAAAGCCTTAAAAAGTACCTGGTGCTAGCCAAGGCCTTTTGACTGCCCATAGCAACTGCCCAGGCTCCCTAATCCCCAAAGCCAGAGAACCTCCGAGTTCCTGTTTCAAATGAAGTCAGAAGGGTCACTGAACCCAGGCCTGTCTGATGCTTCCAAAACCACCCAGACCATGTATGTACAAGGTGCCATCAAGAGGGGCATTGGGTGTTGACTGTGCCCATGTTTCTTGCGGCGTGGGCACATAAAGCCCAGGTGACCCTTAAGCTGACCTCCTAGATCTGTCCATGGATGACTGAGGGGTCCAGGCTCCCTTGACTTAACCACTGCCATCTCTCACTGGGAGCCTCCAGTAGACATCACAGCATCAGGGTGACCTGTCTCTCTCTGGGCACTCGGGCCACCCATTTAGTCCTGATGGAGTTTTAGGGACCCACATCTTATTCCCCTGTTGTCAGGGTAGGGTCACAGTTTTATCAGCCTTATCAAATCCCACCACACGTGTCACTCAGGCTCAATAACTACTCTCTCCATAGCCTCTATCTCTGACCTTGTAAGAAAGAGTCTTCTACATTCTTTTTTTTTATCCAACACAGAATAAACTTCTCTGAAAACAATTTATTTCCTATTTCCTACTATTATTATTTTTAATTTTAATATATATTTTTATTTTTCCATTCAAAAATTTCTACTTCCTCCCCTCCTCCCATTCCCCTCCCGCTCACCCACTCACCCAGCTCCCTCCCCCAAGTATTCTACATTCTTTGGGCTGCCCACCAGGTGTGGAATTCTCCTTACTAAGATGCTGGCCCTTCTCCAGCTATTTTCTCCTCCACCTGCTCTAACCACCTGTCTTTCCCCTTCTACTGGGTAAGTGTGTCTATGGAGCTCCCTGCTTTGTTTCTTTTACTATGAAAGCCACACAAGCGTGCCAGGAGCTTACCTTTCCCTTCACAGCTGTAGTATAGCCCGGCGTTCAACAGCCAGGACACCTTTCCCTCCTGAGCAATGGGTGTTCCTTGGCTTCTGAATGCCAGGATTTCTTTCTGTCAGAGCTCTGACACTTACATTTTGGTGCCCAAACCCGGGACTGACTTCTTCCCTAGCTGTTTGCCATTGGTTTTCCTCTCAGTTCCTCCAGGATCTCCAATGGTGGCTCAGACCATCCTTACCCTACAGGACCAGATAAACTCACTGGGCCACCATAACTGCTACAGAATTAACTAAGAGCAGAAAGAGGTGGCCTTTGTGTCTGCCTCAGGGAGGAATGTTGCTTCTGTGCCAGCCAGTCAGGTATGGTAAAGGACAAGATCTGGCAACTACAGATGAACCTCCAAAAATGTAAGAAACAGCCTGATACCTCTGGCTAGTGACTCACTTTCTTCTTAACCTGCTTTCTCCTGCTTTTCTTAATCCTAATAGTTACACCCTGCCTTATAAACTTCCTCCCTAGATTTCTTCAACAACAGATTCCAAAGATCTACAACCAGACTTTTAACCAGTTCCTATTATGGGATTACCAGCCCCTGTCTACAGAGCCAGGGGCCAATGACTCATGATTATACCCTGATGGTGATGATCAAGTTCACCCAAAGGACTCTAACGCCCTCATTCAGCCGGAAATACATGATGATAACATTGCCCTCTTTCCGATGACCTAATTGTTTCTCAATAATAAACTAAAAGAAGGGAATGTGTGCCCCTCTAGCTACACGAGCAGCTAGCCTCCCCCAGATCCTCTAACTACTAGGTTTCACCCACAGAATGCTCTAACTGCTATTCCTGCCCCCATCCTACAGAGTTAAAAAAAAAAACTCAATCTCTGGATGTGAAATCTCACCAATATCCACCCTGGAAAGTTCCACTCCTGTGCCAAGAAACTCTAAGCCCTGTATAGCCAAAGACTGCTCATTCATTTCCCAGCTGCCCAGACCCTAATAGTCACACAAAAACTAAATTAATTATAACACTGTTTGGCCTATTAGCTCAGGCTTCTTATGAAGGAACTTTACATCTCAAATTAAGCCATTTCTATTAATATGTGGATCTTCATGAGGCTGTGGCCTACTGTTAAGGTTTTGGCATCTGTCTCCTTTGGCAGCTACATGGCATTTCTTTGACTCTGCTCTCTCTCTCTCTCTCTCTCTCTCTCTCTCTCTCTCTCTCTCTTTCTCTCCTGGCTTTACTCTGCTAAGTCATTGGCCGCAACAGCTTCTTTATTAACCAATGGTAATAAAACATTCATAGCATACAGAAGGGAACCCCATATCATCTCCCTGTTTATAAGACCTAAAAGCCCTTTATCCTGTTCAGTTCGCTGCTGCTTTTCACCCAAGCAGAGGCAGTCACCCTCCTGGTGTTTTCTCTTCCAATAAATCTCTTGTGTGAGGTTTGTTGTAAGGTGTGACTTTGTAGTATTCCTTGGCTCCTGGCTGCCAGGATACCTTCCCATTTGAGCTGTACTGCTTATAGGCCACAAACTTATTATGTAGCCCAAACTGGCCTTGGAACCCTGCCTCTCCTGCTCTACCCTCCTGAGTGCTGGGATCATAAATGGGCATATGCACCACCATGCCTGACCCAAGTGCTGGGATCATAGGTAGGCATGCACCACCATGCCTGACCCAAGGGCTGGGATCATGGGTAGGCGTGCACCACCATGCCTGACCCAAGTGCTGGGATCATGGGTAGGCCTGCACCACCATGCCTGACCCAAGGGCCGGGATCATGGATAGGCGTGCACCACCATGCCTGACCCAAGGGCTGGGATCATGGGTAGGCGTGCACCACCATGCCTGACCCTAGGGCTAGGATCATAAGTGGGCATGTACCACCATGCCTGACCCAAGGGCTGGGATCATAAGTGGGCATGTACCACCATGCCTGACCCAAGTGCTGGGATCATGGATAGGCGTGCACCACCATGCCTGACCCAAGGGCTGGGATCATGGGTAGGCGTGCACCACCATGCCTGACCCTAGGGCTAGGATCATAAGTGGGCATGTACCACCATGCCTGACCCAAGGGCTGGGATCATGGGTAGGCGTGCACCACCATGCCTGACCCAAGTGCTGGGACCATAGGCATGCACTTCCATGCCTGACCCGATATATCCTTTTGGGTGAGTTCTTTTTGCCGTGTACTGAGTGTTGAAGTTTTTCTGTTGATGTGACGTGGCTGCAGCTTGCATGTTCTCATTGTTACAGATAGGATGTCATTGTGGCACTTGGTGGCAACTTGCCATTTCTGACGGGCCTTGGGGTCCAGCGCGGGCTGTGTTGTGTTCCGATGCTCATCTCTTGGGAGTAGGTTTGAGAGCAGAATGGCTGTCACAGGCCCGTGTTCCTGTGGGCTGAATGGATATCATTAGAAGCATTTAAGTCAGCTGTTAGGAAGAACTTCCGGTTCCTGAAGGTGGTGGTCAGCTGGCTCCTGTCCTCAGAGGAGGAAGCCGAGACACTTCCTTTTGTGAACAGGAGGAGGAGGAGGAGGCCAGGCCTTGACTCCTTCCTGTCTGGCATTGGTCCCTTCCCATCGTCTAGGGTTCCCAGACTTCCCGGCAGTGTCCCAGCCACTTGGGGAGGGAAGGAGGCAGAGACCCTGCCTGAGCCAATGTGTGCCCTTTGCAGTGCTGCTGGGAACAGTGGGCTTCTGGAAAAACTCAGCTGATGATGGGGCTTACCCAGCATGCACACAGCCCTGGGCCCCATCCCTTGTATCACTTAGCTGGATGTGGGGGTGCTGCACCCCGGTACTATTGACAGGCAGGCAAGAGGTCAGAAGTTCCATCCTTGACACACAGTCAATTCATGGGCTACTTGAAAAGAAGGGGGAAAGAAAGAAAAAGAAGAAAGCACTAGACAGAAATCCCCCTTCTTAAACTGCCTCCAGTAGGGTGGGGAGGGAAAGGTCTTATCCCTTCAGGAGCAGGTGTGGCCTCTGGCCTTTCCAAGTTCATATAATAAAGACTTTGTATGGAGATTCACATCATCTTTCTTCCCTCCTTCCTTTTTTCTTTTTCTTTTTTACTTATTTATTTAATTTTTACAGTGTTTCTCTGTGTATCTTTGCTGTCCTGTGTCCTGGAACTCACTCTGTAGACCAGGCTGGCTCAGACTCACAGAGATCCACCTGTCTCTTCCTCCTGAATGCTGGGATTAAAGGCATGCGCCACAACACCTGGCTCACACTGTTTTTTTAAAGCACAGTGTTCCACAAAAGTGTGACTTGCAGAGCAGGCTGTGGAGGCAAAGCTTTCTCAGCACCACACGTAGGCAATCTCATCAAAGTTGTTATCGGCTCACCTGCTTCTGCCTTGGGCCATCTTGCACGCGTCTCCACTGGCTGTCTCTGGGAGGTATACCGTGAGGTTGTTTGCATCCTGCATGGCTCCCAGTTTTCCCCAGGAGTGGGTGATGTGGAGGGGCGGCGACCTGGTCTCCTGTGACTCCTGACCTGATTTGGTCCTCTGGTTTTCCCCTTGATGAGGGAGTCCGAGGATGGCCCAGAGCACCGGTTCTGCCTGGGCATGCAGATCCGGTCAACAGCCCGTTTCCCGGGGCCGAGGAAACAAAGCCTATGGCTGCCGCTGAGGGCTCTGTCTGCCCCCCTCTTCCTGAAACAGCTGTTTATTGTTTTGACAGGAGCTGGAACACTGTACCTTCCCCTCCTCTGAGCCCTGCCTCCTGCTCGGTAGAACTTTGCCATTAGCTCTGGAGGGAACACGGCGGACGATGAGGTACGCGCTTGATTAAAAGGATTTGTGTGTGCCAGTTGTGGGTTACCAGGAACTACTGTTAGGCCGCAAAGTGGTCCCACCTGAGGGAAGATCCTTGCTCTCTCCCTAACCTTTCCCTGGTCTCTTTCTCCTTTCCTCGGTGCCTCTGGAAGCAGGGGCTGGCGGAATGCTGGCTCAGGGATTTTGGCTGTAAGTTCCACTTGATTCCGCTTCTCTTGGCAGGGCTCAGTGCTGTCCCGGTGCAGCCTGGAGTTCTCTGTGTAGGGGTCCAGTTGACAGTGCAGGAGCAGGGACTGAATCTTGCCTGGGCAGGACACTGGGAGAGCGCCGAGTCTTCTCAAGACTGCACAGAACACCCCAGCATGTCTCTTGATGTAGAGAATATTTTGATGAATGATTCCTGGGGCAGCCAGGAAAAATGGTAGCTGGATCCTGCATCTGGATTTCCTGAAGGAGACTGAAGTGGAAGCAGTGAGATAACTCTTAGTAAGGGTGTACGGCCTGTGGTGTGCGTGGCCTGTGGTGTGCGCTGCCTGTGGTGTGCGTGGCCTGTGGTGTACGCTGCCTGTGTTGTGCACTGCCTACGGTGTGTATGGTCTGTGGTGTGCACGGCCTGTGGTGTGCACTGCTTATGGTGTGTATGGTCTGTGGTGTGCGCTGCCTGTGGTGTGCGCTGCCTGTGGTGTGCACTGCCTACGGTGTGTATGGTCTGTGGTGTGCACGACCTGTGGTGTGCACTGCTTATGGTGTGTATGGTCTGTGGTGTGCGCTGCCTATGGTGTGCATGGCCTGTGGTGTACGCTACCTGTGGTGTGCACTGCCTACGGTGTGTATGGTCGGTGGTGTGCACTGCTTATGGTGTGTATGGTCGGTGGTGTGCACTGCTTATGGTGTGTATGGTCGGTGGTGTGCACGGCCTGTGGTGTGCACTGCCTGTTGTGTGCGCAGCCTGTGGTGTACACTGCCTCCGGTGTGTAAGTCCTGTGGTGTATGCTGCCTGTGGTGTGCGCGGCCTGTGGTGTGCGCAGCCTGCAGTGTGCGCTGCCTGTGGTGTGTGCGGCCTGTGGTGTGTACTGCCTGTTTTGTGTGTGATGGCTGGGGTGACAGTTGACCATGCACCTGACCCTCATTTTCCTGAATCTGTTTTTATTCTGACCCTATTGTCATTAATATTCTGTGTTTTTGTGTGTGCGCGTGCTCAACATGTGTGCATGCATGTGCACTTACATGTGTGGGTACAGAAGCCAGAAGAAGGCATTGGACCCCCTGGAGTTACAGGCAGTTGTGAGCTGTTGGTGTGGGTGCTGGGAACCAAGCTGCAGGCCCTCTGTAAGAGCAGGAAGCCTCTTAGCCACGGAGCCGGCTCTCCAGCCTGATTCCAATCTTCTTAATGAAAAGCATAACTGGAAATTGGCTTCTATTTTTTTTCTCCATCAGTTGTATCATGTTTCTCTCCACAGGAAATTTTATAATAAAATGGTTCCCCTTACCCTGACACGTCCCCCTGCCAAGAACAAGACCTAGAGGCAGATACTCTGCCCTTAAAATCCATCGCTTCTGAGTGTGTTCAGTGACGTTATGCCAGCTGCCCCTTCAGTCTAGCTTGGTTTAGCCGGAAAGCCTAACCGTGGTCACCACAGTGACCACTGGCCATTGTTAAGTGTAAAGGCACCACAAGTGAGGAATCCCCACACCCAGGCACACAAGGAGAGACCTCGCTAGTGGCAGAAGAGTGATCCAGTCAGGCTCCCCAGCTGATCTGAGGAAAAGCTGACCCTAGGTGGTGTTTGAGTAAGTCACTCCATGGTAGCCCTGAGCGGCATAAAGAGACTTGAGCCTGTCTGTGATGGTGGACAGGGCCTTGGAGGCACATTCCCTGGGTGGGACCCAGCCGCGGCACTGTGTGCTGAGTGTATGGGCAGTTGCTTAACCTTTCCGAGCCGTTTTCTTGTCTGCAGAATGGGATTAATCGTAGAGTTACATCACAGGGTTGTTGAGACAGAATTGAAAGACAGCTGGAGAAAGGTTTAGCCCAGCTTGGCCTGGCCCTGGCTCAGGAAGAATGCAGGTATTTGTAGTCTGGAAGCTCACTCGATGTGGGGCAGGGCGCTTTAAGAAAAGAATTTAAAGTTGTAGATCACTATCAGGTCGAGAAGTGAGTGTGTAGACTATGAGAAGGGATAATGTAGTAGGAAAAAAGGCCAAGGCCTTCAGACACAACATTCAGAAAACAATAATAAAATGGTAGAAAAATTGGAAAAGAGATGAGCTGTGTGGAGCGGCCTGATACCCTTGCTATATCTGACTGCAAATTAAAAAATGTTTTTATTACTTTTAACTTATGTCCATACATGTGTGTCTGTGTGCACACGAGTCCGGGTGCCCTCAGAACCAGCGGTGTCGAATCTCTGGAGTTGCAGTGATTGTGACCGGCCTGGTGGATGCTGGGAGCCAAACTGTCCTGAGAGAGCAGTGCACACTCTTTACTGCTGAACCTCTTTCCACCCCACCGCAGACTCCTCGATCTTATCAGTGTCCTGACGCAGATATTCTAGGCCAGTGGTTCTCAACCGTCCTCACGCTGCGACCCTTTCATCCCGTTGCTCATGCTGTGGTGACCCAGCCATAAAATCATTTCACTGCTACTTCATAACTATGTTTGCTACTGTTATGAACTGTAACGTAATTGTCTGTTTTCTGATGGTCTTAGGCGACCCCTGGGAACGGGTCATCTGACCCCTGAAAGAGCAGTGACCCACTGCTGTTCCACTGTCTTTCTCTTTCTCTTTTATTCTACATTTATTTAGCATGTTGGGGGTTGGGAGGGCACTTGCCCATGCATTTGGAGGTCAGAGGACAACTTTCAGGTGTCATTTCTCTTTACCATATGAGACCCTGAGACCTGGGGGTGGAACTCAGTAGAGAAGCAAAAAAGAAAAAAAAAGAGAAATAAAACCGAAAGACTAATTTATTTGGGCTCCATCATAGTTCACGAGTGGTTGTTGTCCACTGCTTAGCACGGGGCAGAATTACTTTGGGCTCCTTAGATTGTTGGTGGCGATGCCACATCTGGGACGGTCTGGACGGCGCCCTGTTCAGGTGGCTTCAGGCAGATGTGAGCGTGTAGCCCTTTATCCTTGGTACGTAGGGCAGTTGGGCAGCTAGGTTTGGGTGCCGCTTGGGAAGGCACTAGAGCCCTGGCCCATCGTGACCCCTGGGCAGGGAGGAAGAAGGTGGGTCCTGGATGCTGTACAAGGTTCTGGGGCAGCTCCTGACAGCTGCCAGAGCTAGCCCGGGACTCCTCCAGACTCTAGGGGATTGATTGCTGCTACTCTAGAATCTTCTTGAGTTTTGTTCCTATCTGTGCTCCAACATGAGTAAAGTTCCATCGTGAGGGGACCCGGAGGCCAAGCTGCCCGAGGCCTGGTAAGCCAGCCTCCGGACTTGAGGTACATTGGTCGCCCAAGGAGTCTGTCAACAGTCATCCAGTCAGTCTAGGGAGGGCGAATGGACCGCGGCAGCAGGGTGGGCTCTTATGCTTAAGGGATATGCACTGGGACTGGTTTCTTGTCCAGGCCCGGAGATGATCAGTCCAAAGACTTTATCCACTGTGAAACCCTGCCTCCCTTGGTCTTTGCACAGGATGGGCCTTGGCCACTTCTGCCTGATCTTGGCGCCCTAATGGAGGCACCCATGAGAAACGGTGGGGATGTCTGACTGCAACCTTGTCCCAGACTGGGAAAAGCAGGGTTTCCCTCAGATTGCAATGGGGTCTTGGGCTCATTCCAGCTGTTCTGTGAGGGCTTGCTATATGGGCCTGAGATTCTTGTCTCTGCATCCATGATTGGAACCTCTCTCCCTCAAGAACATTGTTATGGTTATGGCTGCCATACATGCTGATTGCCTGCCCAATGAGGCTTGGTCCTACCTCTGTCCTTTGCAAAGCCCCAAGGAAGATGTTTGTGTCTCCATATTATACATGAGACAGAGCCTCAGGTTAAGCAACTTCCCCAGGGAATACATCTGGGTCCTTGCTGGGCTCAGAATTTCTACCTAATCTACTCCACTTAATCTACTTTTTACCTGTAGTGCTGAATTAACACTCTTGGTTAACTGAGGGCTTTGGGGGAGCCAGAAGACACTATCTTAGGCCGAGGATTATACAGTGGTGAAGTGTGGAGCTCCGTCATGTGAGTGTGTGTGTGTGCACGCGCGCAATCAATAGGCAATAATATCCTATTTGTTATTCTGTTGCTTTGTTTGCCTTTGTAACATTGGTCACTACCAGACACTCTGTAGCCTGTTTAGCCTTTGCCTCCTCCTCTGGGTCTTGTTTATTGATGTGTCTCTGGTTGCTAATCCACTAGGACCCACTAGCCTAGTCCATGGTGGTTGATGGGTCTGGGCGGCTCTCACTGATTTGCTCACCTTACAAACATATTGGTGCACCTACCGAGTACCTTGAAGGGCCTGTGCCACCCTGGACTCATCGTGCCTGGCCCTTCTTTGGGGAGGAAGGGTGGATTCCAGGCCGTGGTGGCAGGCTTGTAGGCAGGAAGGCAAATGCTTCCCAGGAGGTTTGGTTTCTTTGGCAAGTGCTTTCTCCCCGCCTGTCCCCTGCTCTTCACAATGGTGATAATGGCTTTTCCAGGGCCCTTCGGCATCCAGCTTCCAGCTGAGGGTCACCTTTCACCCTGATATGAGATGGAGAAAACAGGCTTGCTCAGCGTCCCCTCCAGAGAGGAACTGTTTGGAAGAAATGTTGTCACTTGGTTGGTGTGACTCTGTGAGATTTTCTGAGGGGTGGTCATTGGACCATGAGGTGGAGCCAGGAAGGTGGAGGCTTCACAGCATGGCTCTGTCCTGTGAAATGCCACCAGCATCAGTGTATGTCCCAGAAGTTGGGGTGCAGGTGCTCATATGAGAACCCACACAGGAGCCAAGTGATGCAGGGGTGAGTCTGGGAGTGGCCAGAGGATGGAGTTAGATCACAGAGTCAGAGGGTCTCAGAGCTGGCAGCAGAGCCCCACACTTTCACAAGCTGAACCACTGGGCCAGCTCAGATCACCCAGGGGTCTCCTACACCATTCAAACTCATTTCTTTCTTCTTAAAGTACAACTTTCATTTTTATTTTTCCAGATGGTTTTTCTTCTGCCTATCTGAAGCTGCCTCTTTAAGTAGGCTTTGGTGGAGGTTGTGGGGTAGCACCAGCAGTTCTAAATCATGGTGGCAATGTTTAGTCCTTCCAGCCTAGCTCATGAGATCGATTCCTGACCACCTGCTTTGAATGGCACAGTTCACATAGTAATACAGTTTGACATAGAATTTGGGAAGCCCATAAACATCAAAAACTCTTGCTTAAGAAATATCCCTGATGTCCCCAGCCTCTGTGGTATTACAAATGTTGAACTTCTTAATGGTCTGTCCTTGGCATACACCAGGCACAGTTTGTGTGGTGACCTGGCTGCACATGCCTGAGGCTATTTCTGATTCGATCTTCCTTCCTTCCTTCCTTCCTTCCTTCCTTCCTTCCTTCCTTCCTTCCTTCTTTTTTCCCTCTCCCCTCCTTCTCCTCCTCTACCTTTTTATCATTATCATCATCATTATCATGACACTAGTATTATACACCATGCAGTTTTCAAAGTTCCGAGGAACAGATGTCGAAGAACTTGTAGGCCACATCGTCTGCCAAATGGCTCATTTTGGTCCAGAGAGAAATACAAAATGGTTTTAAAAGACTAATTGGCCATCCAGCCGACCCTCCCTTCCCTGGAGGCTGGAGTTTCTAGGAGGATTCTGGGAAGCATGTTGTGCCCATTTCTAGCACTTCACTCTGACTGGCATTTCAGATGGCAAGGCAGGGTGATTAGCCACCGTGGGTGGTTTCAAGCCAGCAGTGAAGCCTAAAAAGAAGTGTACTCTGAGAGTCACCTCTGATGTAAATTCCTGAAATCTAAAAAGGTCACCAGTTGGGTCACCAGCCTCAGCAATTCCCCTGGGGTTCAGAATAGGTCGCCTATGTCTAGCAAAGATCTAAGGGATTAAAAAAAAAATGAACTCAAGCACCTTACCTCTGCATATTCTTTATTTTTCCAGCGAGGGGAAAAATGAAGTGAAGGACAATCTCCTTGAGTTTTTTAGTTTTTACAGACATAGTTGGAGATTTCCATAGGCAAAGACAAAAATATATGCATTTTAGGATCACAAAAAAGGGGCAGGTAGAACCTGACAAAGCAGCACTCAGGAACAGGTGACACCACCGGGAAAGAGCCAGCATTCAAGGGGAAATACCTGACATTCCAAATATTTAGATAAGGTTACTAACCGTCCCAGAGTCCTGGATTCACCCATTCTCCTCACCTAATCTCTTGTGATAACCAGCTTTGGGGATGCCCGTGTTTGTTTGCTAGCAGGTGGGGGGCACACTGCCTTCCTGCTCAGTGCCTGCCTTTTATAGAAATTTCTATGTGGTCTCTTAGCAGGGAATTTTGTGGGATTGACTCAATGTAAATTTGACTGTTAGAACAAAGAGTGAATGTTATCACTCTAAGTAAGACCTCATGCTGTGGGGGAATGGAAAGGTCATTCCACTGCCTGTGCAGAAGTCTCACTGCTGAGGTGTTCTGGGAATGAATCCCATTTCAAAGGGAAGAATCATGGCTTCACAAGGTTTTTACAGATGTGACAGCAACTGGGATGTTTGTGGTGGGGATTGGGAGATGTGCTGCTCGGGACCGCCTCTGATGGCATAGGCGATACTGTCTCTCTGTGTCATCCCTCTTCTAGCTGGCAGAGGCTTTGCTTTGGTCCTTGGTAAGTTGGTACCGCCAAGCCTGGAAGCCAATGCTCACCCTTGTCTCTCAGCAAACACAGGGTATCCTAGAACTTGATTAGAGAAAATTGGAGTTAGTTTCCCTTTAGAGCAGCTCTTCCTCAGGCTGAGCTAGTATATGTAATGGTCTGTCCTGTCCCTTTAAGAGACAAGCCTCCCCCATTCCCTCCCCCATCTACTGCCTCTTATTTCCTGCCTTCAGCCCGATCCCTCCCTTTCCATTGCTCTCCAAATGAAGCAGCTTCTGTCTCTCTACCTTCTCCCCTTCCCCTCTTTTTCCCTTCCCTTCCATAACCCACTAAATAAATACCCACTTTTTCTGCATGGCGTGCCTATCCGTCTTGGTCTCTCACCCACCTTGCAGCTCCCTGCCTGGGACCTGGCTGCCTTCATGACCTGCCATGGACTGGGGACTGCTACCCACTGCTGCCATTCTGGGACCTGCAGCATTTCTGCCACTGTGCCCCTCAGTAAACCTGCAGCATTTTGTTTTCACCATAACGTTGGTGCTGTGACTCACCCCTTGGGGATCCTGCTGCATTTTATTTTTACCATTACAATATAGATGGTGAAACTTTGATTTGCATCCATTTGTATAAGCTGTTTTTATCTCAGAGTTCTCCTTCCTCCAAATATTTTGAGCACTGAGTATCAGCCCCCATTTTCAGCCCCCTCCCAGCAGCCTCTTTCATGAACATCAGTAATGAAGACTAACATTTTAAAAGAGCTTGTATCCTATTTTATGATTCCCCCTTCCTTTGTCCTCCCTTTTTCTCTCCCTCCTTCTCCCTCCCCTCTCCTGAGACAGGGTCTCACTATGTAGCCCTGAAACTCACCTGCTTCACCTCCTTAGTTGTTCTCAGATTAAAGGTGTGTGTGTGTGTGTGTGTGTGTGTGTGTGTTTTGTATCATATGCCAGAATGCACAAATGGCAGTCAGAGGAAACCATGTAGGAGCCTTTCACTCCTTCTATGGTACATTTTGGGTATGAGACTCAGGTTGCAGGCTTTCTCTGGTGATTTACACACAGCTGTCATCTTTTGTTTGTTTGTTTGTTTTGTTTTTCAAGACAGTGTTTCTCAGAAGCTATAGACCTGTCCTGGAACTCACTCTGTAGACTAGGCTGGCCTTGAACTCACAGAATCTACCTGCCTCTGCCTCCTGAGTTCTGGGGTTAAAGGTGTGCACCACCATCACCTGGCCTGTCACTATTCTTATCCCCATTGTCAAAACAAGGAAACCAGCTTAATTTGATCTAGTCAAGATCCTTAGTCCCTAATCTGAAACTCTGGGCCCAGATAGGTTGAATTTAGACTTTGAGGCACATGGATTGCTTAGCCTCCATACAGTTCCCATGCAGTTCCCATGTAGCTGAATGGGACACATTAATGTTTATCCATAGAAATATTCAAATAGGATAGGGATTAAAGAATAGAATGTCAGTTGGAGCTGTGTAACTGGAGGTTTCTCTCCCACCCGCCAGTTCCTTGATAAACACTCTGAGGCTTAATATTAATTACAAACTGTTTGGCCTATTAACTCAGGACTGTTATTGCCTAGCTCTTAAAATTTAAATTAACCCAGTTTTATTAATCTATGTATTGCCACATGGTCATGGTATTACCACACACCTTGCTTCTCCAGAGGCTGCTAGTATCTCTCTGACTCAGCCTTCCTTTTCCCTTTATCTTTGCTTGGATTTCCCACTGGTTCTATTCTGCCTGGCTATTGGCCAAATCAGCTTCTTTATTAACCAATGATAATAAAACATATTCACAGCATACAGAAGGGCATCCCACATCAGGGCTGAGCCGCCCCTTGAGTTATAAAAGGATGTTTGGCTTTCCAAGGTGTTCATAGAGATGTGGATGAAGGCTGAAAAACTAATTTCTTGTGTGAACATAGGACTCAAATCCTGATCTACTGCCACAGCCTCAGATCTGTGTGACCTTCAACCCGGGACTTCTCTGGCTCTCAGTCTAGTGGGGCATCCTTCAGTGTGATGAGTTCTATTTCTTGGTGCAGGTGGGCTTGGCTCAGAGAACTAAGGCTTGGGAAACTCAGCAGTCACCCGGTCATCACCTCACACACAGAATGAGGAGCTAGTGAAGAAGAAGCAAAGCTTCCTGGGAGTAGAAAGGCAGCCCTCTGAAAAGAAAGGGAGGAGACCGGAAGATGAGTGACCTTGCCTGGTGTTTTTATGCCCAGTCTGCTAGGCTCTAGCCTGTAGTAAACTAGGGAGTCCGTGGACAGGTAGACAGGCTTCTCACTGGTTCAGAATGGGTGTGGGGCTCTCTGGTTGGGTGGGAGATAAGGTAGGGGAAGCAGGCTTAGGATGTGCGAGTGAGGACTGGGGATCAGCCAGCATCACAGTAAGGGTTGGGGACCAGCTGTGTCCTGGTCACTCCAAGGCCCTGGGCTAAACTTAGAGTGAATTAACTGTGTCTCCCAGAAGCTGTGCTCTCAATGTGTGGGAGGAGGGCTTCTGAGCTCAGTTTGGCTAACGTACAGCGTTTGGATCTAGTCTCTGTGCTCTCTTCTGGAATTAATCTGGAAGCCTTCTGCTGGTTTACAGATGTTTCTGCTGAGATGATCCCACAGTTTATGTCTGTGTTGAGCTCATTAAGAACCAGCTCTGCGAAAGTCCTTATTCCTAACTACCTACCTAAAAGGAAGAGGAAAATGAGATGGCTCAGCAGGTGAAGGTGCTTGCTGCCAAACCTGAGGACCTGGGTTCAGTCCCTGGAACTCTGTCTTAGTTAGGGTTTCTATTGCTGTGATAAGCACCATGGTCTAAAACAACAGGGAGGAAAGGGATTATTTTACCCTACAACTCTCAGGTCATACTCCATCACAGAGGGAAGTCAGGGCAGGGGCTCACGGCAGGAACCAGGAGGCAGGAGCTGATGCAAAGACCATGGAGGAGTGCTGCTCTGGTTTGGTCTCCATGGCTTGCTCAGCCTGCCTTCTTACAGGTTTCTCAGCTAACCCTTCTTCTTGCGGTGATACTGAGAGCTGGAAGTGGGATCTCCAGGAACAGCCAGCAGGGCAGAGTGAGCAGTTAAGATCTGCTTGGTTCTTTTGGCAGGCCTGGTCTCTATGTTTATGGTACTCTGGGTGATGAGGCCAGGTCTTATTGCCTTGTGGGGTGCATGGACCAGATGGAGGAGGCCTGGCTCCAGAATGGCTGGCTCACTGTGAGTCAAAGGCTCATTCTGTCTGAGCTCTTGGAATCTCAGAGAGCCGGCAAGTCTCCAGGAACGATTTCTCTCTACACAGAAGAGTGTAGTAAGGTATCAGCGTGTTATATCAAAACTTCCCACTATAGGAACAGCAATATGCAGATCATGATCCAGTTGCCCACTCTCTGTGGTCATTAGATGCGTCTGACTCTCCCCACTAATGTTGGGGTTCCAGTATCCTCTCCCCACCCCTCAGCACATGAACACAGATCCGGTTCTTCCTCCCAAACTCCCTGTGGACCTCTGAGAGCTCTGTCCACCCCTGCTCACTCTCCGTTCTAAAGCTCTCTCTGGCTAGCCCATTAGGCTGTTGTTCCACAGGGGCACCTCTTATCTTCATATCCAGCGCTCACCTTTCATGTCCCTTCTGCTTGCCTTTCCTGATCACCCCACACTGAAGGACTTCCCAGCCTCCCTGCCAAGCAACCCTTCCCCTTTCTTTCACAATTTTCCTCCTGTAGTTCCAGTTGTTTGCTTGCTTGTGGGTGTGTGGTGGAGCGAACTGGGTAGGGGTGGAAAGTAGGTAAAGCCTAGGTTATAAAGAGGCATTAGCTGTGTCCTCAGTACTCCAGGAACTACAGAGTTGGGGAATGGGAACGCCCCCCTCCCGTCCCCCCATCCCCGCCCCCCCCTCGCCCCAGAACCAGAGGTGCTCCGAATCTGAGGTAGCTGGAGTTCTGTGGAACTCTAATACTAACAGCTACCTCCTCGCTTGCTGATACCAGGGCTGTGGCTCCGGCTCTGGCTCCGCCCGGCTCTGGCTCTGCCTCCGCCCCGCTCCGGCTCCGCCTCCAGCATCCTTCCCAGAGCATGCAGTCTCGTTAACTACATCTGCTTTATTTGTGCACTCGAGCAGGGACACACCTCTGATCTCTAGTGCATTGCACACAAATGTATCCTGTTAGAAATGATGTGGGCAGAGGCCTTTTGTTATTTTTATTATTTAAAATATTTTATATTGCCTGTGTGCATATGTGTACACCACCCATTTATCTGGTACCCATGGAGGCCAGAAGAGTGAGGGCATCAGATTCTCTGGAACCGGAGTTACCTATGGCTGGGAGTGCCATTGGATGCTGGGAATGGAAACCAGCAAGTGTTCTTAACCGCTGAGCTGTTTCTCCAGCCCAAGAAGCCATCTCTCACTCCAGATTTAATTCATTTAATCTATTTTCCCTCTTTCTTTTCCTTCCCCGCACAGGAGAAAATAATGAATATCAAGGGAAAAGTGGTCCTGTCGATGCTGGTTGTTTCGACCATGCTCGTCCTGTTTTGGGAATACGTCAGCAGGTAATTATGAAACCGGCTAGAATTATGGGGATGGAAAGGCTGTTTTATTCGCTGTGACTGGTGCCAGCAGAGTGACCAAGCAGGGTGAACACGAGGAGCTGAGCTGTAAACAGGATTCCACCCTTCCTGTAGTCCCCAGCCCTGGATGGTTATTAAAACCACAGGCCATCCAGGTAACTTCTGCCAAAGTAGTCATCTCTGTTCTTGCCGTGCTCCTAACACCTTGCATTTCTGTAGGCTAAACCCAGAGAGAAGGCACATTAAGCCCAAAACAGCCTCGAGTAATTTGTATAAGCTTATATAAAGCATTTTAAGCCAGGCTGGGGTGTATGCATGGAATCCTTGTAATTGGGAGGCAGAGACAAGAGGACCATGAGTTTGAGGCCAAGATTGTCTACATAGTGACTTCCAGGCCAGCCATAGCTTTACAGGGAGACCCTGACTCAAAAATATAAAAGGGCAGGAAAGGTGGCTCAGCAGTTAAGAGCACTGGCTGCTCTTTCAGAGGACCTGGGTTTAAATTCCAGCACCCACATGGTGGCTCACAAACACCTGTAACTTTAGTTCCAGGGCATCCTGAATTGTTTTCTGGCCTCCATGGGTGCCAGACACACAAATGGTACACACCTATACATACAGGCAAAACACTCACATACATAAAATTTAAAAATAATTAAAAATAAAGGAAAAAAGAGAAATAGATAAAATTCAGATAGTAATTCCACAAAAAAACTAGCCCTAAGTTCTGCAGTCCTAAAGTATCTGTGAAGTTTAAAGGATCTGTCCAAGTGGTTGGCTTTGGTGCAAAAACCCATACTACATTTTACTAGTGATTCATTTGTGTCTGGGTGAAGCACTCTCTCCCTTCCTTCCCTTGGCTTTGGAAAGCAGGATGAAGCAAATGTCTCTTAAGTCATCAAACTCATCTGTCAATTAAAATCTATTGTGCTCCCTCTGCCTCTGGAAGCTCCCGTGTCAGTGGCCTCAGGAAGACCCAGCTCCATAGCAAAGCCCCAGCAGGTGCCTAAGAAAGGGGCACTAGCTGAGCTCCGTTCAGCTTCAACGACTGCATTAATTGTACGGCTAACTGTAGGAACTGTCTTGAGATGACCATCTTCACAGTGGGGATGTTTTAACTGTAGGACCTGTCTTGAGATGGCCATCTTCACAGTGGGGATGTTTTAACTGTAGGACCTGTCTTGAGATGGCCATCTTCACAGTGGAGATGTTTTAACTCTAGGACCTGTCTTGAGATGGCCATCTTCACAGTGGGGATGTTTTAACTGTAGGACCTGTCTTGAGATGGCCATCTTCACAGTGGGGATGCCAGCAGACCTCCCCTGGCTACAAAAAAGCAACTGTGTCCTTAGGTATAGGCCTAGGAGGGGCAGCCTCCAGCCAGAATGCAAAAGATACAGGTTCAAAGGGGTGGTGGATATGTAACCACTTCTAGGATGTTCTGCTGTTTCATTCTGAGTAGCTAAGTTTGAGAAAAGGCAGGACAAGCTAGCGTGTGACCCACTTAAAACGTCTGGAGAGTGGGTCCTTTGAATTGAGGAAGTTAGTTAAGAAAGAGATGATTCACTTGTTGGGTGTGACCCTTAGGCTCTCGGGGGCTGAAGAGCATCCTGACTGGATCATAAAACCAGACTGCCTGTGTGTCCCAGACTTCCCTTTACTGCCTGTGTGTGTGTGTGTGTGTGTGTGTGTGTGTGTGTGTGTGTGCGACCTTGGGACAGCTACACAGCTATTCTGTTCTTCAGTACCCGACCTGTAAAAACGGGGATAACATCCCAGGGGGTTGGGTCATGCTTGCAGTTCCCACACCTGACTGGCCGAGGCAGGTGGATCACTATGAGTTGGAACCAACCTGGGTTACATAGTAAGGTTGAGGTCTGCCTGCACTACAGAATAAGGCATTATGTTAAAAACAGAAACAAAAACGGATTAACAAAAACCACAGCTCAGTGGTAGGGCACTGGCCTGGACTGTGCAGTGGTTTAATACCTACACCTTAGATAAGCAAGAAACATTCCTGTTCCGTCATTAACAACACTCATCACACACTTGGGCGACTTCAACAACAGGAACTTACTTCTCAGTGTGCTCAAGGCCAGAGACTCAGTGCCCAAGTGAAGTTTTCTTGGTTTGCAAACAGCTAGTGACCGTCTCCCTTGGCCCATACTTTACGGAGAACAAGCAATTTGTAATTGTTTTTTCTGATAAAAACGCTAAATCCATCATGAGGTCCCACCTTTATTTAAATGCCTATCTAAACCTAGTTATTTCTCAGAGGTCCAATGTCATCATTCTGGGGACAGGGCTTCAACAGACACAGTTAGGGTGGCCACAGGCATTCACTGCACAGTAGCAGTATTTGCACCAATGGGCAACATGGCATCAAGATTGTGGCGGGTAGAAGCGGTGACTCCAGCCGCTGAAGTTGTCCAAGAGAGCAAGTGCCCCCCTGGGGCTGGAATGCTTGTTTGCATAGCCGGCAAGCTCTGAAACTGAGTTTGATTCAATGGGCTTTGGTGTTGTCTACTTTAACTGTGCCTCTGTGTTATGAATGGCTCATAGAATGAAGACGTGATGGCTAGAGAGAGGGCTCAGGGGTTAAGAGCGCTTGTTGCTCTTCCAGAGTTTAGTTCTCAGTACCCTCATCGGGCAGCTCACAGTTCCAAGGGCTTCGGCATTCTCTTCTACCCTTAGAGGCACTGCACAATGCGTCTCTCTCTCTCTCTCTCTCTCTCTCTCTCTCTCTCTCTCTCTCTCTCTCACACACACACACACACACACACACACACACACACACACACACACGAAAAATGAAGGCTCAAGAGCACATATGAGCATGGCGTCTCGGGAGAGCTATGTTGTGCTGCCAGGAACCTGTTCTGAGCATGACAGCAGAGGAGGTTCTGGCTGCTTTTCAGGGCAGTTGTTTGATATTGACATTGTAGATACTTTGCTTCTGACTCATGAACTCACTTGACTTTCTGCAGGAGTTCTGAGAGGAAGCAGGTGTCTGCCACTGTCCAAACTGGCCATGCAGTGTACTGTAGAGAGGCATGTGGCTCTGTGCTCAAAGGGATTTAAATGTAGCTAAGCAACCGCACCCAGCAACTAGTAAATAAATCATTGAAAAATAATGTTGCCTACAGGGCCAGCCAGTCAGGACTCAAGTATCTCAAAAATTAATACTAGAGGCTAGAGAGATGATTCAGGGTTATTCAGATGGCCCAGGTTTGTTTCCCATTTCAGGGGATCTGACACCTTCAGATGGTTCATGATTATTCGGACGACCCAGGTTTGATTCCCATTTCAGGGAATCTGACACCTTCTGGCCTCCATGGGCACCAGGAACAGAAGTGATGCACAGATGTGAACACAGGCAAAATACCTAAAACATTTTTAACAATGGAGAGAGAGAGAGAGAGAATCACACAGGGATGCATTTGATTTGAAGCTGTTTGAAAATACAGCACTATATTTTTGAGCTGGAACAATGACAAAGAAGATGATGAAGGTGGCTGGAAGTTACTGAGCATGTGCCTAGCTCCAGGCTGTGTCCAACACCTGCTCTTAGGATAACTGTAAAGTGCGAGCGACTCTGGGTGTCAGTTCAGTGTGGTTATCGATGAAGGATTCTGGGAGAGGACAGAGGAGTTAGAAGGAAGGTTGTTAAAGAGGTGACAAGCTGGGGACCCGGAATGCCAGGCAAGGCTCTGAATCTTGGATGTCTCCCCTTCTCCTCCTGTCTCCCCTTCGTTTCCCCATTCTCCTGCCCCTTCTCTTCATTCTCTTCTTCCCTTCTCATGTCTCCCTCTTTCTCCTCATTGTCTTCCCCTGTTGATTGTCTCTTCCCCCTCCTTGCCTTCCTATGGCAAGATGTGGAGTTAGTTACTCCCAAGGCTCAGATATGGGGGTTCTGTACTTCGTTAGCAGAATGACCTTGAGAAGGCTCCCGGACTGCCCCTGCTCTTCAGGGTGAGGGTCGGGGCAGAGGAGTGGCTGCAGTGGTGAGAGGATTCCCTGAGGGTGGGGCAGAGGAGTGGCTGCAGTGGTGAGAGGATTCCCTGAGGGTGGGGCAGAGGAGTGGCTGCAGTGGTGAGAGGATTCCCTGAGCCTGGAAGAGTACCTGGCTGAGTTCACCGGGGCCCCACATCTATCCTCTGGCTTAGGAGCCAGGAACTTTAAGGCTTGGTCCTAGAGTGCAGGTCTAGGGAGAAGCTGGAAGGGTTAGAGGGCAGGGAGGCAGGTGGGGGCTGAGAGGGTAGGAAGACAGGTGGGGGGTAAGAGGGAAGGAAGGCAGATGGGGGTGAGAGGGCAGGGAGGCAGGTGAGGGTGAGAGGGCAGGGAGGCAGGTGGAGGGGGTGAGAGGGCAGGAAGACAGGTGGGGGTAAGAGGGCAGGGAGGCAGGTGGGGAGTAAGAGGGAAGGAAGGCAGATGGGGGTG